>NC_083569.1:35849648-36449648 GCF_027579695.1 Neoarius graeffei
CCTGGTAACTTGTCCAGGGTGTACCCCATCTCTTGCCCATAGTCAGCTGGGATAGGCTCCAGCATACCTGTAAACTTGTACAGGATAAGCAGCTACAGATAATGTATGGGTGGATAGCAACTCAATAATTTGGTTTAAGGCATGTCAGAAAAACACCGTGGAGCCAATTTTTCCACTCCCACAAAAGGCTATGGAAACCCCTGCCATAGATTGGCAAATGTCCACGGTGTATCCTGCCCCTCACTCAGAGTCAGCTGGGATTGACTCCAGCTTCCCTCACAATCCTTATGGATATGCAGTATAGATGATGGATGGGTGGATGGCTATGGTAACCATGTTAGAATACATGGCTTCATACATGGACCACATGAAGTACCAGGAGATTTGAAATGAAAATCTGGCTGCCTCTGCCAAGAAGCTGCCCATGGACCATAGTTGGACCATCCAGTATAATGACCCAAAACACATTGTATAATCAATACGAAAATGGTTCAATGACCACAGAATCTAACTTTTAACATGGTGATTCCCGTCCCATGACCTAAACCCCAGTTGTTTTCTTTTTTATTATGAGAATGAATTTACTTAAATTAAAGCTTGGATTTAATATAAGATATGAGAAATGCTGGATTATGTTGACCACAAAGACATTTTTCATTCATTATTTTTTTTCTACCTTTACCAAAGTTCCCAATATTTCTGGACCTATCTTTGCATGCACTGCATAAAGTACACAAGATGACACAGTGGTACAATTTAGTAGCATTTTCCCTAAAACTGTATATAGCACATGCAATACAAATGTCTTTTTCATTATTGTCCTGGATAATTAATGAACCTGTAAGTGATCAACCACATAAAAATAGGCATTCCTCTATCTCAAATAGCTTTACCAAGCATATGAAGTATTACATTATATTGGCACACTTTCATTATGGCTACTTGCATGTAGAATCTAAAGATATTTGCACTTTTAAATCTGGTGTCTTCTTTAGCACTCCATTTCATTTTTTGATCTGCCTCTTTTTATTCTTCATTTCATTAGTAGCAGCATAATCAGCACAAGTGCCCAATGGCCATACTTTATAGCACAAGCAGAGGAAAGGCAGCACATTACTCTGCCAGTTTTTGGCCCATTTTTTCTATTGATAGTGAGAGAAGATGGAGGGATATGATTAGCCAATTCCCATCCATTTGAGTTATGCCTTTTTGCCTTTGCTACTATGAGACTTATTATCAATCAAGTGGCTACCATCTCTCTGAAGATGATTATTGCACTGTTATACATTTGCAATTCTTGTGACTCGACAAGAAGGTAGAATTGTGAACAAGATGGAAACCATGCATTCATAGATGCAATCATGGCATCTACGTATCTAGAGATATGCTAAGAAAAATTTATGTTCAGAATGATAACCATTTTTGCTGAAAGAATGAATGGTAAATCACTTGTCATTTTGGAAACATAGTAGCTAAATCTACATTTGCTTGAAAATAACTTTCAAGAAATGTTCTCTGTATGTAAGTAAAGAAAGTACAAAGATAGCAATTTTCCAAAGATTCTTTTGAAAAGAAGAATATTTCTGAGATTAAACTGAAATTAACTACTCAAATAACTTCTAAACACACACTGCCTCATGAAAGAAAACAAAGTTGAGTTTAGAAACAAGGATTAAATGGGACAGAAATACATTTCCATGATATGCATTCACTTGTCAGATGCTTTTATCTTAAGACGTTTGTGAGGGAGAATGTAACTCAGCTGTACACAGAAGCTAAGCAGTTGAGGGTTAAAAAGCAAGGGCTCTGTGTAAGCCCCGATAAAGCAGACACATTGCTTATACTTGGATATAGAAAGTAATTATATTAAGTGTAGAAGCAATTATAGTACTTTCTATTACAGAATGAAGGGAAGAATAAATTCAGTGTTCCCTTTTAGCTTAAATAAAGAACAAGACCTGACAGGGTGTGCTGTTATAGGAAAATAATCAATGGCAGTGTGCGATGCAGTCCAACTAATTAATTTTTTTAAAATTAAAATGACACATTTACAGTCTTGTTTAATGTTGTTGCATGTCAATGAAATATTGTTCCCCATTTGGCTTCATTCATCTCATTATTTCTAGCCGCTTTATCCTTCTACAGGGTCGCAGGCAAGCTGGAGCCTATCCCAGCTGACTACGGGCGAAAGGCGGGGTACACCCTGGACAAGTCGCCAGGTCATCACAGGGCTGACACATAGACACAGACAACCATTTACACTCACATTCACACCTACGATCAATTTAGAGTCACCAGTTAACCTAACCTGCATGTCTTTGGACTGTGGGGGAAACCGGAGCACCCAGAGGAAACCCATGCGGACACGGGGAGAACATGCAAACTCCGCACAGAAAGGCCCTCGTCGGCCACGGGGCTCGAACCCGGACCTTCTTGCTGTGAGGCGACAGCGCTAACCACTACACTACCATGCCGCGCCCCCATTTGGCTTTAACAACTATAAATGTTCTCCCCTTCATCAACCTCTCTTTTTATGCTCTCTCTTAAGATAATGTTTATTAAAAGGCAGTCTCTCATATTACAAAGGAACCTTAAACACAAAGTTCTCTGTCGTACAGACTTTACCATTTTGGAAATAAAAGTACCGTAAAGTTACAGCTTTACCACAAAATGCTGATACTGACTGAATTCCTAATTAGCAAGCGTTTATTGTTAGGATTAAATTATATGAGCATACAATTTCCTGTGAATGAGTTTGTAACAGGGTGGCACAGTGGTGTAGTGGTTAGCACTGTCTTCTCACAGCAAGAAGGCTCTGGGTTCGAGCCCAGTGGCCAACAGGGGCCTTTCTGTGTGGAGTTTGCATGTTCTCCCTGTGTCTGTGTGGACTTCCTCTGGGTGCTGTGATTTCCCCCACAGTCCAAAGACATACAGGTTAGGTTAATTGGTGGCTCTAAATTGACCGTAGATGTGAATATGAATGGTTGTTTGTCTCTGTGTGTCAGCCCTGCAATGACCTGGCAACTTGTCCAGGGTGGACCCTGCCTCTTGCCTATAGTCAGCTGGGATAGGCTCCAGCTTGCCCGCAACCTTGCACAGGATAAGCGGTTATGGATAATGGATGGAGTTTGTAACACTCTTGTGGGTTAGGGAATGAGGAACTGGGAGACAGGCTTGACAATTCAAGGTGCATTTTTATTCTTTGGTTCCTTTCATTTTTCAATGACTTTAATACACACACACACACACACACACACACATACACACACACACAAACATGGCGCTCCGTAGCTTAGTTCTCTCTCTCTGACTACTGGCCATTGGAAAAACACACAGAGACACATATTATCAGACAGCCAGTAATTAGACACAGGTGTAACTTATCACATTACCTGTTGGTTGAACCTGACTCCTAGCCGACGTTCAACCATACTGTCGCTGCCACATACCCCCACTGCCCAACTCAGGCCAGGCAGCCATCTGGCCTGCAGCTGACCCCCCTGGTTGGAGAGGTAATCCACCACCACCATCTGTGCCCCTGGCTTGTGGACCACCTTGAACTTGAAGGATTGAAGAGCTTAATACCAATGATTGATCGTTGGTATCCTTAATGCAATGGAGCCACTGGAGTGGGGCATGGTCGGGACAGTGGGTGAAAGGGCGTCCTAGCAGGTAGTGCCAAAGAGTGAGGACTGCCCACTTAATGGCCAGACACTCCTTCCCTATGGTGCTGGATTTACTCTCTCGCATCGAGAGCTTGCAGCTGATGTAGAGTACCGGGCGCTCCTTCCCCTCCACCACCTAGGAGAACACTGCCCCAGCTCTGTCCAGTCTGTAAAACAAAAGGGAGTAAAAGTCAGGTGACTGCAACAGCGGGTCCCCCCACAAAAATGCTTAAACCTGAGCAAAAGCCCATTTGCACAACTCTGTCCACTGGAGAACAAGACTCCAACCGCGCCATTTGACGGTGGCTGTTTTAGCACCATTAACATTAATTTGTTCCTGAACATGACATATGAACAGGTGAATGTGCATTCTTTGTCAGAGAGTGTGAAGTATTCTGTCAGAGATGGTTGGGAGATGGATGTAAGTGCAGAAGGTGTGTTTATTAATACAAGTGAAGACAGGTAAACAATCCAGAACAGCAGGCAAAATCGTAAAACGGTGAAACAGACAATATACCCAGGTCATATGGCAGGCTACAACTAGTTTCCAACTACTTGCGTCTACTTGCTATAACAAAATTGCAGGTAGACACAAGACTGGTCTTGCGTCGACGCACGATGACGCATAATGGCAGAGTGTTGCAGAGGGTCTTTAATAGAGGCAGGTTGACGCAAGTGGATCATGATCTGTTCGCATTTCAGCTTCGATTTGCTTCCAATCGGTGCAAATAGCAGGTTGACGCATGTAGAGGCAGGCGGTCAGGCAATGCTTGAGCGACCATTCATGGGTTGAAGCAGTTTGGCGTGTCTGGAGAAGAAGAGAGCAAGGCAAAAATGCACGTTCACACGAACTCTGAGACTTCCACAATACTCATAGTTTATTAACTTACTACAGCAAAATTCTCAGAGTTAATTTCCGTGTTAAGCAGAAGTGTTAAAATATAGAGTTGAAATGACACTGTAAAAAGTTTATTTAACTTTAGGAAGCGATAAATTAACATTGCAGAAATTGGGACAAAATAAACACCAGCATAGTTTTAAAATGGACTCTCTCAGAGTTGATTTCACACTATAAAATTTTCTGTGTAAACTTCAACTTAGGGTGGCACGGTGGTGTAGTGGTTAGCGCTGTCGCCTCACAGCAAGAAGGTCCTGGGTTCGAGCCCCGGGGCCGGCGAGGGCCTTTCTGTGTGGAGTTTGCATGTTCTCCCCGCGTGGGTTTCCTCCAGGTGCTCCGGTTTCCCCCACAGTCCAAAGACATGCAGGTTAGGTTAACTGGTGACTCTAAATTGACCGTAGGTGTGAATGTGAGTGTGAATGGTTGTCTGTGTCTGTGTCTATGTGTCAGCCCTGTGATGACCTGGCGACTTGTCCAGGGTGTACCCCGCCTTTCGCCCGTAGTCAGCTGGGATAGGCTCCAGCTTGCCTGCGACCCTGTAGAAGGATAAAGCGGCTAGAGATAATGAGATGAGATGAGAACTTCAACTTTACCATGCCCGGTTGAACGGCTCTATCTTATCATACATGAACTAAATAGAGATCACACATTCCCTAAACATTACTCTTGAGTTGAGGAGCGAAAAGAGAAGGAGCTTATTAACAGACACCCATTTCCAGCAAGGTGCATGGCTCAACTAACAGAAAACACAAGCGCGAGCTGATGACTCCGCCTCTCTAGGTAACACAGCATGTCTTAAAGACACATTTCACAATTTCGACTCTCACAACGTCTGACCACAACGAAGGATTTGGCGCAAAACGCCTGCATCCACTCGCCACCTGACCAATCGCAGGTTGCAGCATGCGTCTTTCTGCCGTCTGAACTGAGCAATAGGTCAAGCGAGGCACAAACAGGCTATGATAGGCTCAGCAGAATTAAAGATGAGAAACAGGAAATCAGGGATCAGGAAACCAAACAAGGAAATAAGGCTCTGTAATGTGTCAGCAGTGTAACTCGATACTTCGCAAAGTGCGTTTTCACAGTTTTTATATAGGCGTGCTGATTGTGCCTTAATCCTGTTCAGGTGCGAGTCGTTTACGGCGTGCGCGCTGTCTGGAGCGCGCCTGAGAGTCTATCTGATGCACGTGCCAAGGCACGCAGGTGTGACACTCTTGCATGAAATTAGTACAAAAATGTATGTAGATATAAATACCTTATGCCAAATTATTATGGCATGTTACAAAAAATAAAGAAAAAATCAGAGTCCTCGTCTCCAATTTACAAGTCCTAATGCAGTTAGTGCATGAGTCTGAGTCATCAGTGCTCAAGTCCAAGTCTATTCATGAGTCCTTAAATTTAGGGCACAGGTCGGACTTGAGTCAGAGTCCTGGACTTGAGTACTACAAGCCTGGTGTTTATGCACCTTCTTGAACCTCCAGACATCAAGGCGTTGCAGGAGTCCAACTTAGAAGTAATAAAAGCATAAACTTCTTTCTGCATCATGTAGTGACATTTTTTTTTATTTTAACAATATTTCTGAAATGAAAAAAGGCTCCTCTCATCATATTGTCTGCATGAGCTTCAAATGAAGGACTGGAGTCAATAACAACAAGGTCTTTCATTGCTGCACATGACAGAACTGAAAGGCCCCCCAGAATTCCTACATAATCAGAACGCTTGCTTCTAGTTACCCCTGGTCCTAGTGGAAGTATTTATGTCTGTCTTGTCAGAATTAAGTAGGAGGAAATTATTCAGCATCCAGTGTCTAATGCCCTTTTTAAGTTGGTCAACCAGCTAGCAATTGGAACAGAAAGTTTTTCAATCCTGAATGGCATCAACCTGTGATCAACTGATCAGACCAAATATCGGCAGTTTTCATTCATTCATTCATTCATTCATTTCTCATGCACCAGATGGTGCGTAGAGCCAATCATGTTAGTAAGTGCTCTCCATTCTACTCTGTTCTGTGCAAGAGTTTTTACATCAGTCAGGGACACATCACACTGCTCTAGAATCCTGGAAACTGTGTCTATCCATTGTGTGCGAGGAGGGCCCCTAGGTCTTTTCCATCCCTCTGCCCTTGGGTCAAAACTAAGAATAGCTAAGGTGGGATGGTCTTGGGTGCAGCACAAGATATGACCATACCAGCGGACATGTCGTTGGGCAGCAAGGCTAAAGGCTGGTAGCTGCTTAGTTATTTCCCGTAGCTCCTCATTGCTGACATGATCTAGCCATGTGATGTTCTCAATCCTCCTTACAGCCATGCTATCAAAGCCATCAAGTCTGTTTTCCAGGGTTTTATTTAATGGCCAGGTCTCAGAGCCATACAACAGAACAGACAGGACTGCAGAATTGTATACTTGCAGTTTGGTAGCACGGGAGATTGATCTGTGTCTCCACAGTGGTCTCCCTAATGACTGCATAACTCCTGAGGCAAGGGCACATCTATGTTCAAATTCCGGTTTAAGGTCTCCAGTATTTGTAACTGTGGAGCCTAGGTATGTGAAACTTAAGACAAACATGATACTGTTAATTTGCAGTGGGGGAGGCTTAGGACCCTCACCAATGTACATGAGTTCAGTCTTTTGCCAATTGACCCTCAGGCCTAATTTTCTGGCTTCCTGCTCAAATATGTTCAGGGCATTACTCAGCTCTTTAATGTCTGAACAAAACAATGTGGTGTCTACTACATACTCTAGGTCAGCGAGGTGGTACCCTCCAAAGGATATTCCTGCAATGTTCTCACATACAACACTCATCAGATAGTCTATGATGCAATTAAACAGATCTGGTGCAGCAACACATCCTTGACACACACTGCTGTTGATGGAAAATCACTCATTTCTTTCCCATTCATTTGAACACAGTTTTCAGCATTGGTGTATAATTGTTGGAAGAGTGAAACTATCTTGGAAGGTGCTCCAAGTGTTTTAAGAATCTTCCACAGTGATGCTTGATCTACTGTGTCAAATGCAGCCTTAATGCATATACGCATAGCCATGGCCTCACTTTCATTTATAAATGCCTTGAGACCTCAAGAATGGCATAGGAATAGTTTTCAGCATTCACAATAAATCTAATATAGTAATTTTTATGATTAAAGTGATTCATATAGGAAGCGGTCTGAGTGAATGACCTTGACATCCTTAACGTCACAGCAGGAAGTCTATCGATCTCATCGTCATTTCCGCTATACTAAAACACAGAGCTGACTGCAACTCCGATCCTCCATTTTGAGCTAATTTATCGTCATGCCATGTAGATGTGTTGCTGGCTGGTGCAGCAACATGACAGAAGGTGGATTTATGTTGCATTCACGGCCCAAGAATGTTCAAACTGCAAAGATTTGGACGCATTTTGCGAGAAGTTCAGGGGCACATTGGGCGCCTACGAAGTGGTCTCTCCTCTGCTCTGCACATTTTACTTAAGGCTTGTACTAGACCTCTGATCTGTTGAGGAGTGTTGGCTATAAGCCCGTATTGAAAGAGGGTGCAGTACCAACAATTAAAGAAAAAGAAAACAAGAAAAGTATTTATTTTAATTTATTTTAAAGTGAGTTCAGTTGCACCAGTTCTCCCGGAGTGTGAGCCGAGCGTTGTTGCTAAAACCCGAGATGGAACGGAATGGGATATATCGCTCGGGCAGTGACCTCCCCGCGGTTGTTGCTAAAACCGGTGACATCCCATTCCGTCCCGGGTTTTAGTCATTGCCTGAGCCAAGCAGTAATGGCGGAGTACTCAGTATGGAGAGAATGGAGAATGAGTGGAGCAGCTGTCTTATTTGTAAACTGGAAATTGCTGCCATCTCGCCTTTACGTGGAAGAAGCGAATGAATGGAGAACTGAACGAACAACTGAAAGTCAGATTGTTTCAAAACAATCGGCCACAAGATCGGCCTTCAAGAAGCAAGAACACAGACGGGTAAGCTCAGACTCTCATTTGGATATAAAACAACAAAAACAACACTCGTTGTTTACCTGCATTTAGATTAATACATGTAACTTGTATTGTGTGTTTAAGTTACCGGTATAAGATTATTTAATTTGCTTCAGAATGTGATTGTCTCAGTTCATCTGATTATTTAATTAGCCTTTTACATTTTATCAGTGAAAATGCATGCATGTACATGTGTGCTGCATAAGTTATAACACCTATCCTGTTTTAATGAGAGTCAACCCACAATCAATGAAGTCAAATCAGTCTTAGTTGAGCAAGTTGGTAACGGTATTTCTTACTTTCATCATAAATTTTTATTTATATGACTTTGGTCTATAGCTGTCAAAGGCCTTGGCCTTAAAACCAATTATCGCTGTGACGTCACGCACTCAGGGATGGCTAGCTCAGTGGGGCAGCTCGAATGCCAACTTTGTGGTCAATTTTAACTCTCAAAAATATATATTTTTAAATTCCCATTTATGCAGCATACATGATTCAAGGATGGAGATACTATCCACTCAGAAATTTATTTAAAAATAAAGGTTCTGCGTATATCCTTTAAGATCGATGAAGGCAATATATAAGCAGTGGTCCTTTCTGAACTCACGATATTTCTCTGTGAGTAGGTGTAATGTTGATATGTTGTCTATAGTTGATTTGTTGGGCCTAAAGCCTGCCTGTTGTATACGTCGCTTACTTCTGATGGCAGGAAGTGCTCTGGTGAGTAATATGCGTGTGAATAGTTTACAGTACCAGGGACAGACAATAGAGTGATACCCCTGTGGTTGCTGCAGATGTGCTGGTCACCTTTATACTTCCACAAAGGTAAAATGATGCCACGCCTCCAATCACCTGGCAGCTGCTCTGAAATCCAGACATGACTGATGATCTGTGTAAGCCACTGGATCATGCATTCTCCCCCAGCCTTGAGCATTTCAGCTGTAATACTACAGATACCAGGAGCTTTGTTGTTTTAAAGCTTTTTCATGGCAGCTTCAACCTCAGCAAAGGTTACAGGAGCAGTGCTGCAATCTGTGTTTGGTTCTGTAGCAAGATTAGCTTCATTAATAAGTGTGGGGTTCTCAGGAGTAGGAGGATGGTGGAGCAAGGTGTAAAAGTGCTCTCTCCAGCGATTAAAGTGCTGATGACACGAACATGACTCTATGCAATTTCTTAAATAAACTATACAACATGGCAAACATGTTAGATTTCTGTTATAATTACGTGAAAAGAAGCTGTTGTTACGCGAATATCCAACTTTTAATTGCACAGCGCAAGAAAACTGGGTCCGTGGCTCGTGGCCATGTTGTGACGTCAGCGGAAGAACACACTGCGGTTCACTGGCTGTTCTACTCAATGGAAATGGCGCATGAAAACGCCGGTGAACTCTCTAGTGCTAGCTCTTCAACAACCAAATACTGGTACTTTAAGCAGTGATCATGATGGCATGATTTTATCTGATTTTAAATAAATGAGATTGATAATAATGTGAATGTTCACAACTAGTACTCTGCAGCTTCTGATTCAGCAGCTGCGTCATACTCCGCAAAAACATCAGCAAGAACCTACAATATAAATGGAAATGCAATACACTAAGCTCAAATGACTTTTGGAAAGTATCATTTCTAAATTTTTTCTACATATTCTTGAAGTCGGTCATCGGGGTACTTGCTACCGTTCCCTAACAACGCATGGCAAAGGGTAAAGTGTAGTGTTGCTACGAGTACTTGCTAAAGCCTCCGGTGGAAGATCCTCGATGTGCTGATAAGACATACAGTTCTATATAACACACAAGTGTCACGATAATCACAAAACAGATGCAAATTGTTAAAATACCTAATTTTTAAGCAATCATGTATTGATCTCTTCCGAATAGAATCTATGATAGCCTACCCTCTTTACCCTTTGCCTCTCGTTGCTAGGCAGCAGTTACATGAAAGCCGCAAGCTTTCACAAGCAAATACATGACTGATATCACGCCGACTTTATGATTACATTTATGATTATCATGACTGTGTACTCTATGATGTGTACTCTATGAGCGCTCTGGAGCGAGTCACTTCCAAGATGGCCGCGCAGACCGCATGGTTACTATTTTTAGCATCATGTCGGAGCACTCTATAGCTCTACGTACCTTTATCTTATGTCGTTTCTCAACACATGTTCTGACAGGAGGACTGTCTTTGGAGGAGTCGCCTTGTCCCAGGCGACTGCTGGATCCGGCATAGCTACTAGTAGACCCCCTCCGGAATACTGTAGGCACTGCTGATGGTAGCAGCACACGTTTGTGCTGAACTGAACACCCAAGAGATTCCTTTAAGCTGGGAAGGGTGTCAAAACAATCCAAATCGAAGTGTTCAGAGCACAGGACAGATGTTGGTGAGGGCTCCCACTTGTCACGAGTGCGCCTGACTTGCTTCACCTACTTCGCATGCAGCTCGGGATCTCCGGGAAACTTGAATAAACTTACCCCATCCTTGTGGGTTTTGGAACAAAAGCCGATAACTATATATATATATATATATATATATATATATATATATATATATATATATATATATATATATAAAATAATGTCTAATAAAAATACTAATAATGATAAACTGAACACCTCTCGCATCAACAACAAACTGGTAAGTGAGGAGGAAGATTCTTTCGCTGACGTCATATAGCTCCTCCTCCTCTTTCGTCTCCTGGGTGCTGCAGCCCCGTCAAATTTGCCCAAATAGCTGCGTTTTTTATCATAACTTATAAAATAGGCGCCTTCGTGAATTAATATATGGATCATCGGGAATTACTTTTTATGTTATAAAACATCACCAAAGATGTCAAAAACGTGTCATCAGCACTTTAAGGCAGTCTGTTTCTGATGTCAGCATATTACCATGGCTATGTGAAAGCTCCGCACTCTTGGATCAGCTTTTGCTTTCTTGAGAAGGCCAAACACTTGGTGAAAATCATTTTGATTTGCTGCTTTCTCCAGTTGTGTTGCTTGATTGTTCCAGAAATTCTCCCTGTCTCATCTGATGGCTGCATTTCTTGCACAATTCAGTCGGTGATATTCTACTAAGTCACCACAGCGGTGGGCATCTCGTCTAAGATCATTTATTTTCAAAGTTTCCTCTGATATCCACGGCTGTTTAGACTTTGTTTTTTTGGTTTCCCAAGGTTTCCTTAGCTGCTTCATATATTTCATTTTTGAAATGTTCCCCGTCACTGGAGTTAGTGTTGTTTAACACACTATATCTGTTGGCAACAGCGCAGCTAAATGCTTATTTAATTGTTGGATCGGAGAGTGCATTCATATTTAGTCGTGGTTTGGGTATACTGTGAGGATTTAACTTTAGCTTCAGCAGAACATCTGCAATTAGTAATCAATGGTCTGTGTTACCCAGTTGAGCTCCTCTGTAAACACGACAGTTGGTAATAGATGATTTCCAGCGACAAGATATAAGGACTCGATCATTAGCTTTACGGGTTATCCTATCTGGGCTGTACCAAGTCCAGTGATGTATTTTTTTTACAGGGAAACCAGGTATCAGCAGCACAGGTGTTTGTAGACTTGCAAAGATGGAGAAGACGGTGGCCATTGTCATTGGTGACAAGATTGACATATGTGGTGCCAACTAGAGATTTGGTGGTATCATCATAGCTCTCTGCAGAAAGGGTGGCATTGCTGCTTGTAAGAACAATGGTGATGTCATGTGGAGGAGCTTCTAGGCAGTTCTACTGTATGAGCCAATTTTGTCTAATTATCCTAACTCAGTTTCCATCCACACATTTGTGTCCCCCACCCTTCCCCCTGCTGACAGTGTGCATATGTGCTCCCTTCTCCCCAGTGTTGCATGAAGCGACACACTCTACACATGCAAAAGAAAAATGTCTGTTGTTTCAGAGATATTTACTGTGTTAGAAAAAGACAGAAAATTTGCACTTTGTAAGACATGTGAACAAAAAGTTAGTGATAAAAGTTATTTTATTTTGATTGCATAAACAGAGTCCATTAAAGAACTATTATAAAAATGTCTAGTCTGCTGTATTATTAAACCAAGAAAATTGGAATCAGCCAAAACTGGTATCAGCATGCCAGAATTAAAACCAGTAGTTGGCATCAGTTAAGTAAAATGAAATCTGTTCCTCTTTAGTTCTTTATGCATACCTCGATTTTGTTACACTGGGGTCTGTCATCAGGCAAAAGAGGTCACAAACTTGATTGGAGCCTAGTAATAGATCCTTTATCACTTTAACCAATAGACCCCTTCGCATGTTTGTAAACAAACCGACCATTGCCAGGATGCGCGCGCAGCCTGGACCCAGAAACAATGGCGCTGCCCATAGACCGGCATTATGAGCTGTCAGATTATGCAAAACAATTGTCGTTACAAGATCGAGAATGCTACATAAATAAGTTAACTCTAACAAGTGGACATCGCCTACCGGATCCGTATTTAATTAAAGAGTGGACGGACGATGTTAGTAAGTTCCCTGGTATACAATGGCCAGATATATACTCGTACCTTATTGACAAGACTTCAGTGTACACCCACGAAAAACTTCGTGCCTACAAGTCTTTAGACGCATATGATTATGTTATGTGCGGGCATGTACAGAACGTGTTTTACACTGAAATTGTTTTTATCAAATTATGCCAGTGATGTGATGGCAATGTGGCTTTAGCTACAACAGCAAATACCAACACGAAACAGCAATTTGCAGGAGGTAATGGCATGAAAGGAATGATAGTGTAAAGAGTGCAGCTAAGAGAAATCAGAGCTGCGTAAAAAGCGAGAGGCAGAGAGCAGAAATGAAACTGAACGGGGCGGGAGCTAGGTTAGAGCAGTCAACGCAAGTTGGCATTTAGAGTGAGGGCACACAATTTTACCTTTCCATCCTTGCTTTAAAATTGTGATTTTTGGCATACACAAATAATGATGGCACAAAATCTGGACTGCTTGAGTCAAGCGAGACCTCTCCTACAAACAAAATTGCATGCTAAGCTAACATGCTAACAATATTCATTACATTGTGTAACTATATCCCAGCTAATCAGACAAATGTTACCAAAGTATTTTGCTACATCAATAAACGAAGACTAGAAAGAATAAAAAAGAAAGATATAATAAATAGCCTGATCTTACCTATGATGAAGTGGGTGCTGCATTTTTGATGGTGCTTTCATCCCAGTCTACACGTTTGATGGCTTGTAGCCATAGACGTCGGTGATTTTTTTTGGAATGGGTGAGATCTTGCTGGAATTCTGTACATTTTAACCCCATCACTGCTACGATTCGGACACCTGACAACACAACAACTAGGCATCGCTGAGTCTTTTTTGGGTCCAGGCTGCGCGCGCAATTTCCGCTTTCGTATGAATGACGTTTACTGCGAAGGGGTCTATACTGTCTCAGTAATGTTGTTAGGCCCAAATCCTGACTGAACAATTCCATGAATGTTATTCATATGCTACAACCTTCTTGAAAACAAAATGCAGCCAAATGAGTGATATTCATGAAATTATGAGTTGGCTGGAATGGAAAATCTCCACTAATTAGATGCCCATCAGCCCAGACTTACCATGTACCTCTGATTATTAAAATAATACTTTACTCTTTCCAGCATCTAAGCCTTTCTATTAGTTAAATTCTGCTTGAAATCTCTGATTTGATCAGCCCTCATCAACCCTGAATAACGAGCTTGTTCAAATGAAAAGGTTGAGCTATTGTGGAGGGGAAAAAATGATATTACATTGTTTAGAATTTTTGTAAAATTTGTGTTTTGTTTCTGAAAAGATATGTCACATCCGTGGACAGATTCATGTTGAAAAGAATGCCATTGTTAGAATTGGACAGTGCTCTGGAGAAAGAGAACTCAGTGAGAAAGAAGGCAGAGGACTGGTCACTAGGTGATTTGGTGTATAAATACAGACTCCTGTCTCTTCATATATTTCACTCTGGCAGTCACTGGCGGTCTGTATAAGAATTGACTCATTCGGGTGAAGTCTGCTTTGCTGAGTTGGTGTGAAGGATGTGCACTCCATTTTTTTTTTTTTTTTGTCTGTGTGTAAGGCTCAGCTAAATGACTCATAGTTCCTCTTGTGCAACAGCTATAGGCGTAAATCAGTCCAGGCGGCATTAACTACAATGTGAACAAGATTAAATGGCATTGGCAACTGGCATGTCATACATCTTTATAGAATTGGTCCTTGGTACAAACACTCCAGTCCACTTCCACTTTTGTTTTCAGCCTTTAAAAGTGATTTAAACAAGTTGTTTAAACAAGTCTTAAGAATAGGTCTTGTAATGGACAGTGAAGTGTATAGAATATGTAGCCCATTTCACAAAATGTAATAATTATGTTAATTCATAGCACTGTAACTAAAGGTTTTGTCTGGGTGAAGAGTTGTTCTGAGATGTTGGAAATCAAAATTTAGGCATTTCAGCTAGCAAAAATCCAATGTACTGCAATATATATTTACAGCACAATATTTACATTTCAAGATTACTTTAAATATTTACTATTATAATACGACCACATTTACATTATGGATTTATGAACAGGGGACAAACAGACTGTACCTTCTTATTCTGTGAGCTCAGATGCTGTTTTATAAGGTTTTATCCAGCTGAGTAAGCAAGTCTTCAGTCTCAGTAAATGACTAACTAATGAGAATGCATGCTTTTCAATACATTTTAGTTTTCTCTATGTGTCCTGCAAGAACTAAAATTCAAGAGGTAACTTGCAGTACAAAATCTGGAAATCTGCAAACCAAACAAGATATTTTACCTTGAATTTTGTTCTCGTAAATCATTTAGAAATATTGTCATACAGTAAATACCCCCTTGTCACTTGGGTTGTGCCATCAAGGGTAATTTTAATGTTAGTAAGTGAAACAAAAGTAAACAAAGCAAACATTTTGGGTCTTTTATTGTTTTTAAATAAAAGCTGTGATTTTTGTGAAAAAAATCATTCTCCATGTGATGAAGGTAAATGTCCCCACAAGGCCAAAACAGAGATATTTGATCTACACCATGATACAAGAGTGCGCACACACACACACACACACACACACACACACACACACACACACACATATTCCAAACCCTCAAATTCAGTATCTGATTTCAGTCCTGGTTAAACAGAAAGGGTTCTGTTATTAAGCATATTGCATGTACAGTGGTGCTTGAAAGTTTGTGAACCCTTTAGAATGTTCTATATTTCTGCATAAATATGACCGAAAACATCATCAGATTTTCACACAAGTCCTAAAAGTAGATAAAGAGAACCCAGTCAAACAAATGAGGCAAAAATATTATACTTGGTCATTTATTTATTGAGGAAAATGATCCAATATTACATATCTGTGAGTGGCAAAAGTATGTGAACCTTTGCTTTCAGTATCTGGTGTGACCCCCTTGTGCAGCAATAACTGCAACTAAACGTTTGCGGTAACTGTTGATCAGTCCTGCACACCGGCATGGAGGAATTTTAGCCCATTCCTCCATACAGAACAGCTTCAACTCTGGGATGTTGGTGGGTTTCCTCACATGAACTGCTTGCTTCAGGTCCTTCCACAATATTTTGATTGGACTAAGGTCAGGACTTTGACTTGGCCATTCCAAAACATTCACTTTATTCTTCTTTAACCATTCTTTGGTAGAATGACTTGTGTGCTTAGGGTTGTTGTCTTGCTGCATAACCCACCTTCTCTTGAGATTCAGTTCATGGACAGATGTCCTGACATTTTCCTTTAGAATTCGCTGCTATAATTCAGAATTCATTGTTCCAGCAATGATGGCAAGCCGTCCTGGCCCAGATGCTGCAAAACAGGCCCAAACCATGATACTACCACCACCATGTTTCACAGATGGGATAAGGTTCTTATGCTGGAATGCAGTGTTTTTCCTTTCTCAAAACATAACGCTTCTCATTTAAACCAAAAAGTTATATTTTGGTCTCATCTGTCCACAAAACATTTTCAATAGCCTTCTGGTTTGTCCACGTGATCTTTAGCAAACTACAGATGAGCAGCAATGTTCTTTTTGGAGAGCAGTGACTTTCTCCTTGCAACCCTGCCATGCACACCATTGTTGTTCAGTGTTCTCCTGATGGTGGACTCATGAACATTAACATTAGCCAATGTGAGAGAGGCCTTCAGTTGCTTAGAAGTTACCCTGGGGTCCTTTGTGACCTCGCCGACTATTACATGCCTTGCTCTTGGAGTGATCTTTGTTGGTCGACCACTCCTGGGGAGGGTAACAATGGTCTTGAATTTCCTCCATTTGTTCACAATGTGTCTGACTGTGGATGGGTGGAGTCCAAACTCTTTAGAGATGGTTTTGTAACCTTTTCCAGCCTGATGAGCATCAACAACGCTTTTTCTGAGGTCCTCAGAAATCTCCTTTGTTCGTGGCATGACACACTTCCACAAACATGTGTTGTGAAGATCAGATGTTGATAGATCCCTGTTCTTTAAATAAAACAGGGTGCCCACTCACACCTGATTGTCATCCCACTGATTGAAAATACCTGACTCTAATTTCACCTTCAAATTAACTGCTAATCCTAGGGGTTCACATACTTTTGCCACTCACAGATATGTAATATTGGATCATTTTCCTCAATAAATAAATGACCAAGTATAATATTTTTGTCTCATTTGTTTAAGTGGGTTCTCTTTATCTACTTTTAGGACTTGTGTGGAAATCTGATGATGTTTTCAGTCATATTTATGCAGAAATATAGAAAATTCTAAAGGGTTCACAAACTTTCAAGCACCACTGTAGCTCGCTAATGTCAGTAAGTTTTAATGCTAACGGTATGTGACATTAGATTAAATGTTTTCTTCCCATTGTGCTAAAAACTTTCTAATATGTCAGAATGTTTACAGAGTGGAAGACCAGTGAGTAAAAATAAAAACTGTTTCTTTTTTGTGCACATACATTTTACTACTCTCACTGTGCACACATACATGCAACATCTACACCTAAAGGCATGCCTATTGATTGGCCACAGCTGCCTGCAATATTCATCCTGAATGATGATTGCCTAGATTGTCGTCAGGCCATTATTAAAAAATGTTCTGTTTCCGGTCCACCAGCCGGGTGAGTGCCGTTTGTGCGGGTGAATTTTTTTTTTTTTAACGCCGGTTTTTCGACATTTTTTTCGGGTTCGTAAATCTAAAATCGAACTTGACATTTCCGCATTCCCAGGGCTTTCCACTAGGCTCATACTAGCCAGCCATGACAAATAAGTAGCTGGGGGGGAGTAAACACAAAATAAACTCCTGTGCACGCAGTTCCCAGGATTAAATGTATTTTCCACAGACCATTTATTTATTCACTTTACTCAAATACAAAGTAAAATGGCAGTAAATCTTCTTTCTTTTCTTGCGTATTGCATCATGAGGCATTCCTGGCTTGTAAATCTCTTATTTTCGGTGCATGACACATTCACGCAGCTGAGTGCGCGCGCACACCGCATGTCGGAGTGCGGATGAGTTCCTCTCCCTTGATCAACGGTTCAGTTTGACATTATTGTCGGTCCGTTAGATAAACATTTAATTTTATTAAAATCGAAAATTTAATATTTAGAGCCTGTGGGCTACAAAAATAGTCATTAAAGTAGCTGGCTGGACTTAATTGTGTGGCCGGCAGCCGGCGCTTGTGGAAAGCCCTGTCGAATCAGCTCTGCGCATGCGCCGTGCGGCACAAAAAAATGGCAGCCACCATGAAGGAAGGAGATCCGGAGTTTTCAAACATTTGCTTAAGTGTGAAATCGCAAAATGGTATTCTAGCAAACAACAAAATAGTAAAGATTCAGAAAAACAAATCATTCAGTGATCATTTTAATAGTGTAATTTCATCTGAACTAGGCCTAACGCTCGATTTAGAACTACAAAAAGTCCGTGTGTCGGACATTTTAAGTACCTTTGTAGAAGTTTTGCAAATGTTGCAGTCAGCATTTAAAATGCTAACTTAAAGTTTTTGTACAAGTTTCAGTTGATTAAACTGTCATATTTTATTAAATGTGTCTGCTTTTGTAATAAAAAAAGTACTGAAAGAAAAAGCAAACACAGCATTGCAATTTCTTATCCATCCATATATAATAAAAAAATAAAAAATAAATCCCTCCCTCCCGACTGAAATTTTTTTTGCCCACCCAGTGGACAGGAAACGGATTTTTTTTAAGGATGGCCTCACTGCCAAACCCAATCCAGGCTTGAGACGAACCATGTTTGGTTGACTTGGCTAGAATTGCATCAGTAGGGTGGCCAGTTCCTTTCTGCACGCTCACACACCTATGGGCAATTTAGAGTAGCCAGTTAACCGAACTGCATGTCTTTGGACTGTGGGGAAACCAGAGCACCTGGAGGAAACCCACGCAGAGAACATGCCCGTTGGCTACTGAGCTCGAACCCAGAACCTTCTTGCTGTGAGGCAACAGTGCTAACCACTGCACCACCATGCCACCTAAGACCCATCCATTATCCGTAATATTCTTATTCTGTGCAGGGTCATGGTCAAGCTGGAGCCTGTCCCATCTGACTATGGGCCAGAGGTGAGGTACACCCTGAACAAGTCACCAGATCATCGCAGGGCTGACACATCGAGACAAACAACAATTCACACTCACATTCTCACCTACAGTCAATTTAGAGCCACCAATTAGCCTAACCTGTATGTCTTTGGACTGTGGGGGAAACTGGAGCACCTGGAGGAAGCCCACACAGACACTGGGAGAACATGCAAACTCCACACAGAAAGGCCCCTGTTGGCCACTGGACTCGAACCCAGAACCTTCTTGCTGTAAGGCGACAGTGCTAACTACTGCACCACTGTACCACTCCACCACCTAAGATTGCCTAGATAATAGCACCTTAAGAATCTTTATCATCAGACCATGTTCATACCCACAATATCCTCTGCTGGCAACTATGCCATAACTCTGGTAAATGCAACTGAATTGAATGAAATTGCAATATGCATATTACCAACATATAACAAAGAATCCTGCCAAGTTTTGTGAAATTCCTCCAAAAATTGTGAGAGGAGTTGATTTCAGAAGGTGAATACCCTTCCCGGGATGGATGGATGGATGGACGGACAGACATCACCACGACATTATCCCCCTTCGGGCCTTTCAGCCAGTGGGGGATAAAAATTAAGATAATAATAATAATAATAATTAGCCTTTTTGCCATTTTTCACATAGAATAGGATTAAACAAATGCCAAAACATTAACTTCAATGTACCAGTATGTACCTACATTATTATTCTCACTTTCTTTCTTAGTGCATTAATTTCAGACCCTTCAGAAAGTTCTTGCTGTTTTTCTGGTACTTCGGTGGCCAGTGGAGATGAACGTCATTCATCACTGTGAAATTTTAAACACAAACCTTGGAAAGGTCACAGTGTTGTTTGAGATTAGTAGAAAGAAAGGTCACCCAGATCCCACTTTTCCTCTAGATAAGAGAGGGCATAATACTATATCTTTCTTTTATTAATGTGGGTAATAACATAGAATGCCTTGCTTTTGTTCCGCTCTCAGTGATAGTGAAGCTGCTCCTTTGTGTGAGATGGTTACAGTGATTTTCTGAACAATGTACCTTTAATCAGAAACAAATGAGTTTTTGAGACAACGCTTGCAGATATATTTAGTGACAGGGGTTAATGTGATACATATACGCCAGTGAAAGGCGGAGGAGTGTGATGTATGATGCACAAAGCCAATCTTTTCAAATTGTTTAAAACACAAAAGAGTGATTTTATGTGAATGAAGACATGCTGTGTTGGTTGACACACTACATGTGATTTATAGGCTTGTGTGAATTTGTAATCATGAAGACTTATACTACATCTCTATGGGTGTGCAAGGGTATTTGAATATCTGCAGAACTTTTTTTAGGCACCAGGATTCGAATCCTGAAATTATTATTCAGGTATTATGCCCCGCGCACACATGAAGACAGGGAAAAAGTATGAAAAAATGCACATTGGGATGGGGGAGACTTGGTTAAAACCAACAGTGGTTGGTTTTCACTCTCATTTCAGTGTTGCCAGATATGAAGCTCACAGGAAAAGAGGAGTTAGTACATTTTCAAGCAGTTAAATACAACGCCATAAAAATTCTAGCAGATAAAGCATATTTCACACCAGGCACATTGTACTGCTCTCACCTGGAGCTTTATTATTTTTTTTCAACTTTCATATTTACTTCAATCATTGAATTAATAAATACAGGGTGTGAATATACAGATAATTATAAACACACATTATATATAAATGTGATAACAAAAATTATTTTAGTCTGATGAGATTTTAATTGTCAGTCCTGCACGCTGTGGCGCGTGCACCTGAAGACGCGCCTTGGGCTGTGTGCACACCAAGTGGACTCCAGCACGTGCACCGTGAACAATGCGCACCTGAACGCAATTAAGGAACTATGTGTGTACCTATTTAAGGACTGTGCTGATTCACGATCATAGCGAAGTATTATGATACGCCAGTACACATTACTGAGCCTTTCTACCCATGTTCTTGATTTCCTGTTTCTCGATTCCTGTGCCTGTTTCTCGTTCCCGTTTTCAATTTGCCTCTGAAATCCTGTTTGTGCCTTGCCCGACCTTTTTGCCTGTCTCACGTTTTGTATTTTGCCTGCCGATTTGAACTGTTTCCTTGTGTATGTTTTTGCACTTTGTTATTAAACTGATTGCTTCTGCACATATATCCACCTCTCTTGCGTACCTGACATTAATCCTCAAGTTTGCGAGTTATAACTTTCAAGAAGTTTGAACTTTAATGTATGCCAGGGCATGTACTGCTAAATTACAATTATTAAATTGAACACATGAAATACGCTTTCTTCCTCTCTCCTAACAGTTAACCAAAAAATTGTTCATTAACACTTAAGTAATAAAATTAGCTTGATTTATGAGATGTATGTTTTTGATATTAGTGCTGGTGTATTGTAAACATACAATGTGTTCGCTGGATTTGGCACACCGTAACATCTCAGTCCACCACTTACTGGTCGTCATCATTACTGCCAAACCCAATTCAGGCTTGAGGCAAACCATGTTTGGTTGACTTGGCCAGAGCTGCATCAGTAGGGTGGCTGGTTCCTTTCTGTGCACTCACATATACAGGTAGTCGTCAACTTACGACCTATGCAACTTACGACCGATTGACTTTACGACCGTCTGGTTATGACTGGCAAGTGTTTCCCAGCTGAGCTAGCTGAGCGTACGACGGTTTCCGCCCCAGCTCCTGGCAGCGCCCAGCATCCAGCCTCTCGCCGCGTACGACAGTTTCCGCCCCAGCTCCTGGCCCCGCCCAGCATCCAGCCTCTCGCCGCGTACAACAGTTTCCGCCCCAGCTCCTGGTTTATGAAACGAGCAAATGCTCCCGCCAGCCCAAGCGCTGCAACAGCTGATGATGATGTAGACGACCCACAGCCAAGCACCAGTGATGCCAGCGGTCACTAAGTTTTGTATTTTGCTATGTTTTACATTTGTATTTTGGTATGTTTCAAACTAAAATGTTTCCTATTTTTCACACCTGTATTTCGTATTTTTTGTTTTGCACATATTAAACGAATTGTACTGTACACAGTGTAGTATGCAGTGTTTGACTTAAACCAAATAATGAGCCAAGGTAATGAAATAAGAAAATGTTGATAAAATAAGACTTTAAGATGATTACAATATCATTACACATCACAATATACTTACATTCATTTAACATAGGCCGACTTACGACCAGATTGGTTTACGACCGGTCAGTTGTAACCAAACGCAGTCATAAGTCAACAGCTACCTGTATGGGCAATTTAGATTAGCCAGTTAACCTAACTGTATGTCTTTGGACTAGGGGAGAAACCAGAGCACCCAGAGGAAACCCATGCAAACACGGGGAGAACATGCAGACTCCACACAGAAAGGCCCCTGTCAGCCACTGGGCCCAAACCCAGAACCTTCTTGCTGTGAGGTGACAGTGCTAACCACTACACCATTATGCTGCCCCTACTGGCCAGCAGTGTCATAATTTACCAGTGCTCTCAAACAGCAGATCATAGATTTGGGGGAATATTTCAGTTCCTGCTTGCTATTTGAACACAGATGCGAAAATGCTAGTATTCTAGGAGGTTGGCTTTTTTTCCCCTCTGTAGCCTCGTCTGATTCCTTTTTCAAAGAAAGGAGTGTGAGCTTGATTAAGTTAAAATTTTTATTGCATTTTTATTTTGTAATGAATGCAGCATAATGTGATGAAGAAGCACCTTTATGATGTTGAATATATTGTTATGGAGACGCACAGAACTGAGAGCCTCATATTAAACTAAATGGTATTGTAGGCCAAAATGTTACACTCCGATTTTATATGTGTGTGTGTGTGTGTGTGTGTGTGTGTGTGTAGCAATTATTTGCTGAAGGTGAAGTGAATATCAGTGAATAATAACTGAGACAAAGTCGAGGTTATCATTCACCGATATTCACTGAACCTGAGGTGGATAATTGTTTTAGTATAAATCCACAGGTGATTATTTTTAAAAATCGTATTAAAAAAATAATTTACTTCAAACTTCAAAAGCAGCATGCAAATGTAATAAAGGCGCAGCACAAACTTGTGTCACTTATCTATGCTGACTCCCATAAAATACTTTGTTTTAATATTGATAAAATAAATTATAATTCCATATTATATTTGAATAGTTTTAGACCAAACTTCGTGCTTTTAGGAACAGCATTTTCTTTCATAATTTGTAATTCTTCCACATTTACGGTGACAAAGTGATTGATTTCGATTTTGTCAAATCGCTGGAGGTGATTACTGAGAAATAATCTGAATTTCTCAACCAATCAGCGCACGTGATTTTCTATAACTGTAACGCGGCTGTGACAAACCAGACGCTCGCGGATTAAAAATAAACTCAATGCTTGAATGAACACAGTCAGAGAAGACAACGTACAAAAGCCAGGCCAGGTCAATACCGAGAAATCCAACACAGTGACGAGGGCTAGACAAATTGTGGTTGGGAAACGGGCAATAGTCCAAGAACCATGAATCAGAAAAGCACAGGCAAGATAAACACAAGGGCTAGGCGAAACAGGAAGAAACTGGAAGGCAAAAAGGGCCATACACAGGAATGCAATCAGAAATATAGCTGCAAGCAGCAATGTGGGGGTTTAGCAGAAATGGCACCATCCGCAATGGTCTTCAGATGCAACACTGACTGCATGTTACATGACAAACAACCAAAGATTCACAGAGATGTGAACTTATCTCCTGCCTGGGGGCTTTTGGGTAAATGCTTTAAAAAAATCCTGAAAGCGTTACTGAGCTATAACACATTTTCACTAATTATAACGCCCCCCAGAGGTCAAAGGTCACCATATTTAATGAGTGCCCTCAGAATGGGGTCAAGAGTCTATGTACCAAGTTTGGGCGGCACGGTGGTGTAGTGGTTAGTACAGTCACCTCACAGCAAGAAGGTTCTGGGTTTGAACCCAGCGGCCGGTGAGGGCCTTTCTGTGTGGAGTTTGGATGTTCTCCCTGTGGTTTCCTCCGGGTGCTCCGGTTTCCCCCACAATCCAAAGACATGCAGTTAGGTTGACGTGGGGCGGCCTTGGGCTGAGGTGCCCTTGAGCAAGGTACTGAACCCCTGACTGCTCCCTGGGCACTCTGGGCTGCCCACTGCTCTGGGTGTGTGTGTGTTCACTGCTTCAGATGGGTTAAATGCAGAGGATGAATTTCACTGCGCTTGAAGTGTGCATGGGATGAATAAAGGTTTCTTCTTTCTTGAACTTGGAACGTCAAACCGTTCCTGAGATATGACCTCACTTCCTGTTTGGCGGCTTCGCCGCCGTTTTCATTTGGTTGTGGCAGGCAAACGCTTTGGAATTTCTAAACAGCTATAAGTAAGTTTTGTGGGGAATGGCCTGAAGACCATGTGTTCCAATTTTCATGACAAGCGGGCTAAATTTGCGACTGCTGAAAATTTTGTTTGACTTTTAACAAAATCCAAAATGGCGGAAAATCCAATATGGCGGAAAATGGCGTCATAGGGTGCGTTGAACTCGGCTTGACCCAAGGATTCCAACGGTACCTGATTTTTGAAAATCGGGCATACGGCTCAAAAGTTACACTCATGGACGCAACTCCAAATTTGATCCATTAGTGGCGCTAGACCGCTTGACTTGCATACATGAAACTTGGTTAAATTAATCAGGGTGCCATGCCCAATGTGTGTGCAAAATTTCACAACTTTTTACCATACGGTTCTATAGGTTGCCATAGACTTCCATTACGGAAGAAAGTTGAACAATAATATAAGAATACATAGAAACACAATGGGGTTCTGCAGCTTCGCTGCTAGACCCCCAAATAGAAACGCTCAGTAGGCTCACGAAAATATGGAGGCAATACTGTGCAAAGGATAAAACAAACAGAGGGGGATAAAGACAGATATAAACAAAGAGGTACAGGTGATGATAATTAAAACTTTGGGGAGCCACTCCTAGGAAGTGGCTCTGGGTTGGCAGATGGAGTGCACGTGGTAGTGACAGGTGTGTGAGGGGGATTGTGGGAAGTGGAGTCCTGAGTGTTAAGTGAGCCCGGGAGCACATACATATATATATATATATATATATATATATATATATATATATATATATATACATACATACATACATACATACATACACACACACAACCCCGATTCCAAAAAAGTTGGGACAAAGTACAAATTGTAAATAAAAACAGAATGCAATAATTTATAAATCTCAAAAACTGATATTGTATTCACAATAGAACATAGACAACATATCAAATGTCGAAAGTGAGACATTTTGAAATTTCATGCCAAATATTGGCTCATTTGAAATTTCATGACAGCAACACATCTCAGAAAAGTTGGGACAGGGGCAATAAGAGGCTGGAAAAGTTAAAGGTACAAAAAAGGAACAGCTGGAAGACCAAATTGCAACTCATTAGGTCAATTGGCAATAGGTTATTAACATGACTGAGTATAAAAAGAGCATCTTGGAGTGGCAGCAGCTCTCAGAAGTAAAGATGGGAAGAGGATCACCAATCCCCCTAATTCTGCGCCGACAAATAGTGGAGCAATATCAGAAAGGAGTTCGACCGTGTAAAATTGCAAAGAGTTTGAACATATCATCATCTACAGTACATAATATCAACAAAAAATTCAGAGAATCTGGAAGAATCTCTGTGTGTAAGGGTCAAGGCCGGAAAACCATACTGGGTGCCCGTGATCTTCGGGCCCTTAGACGGCACTGCATCCACATACAGGCATGCTTCTGTATTGGAAATCACAAAATGGTCTCAGGAATATTTCCAGAGAACATTATCTGTGAACACAATTCACCGTGCCATCTGCCATTGCCAGCTAAAACTCTATAGTTCAAAGAAGAAGCCATATCTAAACATGATCCAGAAGCGCAGACGTCTTCTCTGGGCCAAGGCTCATTTAAAATGGACTGTGGCAAAGTGGAAAACTGTTCTGTGGTCAGACAAATCAAAATTTGAAGTTCTTTATGGAAATCAGGGACGCCATGTCATTCGGACTAAAGAGGAGAAGGACGACCCAAGTTGTTATCAGCGCTAAGTTCAGAAGCCTGCATCTCTGATGGCATGGGGTTGCATTAGTGCGTGTGGCATGGGCAGCTTACACATCTGGAAAGACACCATCAATGCTGAAAGGTATATCCAGGTTCTAGAGCAACATATGCTCCCATCCAGACAACGTCTCTTTCAGGGAAGACCTTGCATTTTCCAACACAACAATGCCAAGCCACATACTGCATCAATTACAGCATCATGGCTGCATAGAAGAAGGGTCCGGGTACTGAATTGGCCAGCCTGCAGTCCAGATCTTTCACCCATAGAAAACATTTGGCGCATCATAAAATGGAAGATACAACAAAAAAGACCTAAGACAGTTGAGCAACTAGAATCCTACATTAGACAAGAATGGGTTAACATTCCTATCCCTAAACTTGAGCAACTTGTCTCCTCAGTCCCCAGACGTTTACAGACTGTTGTAAAGAGAAAAGGGGATGTCTCACAGTGGTAAACATGGTCTTGTCCCAACTTTTTTGAGATGTGTTGTTGTCATGAAATTTAAAATCACCTAATTTTTCTCTTTAAATGATACATTTTCTCAGTTTAAACATTTGATATGTCATCTATGTTCTATTCTGAATAAAATATGGAATTTTGAAACTTCCACATCATTGCATTCCGTTTTTATTTACAATTTGTACTTTGTCCCAACTTTTTTGGAATCGGGGTTGTATATATACTAGTGCATCTCAAAAAATTAGAATATTGTGAAAAAGTTCAATATTTTCCATCAGTTATTTAAGAAAGTGAAAATGTTATATATTATAGACTCATTACACATAAACTAAAATGTTTCAAGCATTTTTCTATTTTAATTTTAATCAGTATGACATACAGTATAAAAAACATAAAAAAAACATCTCAAAATATTAGAATATTTCATTTCGAGTTTGAGTAAAACAGTATGAACACAGTGTATCTCTCGGTCTAGTTCAGTACACACAACCACAATCATGGGGAAGACTGCTGACTTGACTGTTGTCCAGAAGATGATCACTGATGCCCTCCACAAGGAGGGTAAGCCACAAAAGGCCATTGCTGAAAAGGGTGGCTGGAAAAGGTGCACAAGCAACAGGGATGGCCGCAGTCTTGAGAGGATTGTCAAGAAAAGTTGATTCGAGAACTTGGGAGAGCTTCACAAGGAGTGGACTGAGGCTGGTGTCAGTGTATCAAGACCCATCACGAACAGACATCTTCAAGAAAGGGGATACAACTTTTGCATTCCTAATATCAAGCTACTCCTGAGCCAGAGACCATGTCAGAAGTGTCTTATCTGGGCTAAGGAGAGAAAGAAATGGACTGTTGCTCAGTGGTCCAAGGTCTCTTTTCAGATGAAAGTACATTTTGCATTTAATTTGGAAATCACGGTTCTAGAGTCTGGAGGAAGAGTGGAGAGGCACAGAATCCAAGGTGTTTGAAGCCCATTTTGAAGTTTCCACAGTCTGTGATGATTTGGGGTGCCATGTCATCTGCTGGTGTTGGTCCACTGTATTTTATCAAGTCCAAAGTCAACACAGCCATCTACCAGGAGATTTTAGAGCACTTCATGCTTCTATCAGCTGACGAGCTTTTTGGAGATGCTGATTTCCTTTTCCAGCAGGACTTAGCACCTACCCACAGTGCCAAAACTACTACCAAATGGTTTGCTGACCATGATCTTACTGTGTTTGATTGGCCAGCCAACTTGCCTGACCTGAACCCCATAGAGAATCTATGGGGTATTGTCAAGAGGAAGATGAGAAACAACCGACCCAAAAATACAGATACGGTGAAGGTCACTATCAAAGCAACCTGGGCTTCAATAACACCTCAGCAGTGCCACAGACTGATCACCTCCATGCCACACCGCATTGATACAGTAATTCATGGTAAAGGAGCCCCAACCAAGTATTGAGTGTATAAATGAATATACTTTTCAGAAGTTGGACATTTCTGTATTGTAAATCCTTTTTTTTGATTGATCTTAGGGAATATTCTAATAATTTGAGATACTGGATTTCTGATTTTCATGAGCTATAAGCCATAATCATCAAAATTAAAACAAAAAAGGCTTTAAATATTTCACTTTGCATGTAATAAATATAGAATATATGAAAGTTTACCTTTTTGAATTAAATTATGAAAAAAGGAACTTTTTCATGGTATTCTAATTTTTTGAGATGCACTAGTATCTATCTATCTATCTATCTATCTATCTATCTATCTATCTATCTATCTATCTATCTATCTATCTATCTATCTGTCTATCTGTCTATCTATCTATCTATCTATCTATCTATCTATGAACCCTTTAGAATTTTCTATATTTCTGCATAAATATGACCTAAAAACATCATCAGATTTTCACACAAGTCCTAAAAGTAGATAAAGACAACCCAGTTAAACAAATGAGACAAAAATATTATACTTGGTCATTTATTTGTGGAGGAAAATGATCCAATATTACATATCTGTGAGTGGCAAAAGTATGTGAACCTTTGCTTTCAGTATCTGGTGTGACCCCCTTGTGCAGCAATAACTGCAGCTAAACATTTCCGGTAACTGTTGGTCAGTCCTGCACACCGGCTTGGAGGAATTTTAGCCCATTCCTCCGTACAGAACAGCTTCAACTCTGGGATGTTGGTGGGTTTCCTCACATGAACTGTTTGCTTCAGGTCCTTCCACAACATTTCCATTGGATTAAGGTCAGGACTTTGACTTGACCATTCCAAAACATTAACTTTATTCATCTTTAACCAGTCTTTGGTAGAACGACTTGTGTGCTTAGGGTTGTTGTTTTGCTGCATGACCCACCTTCTCTTGAGATTCAGATGTCCTGGCATTTTCCTTTAGAATTCACTGGTATAATTCAGAATTCATTGTTCCATCAATGATGGCAAGCCGTCTTGGCCCATATGCAGCAAAACAGGCCCAAACCATGATACTACCACCACCATGTTTCACAGATGGGATAAGGTTCTTATGCTGGAATGCAGTGTTTTCCTTTCTCCAAACATAACGCTTCTCATTTAAACCAAAAAGTTCTATTTTGGTCTCATCCGTCCACAAAACATTTTTCCAGTAGCCTTTTGGCTTGTCCACGTGATCTTTAGCAAACTGCAGATGAGCAGCAATGTTCTTTTTGGAGAGCAGTGGCTTTCTCCTTGCAACTCTGCCATGCACACCATTGTTGTTCAGCGTTCTCCTGATGGTGGACTCATGAACATTAACATTAGCCAATGTGAGAGAGGCCTTTGGTTGCTTAGAAGTTACCCTGGGGTCCTTTGTGACCTCGCTGACTATTACACGCCTTGCTCTTGGAGTGATCTTGGTCGACCACTCCTGGGGAGGGTAACAATGGTCTTGAATTTCCTCCATTTGTACACAATCTATCTGACTGTGGATTGGTGTACCGTAGTCCAAACTCTTTAGAGATGGTTTTGTTACCTTTTCCTGTCTGATGAGCATCAACAACGCTTTTTCTGAGGTCCTCAGGAATCTCCTTTGTTCGTGCCATGATACACTTCCACAAACGTGTTGTGAACTTCAGACTTTGATAAATCCCTGTTCTTTAAATAAAACAGGGTGCCCACTCACACCTGATGGTCATCCCATTGATTGAAAACACCTGACTCTAATTTCACCTTCAAATTAACTGCTAATCCTAGAGGTTCACATACTTTTGCCACTCACAGATTATGTAATATTGGAATATTTTCCTCAAAAAATAAATGACCAAGTATAATATTTTTGTCTCATTTGTTTAACTGGGTTCTCTTTATCTACTTTTAGGACTTGTGTGAAAATCTGATGATGTTTTAGGTCATATTTATGCAGAAATATAGAAAATTCTAAAGGGTTCACAAACTTTCAAGCACTACTGTGCATATTCTTACCACATTCACTGGATATGAGCAATCGCACGCTCTGATTGGCTACTCTACTACTAGGCTATCAGCTCATATACCGTGAGTAGAGAAAACCCAAATTGTGGATAATGTTGCTGAACCAACCGTGGACAAAATAAACACTCTACTCGAACCCCCCCCCCCCCCCCCCAATACAAAAAAAGCAACAAAATATGGAATAAAAGTGTATGATGGTAAGAACATATCTATTTTTTATTTTGCAAGAATTATTATTCTCGCATTTTTCACAAATTCCTACTGTCATTTCAGCAGTTTGTTTACATTCTAAGCGGAAATTATTTTGTCGAACGTTTTGTATTAGGTTTTCATTTATCAAATTTGCAAAAAATAAAAAATATCTGTTTCTCAAAGTCCAGTGAATGTGTATAGAATAAAACAGTTATTCCACTCAATCTAGTCGTACATGTCTTATAGCCAACTTGGTGCGATGCTCCTTGTCAGCATTCAGCTCATGTATGACTTGATTTTGTGGAATAACTGATATATGGATAGCTTAAAAATTTTTCATATCCTTACTACGATGTTTATTACCATGTACTATGTTGATATGAATTTGTGTTTGGGAGATGTCATTGGTATCAAATATGCACTCAAAGATTTTGATACTGTGAAGTGCTGGTTGCCATTTAAACAATAAAAAAAAATTCATCAAACAATACAAATAAAAATCAAACATCAACAGATTCTCTCTTTTTTAGGTTAATTGTCCTTCAGGAAATTCTCTTCGAGTTTTTCAATTGGAGTCCAGCCACCTATGACACCACTTTCCTTTCATCAGATTCTTGAGGCTCTTAAAGGTCCCATGGCATCGTTTTTTCATTAATTGTGCGGTGGTCTCTAGTATGAATGAATGCCCTGTGAGCCGGTTTTGGTGAAAAAAATGCTGTGGTTCTCCTGTTTCAGGCTGTTCTAGTTTGGTGGAGGAGCAGGTTGCGGGAGAGCGACAGGATTTCAGCTCTTATCATTAATATTCATGACATGTAAACATGTTACCTCTGATTGGCTAACAGCACTGTGACGCTACCTCCAGTGGGTCAGAACAAGCGGATGTGGGTGTCTTACTATGGCGAGAGAGAAGGAACAAACCGCGAAGGGAAAAATACTGCGCGCTGACGTCATTAAGGTGCGACGCGAGGAAATAAAATAAATTCAACAAATGTTTGGGTTTTTACTGAACAAACAAACAAATAAAATGAACGAGTGACTTAAAAAAAAGAATGTGGGTGTCTTTGTAAAAACTGTTTTGATTGGCTATTATAACAGAGCATGCTGCATGCTTTTTGGTTTTGTAGCGCAGAGTACCTGGCTAACTGCAGGAAGCGGTTAGCTGCACAGCTAATGTAGCCATTGCAAGGCTAACGCACCGATTTTAAAACACGGCAAAACATAAGCTCATAAGTTACAGTCAATTTCCAGACTAAACTCAGTTTAACAGAGCATGCTGCATGCTTTTTGGTTTTGTAGCGCAGAGTACCTGGCTAACTGCAGGAAGCGGTTAGCTGCACAGCTAATGTAGCCATTGCAAGGCTAACGCACTGATTTTAAAACACGGCAAAACGACTTAACAGTTATACACTTACTTGTTCGCTGTTTGTGGCTGATGCGGCAGGGATGCTTGGTACGGACCCAGGCTTCAGTGACAGTTGATGTGCAAAACCTGCCCTGTACTGTCCCAAGTTGTGGAAACATTCATCAGGAAAATGCTTCCGACAAACATACACCGTCTTAGGTAGACTCGACGGCGTATTATTGAAGTAAATAAAATTAAGCCACTGCGTCTTCAGGGGCTCTCCCGTCGGCAGTAAAAACAGACTCCTTTCTGTGTTGTCACATCCATGTACAGCGCAACTTCCATGTTTGGTGGCAACTTTTGAGCTGGGCGGGCAATCCATACAGTGGGTGGGAATCCGGGGGGGGGGGGCGTGGGGATCATCTCCCTTGCTGACGTAGTAAAGGGAAGAGCCTATCAATGCACCATTTTGACGCGCCATTCTCAAATGTTGACAAAGGGTGGGCATAGTTTGGTTTACACATTATGAAATTTCTAGCCACTGGGGTGACTTAAGAAGGTCAGAGGAGCTCATTTTAACATTAAAAAACCTCAGAAAGTGAAAATTTCATGCCATGGGACCTTTAAAAATCATTGCCTGTTAAAAAACAGCATAGTGGCTAACAGTCTGTTATGGACATCCCACATGGAATATGGTGTCTCACAAACACACACATCTAATAACACACAAAAACAACTCGCTTGTTTCCATCAATCCATCCGTCTCAGCCTTCGACGCATGAGTGAGTTTAGTGTTTGGCTAAGTGAGAGAGACTGATGGAGTGTACTGATATTGATGAATGGACCTCTCCATTGCTCTGCGGTACTCTGTCAGCAGCATCACTCCCCGCCCCACGCAGAGTCGATTCACTTTACCTGATCACTGCTGAACATGCTCTTTCACCCTGCATAATTAAATTCTCTTACTTCGATACACCATTTATGGCTTGTAAATTCACCAGGTTGCCTCTTGAACTCTCACAGTGCTTCAGCCAATCAAGCATGGCATTGCTGTTTGTCTGAGCCAGATACTTCATATAGCCTTGCTGAGAATGCTGAATACGAAAATGTTGCTCCTTTCTGACCATGTAACAGCCATGCTTTGACTCCATCCTACCCACATCCCTTAATCTTTTGTCCATATTTTTCAAATTTGTTCCTCAATGTGAACCATAGTCTTTGGTAGGTGAGGGATTGAGATAGAGACAGAGATCAATGGCAGTGCAGAGTTTATTGATTGCTGTTTTGGCTTATCCAGGAAGAGTCTGGTCACTTTGGCTCAATCCACCAGTTGGCATGAAGAACATTGCAGCCGAGGCAGAGCTGATGAAATGTGTATTTGAAAGCCAATCCACCAAATGCCAACTTGAATGCATAGAAGATGACAGCATGCCAGTGGAGCACCACTTCCACCTCGCACCTCAGCAGCAACATGCACAGCTTGACAGAATGCGTAATAAAGTGTCATATTTTGGGGAAAAAAATGCTATTCATGCAGTTTTAATGATCTTTCTTCTCCTCCTTGCTCACTGTGCTGATTTTAAAAGCTCCACAGCTTTTAATATGAAACACAAAAGAACATGAGATTTTAGGTAATGTGATTACTCCTAGCCAGTGAGGTTCTATAAAAATAGCAAGATGATGCAAAGGAGAGCAAGCTTGTGGCATTAACACACAGGATCTTGTGCTGCTAAGAGTGTTATGGACAGGATGCAGTGGTGAGTAATGACTGTCCTGCTTCGAACTGCAAGGCAGGAACTCTCCAATGCAGTTAGGTTGTGTCAGCATTCCTACCTAAAGTGCTCCTTAATGACCCTGCATTATTAGTCCAAATTGCCATCTACAAATAAGTGCCATAGGCAACTGCCAGCTTTTTGGCAGCACACAACTCCGTTTTGTTCCAAATGGAAATTTGATTAATTTCCCAGATCATTTGGCATTATCACTAAAGATTGCCAAGCTGAAGTAATATTTGTATTAGTAGACAATATATTTGGTAATATATTAATAAGTAATATAATCAGCCCTGGATTTATATTGGTCACAAATTGTAAAATAGACATTTTCCTCTTTTTTCCCCCTTACCCAGAAACCATAGCGGATGCCAACTTTTACAGGCTGTATCTGTAAAAATCTGTATTATTATATGAAAAATCCACTCGTGCATATATGTAAATTATTTCTCTGAATGAGAAAGGAAAGAGTATATACTGACTTTAATAGAGTTTTGAAGTGGTTTATAATAATAATAAAAAAAAGTTGACGATGAAGACATGTGTCAGCCTTGCGATAACCTGGCGACTTGTCCATTGTCAGCTGGGATAGGCTTCAGTTTGCCTGCGACCCTGTAGAACAGGATAAGCGGCTACAGATAATGGATGGATGGACTATGAAGACAATGTTTAAAGACTGACTGGACAGAGAAGTATCTTTTCTACTTTAACTTTAAAACAGATGTCTTGGCTGTTCAATGTCCATGGTGTTAGTCATAAATGATCATGTGAAGCACCTCTAGTGTTGTCGTCAAGACCAGCTAAACCAAAACCAAATTATGACCAAGACCAGAGTGTATCGAGAAGTCTTGCGCAAATCTAAAGTCCTTTAGCACAAATCCTAAGTCTTTTAGCACAAATCCAAAGTCTTTTAGCACAAGTTCTAAAGTCTCTTAGCACAACTCTATGTTCTTTAGCACAACTCTGGATTATGGTCACAATAATCGAAAAAAAAAACTTATCTTGATATAGGAAGGGGTTTATTATGATTACTTAGGGGCTGGAAGCCGGAATTTCTGCTGCTGTGTATGTTAAGGATCAGTTGTTGATCCCTGAAACGTGGACTGAAAATCTGATTCTTAAAAACGAAATTAATGTCTTCCAACTTCTTAAATCGTGTGCATTTTTAGTGGCACCTGCAGTTTAATTGATTATCAAGTGTTTTTTTTAAATTATTTCATTTTCTTACATTTAGAAGTCACAGTAATGATCTAAAATGTAAATAGCTTCATAAAATAATTGAAATAGCTATACATAGTTTTCCTTTCTTTCGACCTTTTTTCTTTTGTAAAAAAATAAAATAAAGAACAAACAAAAAGCTTTCTTTAAATGCTTATCATCTTGTGAATTTCACTTGACTTTTCGTTCTTTATCAAATTAGCAAATTGTAAATATCAAATATCAAATTGTAAATATCAAATATAATATAATTTAAGCTTAGCACTTTAATAAACGGTGGCACGGTGGTGTAGTGGTTAGCACTGTTGCCTCACAACAAGAAGGTCCTGGGTTCGAGCCCAGCGGCCAGCTAGGGCCTTTGTGTGTGGAGTTTGCATGTTCTCCCCATGTCTGTGTGGGTTTCCCTCACAGTCCAAAGACATGCAGGTTAGGTTAATTGTTGGGTAGGTTAATAGGTGTGAATGTGAGTGTGAATGGTTGTTTGTCTCTGTGTCAGCCCTGTGATGACCTGGCGACTTGTCCAGGGTGTACCCTGTCTCTTGCCCATAGTCAGCTGGGATAGGCGCCAGCTTGCCTGCGACCCTGTAGAACAGGATAAGTGGCTACAGATAATGGATGGAAAACAAACCTGGAAGTTGGCTGTAGCGGTGTACAGTGTCAGGGTACATGCTGTGTTAAATAATTTGGAGGGAGGATTAGTGACTAACATACGGGCTACGTCAAACATGGCAGTTTCAAGATGGCGGAGTGGGGAAATACAATCGCCCGTTTTCAGTTGGAATCTCTGCAACTTTCATAAGAAAATCCATCAAAAATCTTTGAACATGATCAGTAAGTATTCATAATAAAGATTAAGTGTTCTTGGATCTTGTGCTAAAGAACTTAGAGTTGTGCTAAGAGAATTTAGAACTTGTGCTAAAAGACTTTGGAATTGTGCTAAAAGACTTTTGTGCTGGGCGGCATGGTGGTGTAGTGGTTAGCACTGTCGCCTCACAGCAAGAAGGTCCTGGGTTTGAGCCCACTGGCCAATGAGGACCTTTCTGTGTGGAGTTTGCATGTTCTCCCCGTGTCTGTATGGGTTTCCTCCGGGTGCTCTGGTTTCCCCCACAGTCCAAAGACATGCAGGTTAGGCTAATTGGTGGCTCTAAATTGGCCGTAGGTGTGAATGATTGTTTGTCTCCATGTGTTGGCCCTGTAATGACCTGGTGACTTGTCCAGGGTGTACCTCGCCTATAGAGATCTTGCAGGCACGTGACCGGAAAGTACACAGCCGCCATCTTGTCGGTAAAAAACACCGCTGAATACTGCTGCACTCGTGTACAGAATGGATTAATTTCAACCGACGGACTACACGGCTCATTTTTCTAATGAACAGATAACTAGATATATGTCTAAAATAAACGATCTACAGATTAGTGACCCTTATGGCTTACCGGACGGAGTTTTCACGACCGGATTTTGAACTGCCAGCGGAATACCCAGACGTGTATAATTACCTCATCAACTTTCCCTCGCTGTTCAGTGGTGAAGCACTGCATGCTTATAAATCTCTGGACAGTTATCTTTACAGAAATTCAGGATTTGTCAGCAACTCAGATGTGGCATCTTGTAAACAAGAATCCTCATTGGATGGGTAAGTCACTTAAGTATTGAGTATAGCACTGACCAGCCGATTATAGAATAGAATAAGGTAATTCCAGCTGTAATTCCAAATCGTCCGTCTTGTTTACATGGATCTGGCGTTGGAGAGATAGAGGCTTAGCAGTGGAGGTTTGAGTGGCTGTTTTCTGAGCTTAGTCAACAGGCCGGCTCTGCCTGCAGCCTCGCTTTTGCTTCCGCTCCCGACGCCGCCTCCTTCGCTTTGCTTCCGATAACAATCCACGGAGACCCCGCTGGTCTCGCTATCTCGTCCGGAATGTTGTGCATGCGATGGAAATCGCTACAAACCGTAATTTTCTGCTGGAAACCAATGTCCAGTAAGTCCATACAGTTGTAGTGGATATTGAAGTCCGGTACAGATGAACAACACGCAAAAATACACAAAAAACATAAAAAACGTGCACAGGTAGGGAGAGCTTGTAGCCGCAGCCGTTGTAGTAGAATTGTATATAGTAGGGTTTTCCAGAAGAAAAGGTAGAAGTAAAAGCAGAAGTAGAACCAGAAGTAGAAGTAGAAGGCGGAAATATGGCGTTTGACCGACAAGATGGCGTCTGTCACAATCTGGATCGGCTGTGACGTCACATGCAAGTGCTCCATAGTCAGCTGGGATAGACTTCTGCGATCCTGTACAGGATAAGTAGTTACAGATAATGGATGGATGGATGGATGGATGGACTTTTGTGCTAAATAACCGTAAACCAGACCAGGACCAGACCGACGCGCGTAAAGGTCGGTGGGGGGAGGCCGACAGCCATTAAGTGTAAAAATATTTCAAATTAGTCACCTTATTGGTAAACACCACCATGATACAAAACATAACCACTTCAAATCAGTGTGCATTTTTTTTTTAAAATAGCTATGAACTAATCACTAAGGGTTAAGTATTAAAAGGTTACTATTGTTGACATTCAGTCATGCTAGTGCATTTTTCCGGACCTTGCTATCAATGGGATTTTGTGTAACTGCATCTTTACAAATATTAGTTGAAAGATATACTGATGTACAGTACAGCATAATTTATTAGACAGTAATTCGCTGAAGCACCAGAGATACTATACATTATGTGGTTAAAAAAACATTCTCTAATTTTCTACAAAGCTGTGAAAATGATATTTAATTGACATATTGTAAATGGAAACTGCTCATTAAATACATTATAATAGGTTTTCTGGAAAAGTTAAGCAATGGTTCCATTTGTACATATTTCCCCTTCAAAAGGGAACACACACACACACACACACACACACACACACACACACACACACACACACACACGAGTGAAGTATGAAACAATCCATGTGCATAAAATCCATGGCCTCATTAGCATGTGGAGAGAAAAACTGCACCTCTCACAGCCTTTCACTGTGGAGAGCAGTGAAAATGGACTCAACTCAGCTCATGCAGCTGAAATGAGGCCAAAAAAAACCAAAAATGTGCATTTTAACACATACATAATACAATTTCTGTTACATGTGCTAGGAATATTGAGATGTGCTGTATGGCCTTTATAATGCATTATATATTTTTTTAACTTAAAGCTTAGATAATTTGGCAGCATATAAAGGAGGCATTTCATGTGGGCAGACCTGAAAGCATATTCCCTTAGCATAGATGTCACTGTCTTTTGAAGATTATAGAAACGGCAATCTGTACAGCGTGCAAACGTCAGAAAAATACAAATGAAAAGCAGCGAGCCTTTGCTTTATCATGAAAGAAACTGAACTTTTAAGTGCTTTGGCAATTTATGTTCTTATGTTCTGTTGAAGTCAAAAAGTCTCCTTTTAAATGCTTTACTAATAGAAACAAAACAACCAAAAAGTGCATTATCTGCATAAATCAATATCACTGAAAGAAATAATTTTTTTAAATAAATGGTCTTTGTCATTATAAAATTAAAAGGTAATTTTAATAGCTGCAATGTGTCTTCTGTCGAAGAGCTAGCACGTTAATTCACAGAATGGACGTTGCATTTTGTGTTGGGTTTTGACTGAACAAACTTAACAAGCAAATGAGGACCTCTTTGAGTTTTCCTATCATGTCAGTGAGACACGGTCACCTCAAAGAGAGCAAAACAAAGCACATACACATTTACGTTTGTTTTGTTTGCAGGTCCCTCTCGAGAATTTGCACAGCTCATAGGTTGGTGCATGAGTGATGTTGACATAGCAGTGTTGCCCTGCGGATTCTTCCAGTATGCTCCCCTGACAGTTAAACACTACAGCTGTTTCCCTTTTCCGTTCTGTCTCGCTGTGATTTCCCTCATCATATTTTAATGCAGACTCCTGGTCTCACATACAGTACTGTGCAAAAGTCTTAGGCACCCTTTTTTTTTTTTCTTAACACAAACTTTGTTATAGACTTATTTTGTGACTTCGACATTATGGAACCAATACAAAAATTCTTTACATTTCCAAACATTAGTTTTCCAGCACAAAATTAAATGTTAAAGAAAAATGTTTATATGTCAGTAAAGAAAGCAGCATATTACATAAAAGGCCACTTTTCAGACAAAAACATAATGAAGGCTGCTGGATTTTGCTGCAAAATGAAGAAGCAAGTGTGACAGTTAAAGTGTCCAGAAAAACTGTGGCTGATTCTGCAAGATGCTCAGTAAAACCTACAGCTCATTTCCTTATAAATTGTACCTGAGACTGCTCCTATTCTTCTTCTTCTTCTTCTTCTTCTTCTTCTTCTTCTTCTTATTATTATTATTATTATTATTATTATTATTAATTAATTACATTTTTTTTTAAGCAAAGGGTCGTCTCATACCAAACATTGACTTTTTTAATGCATTACTGCTTACTGGTCTTTATGGTATTTTTTTAATGTAGAAATATTTAATTTAATTATTTTTTGAAGGCATCTTTCCTCTACAGCATTTCATTGCATGTGGTCTCATAATTTCTTAGCCTAGTAAACTAGACCCACCCGCCTAGCGGCCAAAAATATTTTTGCCTAGCGAATGGGTCTAGCCTCGCACCATATAAACAAAAACACCCCGGACATCAAATCATGCCCGCCAATCACAACGCAAGGTTTTTGTTTGGATTCTTTGGGCGGGCTTTTGCAGGAGTGACGACAAAGCTGCACGACGCTAGAGAAAGCGCAGCAGGAAAGATGGCTACGGCTAGTGAACAGCACGCGTTTGACTCCACTTTGGAATCAGTTTTAGAAGAATTAGACTTGGAGTTTTCGTTGAAACATGAGCAGGAAGAGGCTCTCCGCTCATTCCTTTTCAAGAAGGACGTTTTCGCTGTTTTGCTGACCGGCTATGGCAAAAGTCTGATCTACCAGCTAGCTCCGCTCGTAGCCAAAAGGATGGGGCTAGTTTGTGCAGTACGAAGAATTAATAAACAGCTTTGAAACATTACTTTTTGATTGTTTCTTATTTTCCCGTTATTTTAAATTTAAGGGAAATTATTTCACCAAACACCACTAAATAAAAACTCTCAAAAACAGTTTAAGCAAACCCTTGAAAAACACTTGGAAAAAAAATGAGTGTATGTGGTACAGACTCCAAAATTGTGGTAATTATCTCCAAACTTATTAATATCTAGAACCTGTTTATTAATTAATACGCATTTTGAAAAATTATTTATTTCAAGGCCTCCCCCACTGCTTTCTGTCGCTCTGACTACGTCACAGTCACTGTTGCGCTGATTGGTCAGAGCGTTGGCCTATACGCACAGAGACAGTTTGAAAGACAGCGGTTTGTTCCTCCGATCCCTGTCGGAAATGTCTACGGATCGAGGCCAGACTAAATATTCACATTTAGTCTGGCTTGCCAGGCTAATAATTTCTGAGTTTTTTCTTGTAAACTGGTGACTTTTTAATCTCAGAATTTCCTTTTTTTTTCTTGTAAAAATTGTGACTTTTTAATCTCAGAATTTCCGGGTTTATTTCTCGTAAACTTGTGACTTTTTAATCTCAGCATTTCTGAATTTTTTTCTGATTTTTTTTCTTGATTTTTTTATGATTTTTTTCACTCTCTGATACTTTTTTTTTTAATGTTCATGTACACACTACACAAACGCCTACACAAGAGACCTTTACATTTTGCATGGTAGCTTATGTTTCTTTTCGTTGATGAAAAAATAAATCTTCTGCCTTTTACTCAAGGTTTCCATGTAGAGGAATTATATTTTTGCAGGTTTTGTTTTTGCAGAGCTCTATCAGGTGGCATGGTGATGTAGTGGTTAGCACTGTCGCCTCACAGTGAGAAGGTTCTGGGTTCAACCCCTGTGGCTGACGGGGGGCCTTTCTGTGTGGATTTCCTCCAGGTGCTCTGGTTTCCCCCACAGTTCAAAGACATGCAGGTTACGGTTAACACGGGATGGCCTTGGGCTGAAGTGCCCTTGAGCAAGATACCTAACCCCTAACTGCTCCCTGGCTGCTGTAGTATGGCTGCCCACTGCTCTGGGTGTGTGTGCATGTGTTCACTGCTTCAGATGGGTTGAATGCAGAGGATGAATTTCACTGTTCTTGAGTGTGCATGTGACAAATAAAGGCTTCTAAATTTATCTTCAGAGATATTCATATTTCCTCATTTTGAGGCACATAAGGTTTAAACTGATAGAATTGTTCTTGCTTTATTAATGAAATATATGTAATAGTCTGAGAGCATTTTAGGATCTTCGTTAAAGAACTATGTTCTGTATACAGGAAAATTGTATGTGCCTTTATACTGTTTATCCCTTGGGATTGCTCTTGTTGCTCAGATCTGGCAACCTTGGTAAAAGCACATATCCTACTTCATGAACACATCCAATTAATTTCATATCTAGAATAGAAATAAAATAAAGTCAAACAGGACTTTTGACATTTTTATAAATGTTACCAGTGCCACAAGAAAAATGTAATACTGGGTATTTAGACCTTTTTTTAATTTAGTAAGAAGAAGGTGGGGTACACCCTGGACAAGTCACCAGGTCATCGCAGGGCTAACACATAGACACAGACAACCATTCCACACTCACATTCATACCTATGGTCAATTTAGAACCACCAGTTAGCCTAACCTGCATGCCTTTGGATTGTGGGGGAAACCAGAGCACCCAGAGGAAACCCACATGTACACAGGGAGGGCATGCAAACTCCACACATAAAGACCCTCGTCGGCTGCTGGGCTTGAACCTAGGGCCTTCTTACTGTGAGGTGATAGTGTCACCCAACACACACACACACACACACACACACACACACACACACACACATATATATATATATATATATATATATATATATATATATATATATATATATATATATACATACACACACACACACACACACACACACACACACACTAATATATATATATCGGGAAATTTACATTGTTACAGCAGCAAAATACTGTATATAAAGAGAAAAAGATAAGGCAGTGAAGGAGTAGTGCAAAAGTACTAAGTATACAAAAAAGGACATATATAAAAGAAATAAACGACAAATTTAGAGATAAAAAATTAACAAATTTGCATAAATTAACAGGTTTGCAGAAATATAATTAAAATAAGTGTATTACAAAGGTGGTATTGCACGTGTGAGTATTGCACAAGGTATTATTATCAGTATTACCCAGGTAGTATTGAACAAGTAAGTAGGTATATTGCACAAGAGCCATTTTAACCATGTGTAGCTAGCAGTTCACTGTAAGGTACTGATGCTGATAGTCAGTGCACACAGTGTACGTTCAGAGGGGTTTCAATGGATGTAGAAGTGATCTGGACAGTATTGTTTATTATTGTGAGGAGTGACTGGTGCTGTGCTTGGTGAGGTGCCGGTTGTACAGTGTGTATGTATGTATATATATATATATATATATATATATATATATATATATATATATATATATATATATATATATATATATACACACACACACACACACAAGTTTTTTTTCTTTTTTTTAGGGTTAACCCAGTGGAGGACTTAATGGGATATCAGCTGCCCTCCACACTGGTTACTTGTTGTAACACAAGAGTCTTTATTATTAAACCGTTTATCTCTTTGGTGCTGAACATGCACTCTTTAGTCTTTATGGGTTTATGTTTGACCTTTTCCACCATTTCACAGCAGCCATTTGCACCTCATACAGATCTCATACAGCAGGTTGTCCCAAGCGCATGTTACATAATGAGCTATAGTCTTAGTAAATTGAACATTAATGTCCGAAACATTTTGTGGTAATGAAAAATCATGCTTTTTGTTATGCCTCCTCATGGACTTTTCAGATTCTCATGGATTTTCTCACTTGTAGACACGTGCACAAACACAAACTTGGAGTTCAGCTCAGATCTGTCTCTCCAGTTCACAGCTTTCTTAAAAGACAAACAATCCACACAGAAGTAAACTGATTGCACACAGGTCAGAATAATCACATGTTACCTGGCAGTTCAGTCTGCCTCCTTTCCGTCTGCAGCTGACACTCGATCATGCCAATGCTGCCACAATCTGTTCCTCAGTGCCGTTTTGTCAATATTCTTCATTTACTTTCTGCTTTGTAATGCATTTTAAATCTCTATGAAAGTGTGATATCTGTATATTTAACTTCTTAGATTAATTGTGGACGTTTTGGACTGTTGGCACTCAAAATAAAAATGTGCATACTCAGTATTTGTAATACTATAACTAAATACTAAAATGCTATTACAGTGAAAACAGAAAATATAGATAATTATTTGCTGTAACTTTTTTTTTTCCTGCAGCAGGTAGTGTTGTCACGCTCTAGTATCCTGAATTCAATCCTGAGCTCAGCTTATTGTGTTGCATGTTCTCCCTGTGCCTGTGAAGGTTTGCTCCCTAAAAAACATGCCAGTAGGATGATTGCCTAAGATAAATTGCCTCGAGGTGTGAATGACTGTGTAAATGTGTGTGCATGGTGCACTGTGATGGACTGAATTTTCATCCAGAGTCTATTTCCGCTTGTCACCCAGTGTTGATAGGCCTGCAACCTTGATCAGGATAAAGCATTTACTGAAAGTGAGAGAGTGTAAGTTCCGTGAGTCACTAAAAATCAGTATGGAATTGCTCAGTGAAATTTAATGGTATGTCTTTACAAAAAATATTACTGTGCTCACTGCACATACTTCAGTTTTTAATTTTACTGGATATCACAGGAGAACCAAACCTAACCAAACCTCTTACAAAAGCATTCATTCAAGCCCACCCTTCCCCCCCCCCAACTGATTTGCGCTATGTTGCCACTCCCACTAATGGTCATGAAGAAAACAAAAATATACAATACAGCAATTTTATGCCTTGTATGTTCACACTCGGGGTGGCACGGTGGTGTAGTGGTTAGCACTGTCGCCTCACAGCAAGAAGGTCCTGGGTTCGAGCCCCGGGGCCGGCGAGGGCCTTTCTGTGCGGAGTTTGCATGTTCTCCCCGTGTTCACGTGGGTTTCCTCCGGGTGCTCCGGTTTCCCCCACAGTCCAAAGACATGCAGGTTAGGTTAACTGGTGACTCTAAATTGACCGTAGGTGTGAATGTGAGTGTGAATGGTTGTCTGTGTCTATGTGTCAGCCCTGTGATGACCTGGCGACTTGTCCAGGGTGTACCCCGCCTTTCGCCCGTAGTCAGCTGGGATAGGCTCCAGCTTGCCTGCGACCCTGTAGAAGGATAAAGCGGCTAGAGATAATGAGATGAGATGAGATGTTCACACTCTTACACACATGATCTGAGCATGCTTGTTTGAATATCCTAATTTGCCAGCAGGATGAATGTGATAACAGTCTGGGGCTACTTCCTATGAGGATATTCCACAGTCAGCTCAGGGAATTCTCCAAATAGACTGCATTACTTAATAAAATGCACAAGAAAAATAGGAGTGAGAATATGATGAGTTCCTCATGCTTCCCTTCCATCCTTTCTGGCAGGCTCTGCAAAGTAATGAGGACCCTAAGCTCCAGCAGCCATCCTAATAACAAGCTTGAGCTTATTGTGCTGCACCTCAGCTTTCAAACCTTGAACTATCTGTGTGTTATATTTCTGAGCAAAGCTGAAGGGTGAATGAACTCATAGGTTCAAGGCCAGAAGAATAGCACAAACTAAGACACACACACACACACACACCAACACCATACCCCCAGTGTAATTTCTCACCACTGAGATGAGACAAACAACCCAAAGGAACATAAAAAGACAAAACTCTAGGGGGTCTCAGACGTCATCAGTTTAGCACACTAACAGAAGGCTGAATAATAGAACTGAACATTTTACTCCCTGATGAGGGAATCTTTTATCATTTGGTCCTTTGCTAGCCGGTATCCTTGCCATAGAAATTGTAACTGATGAGTCACTTAAGCCAGATTTCAGAGAAAGTGCCCCCGTTATTTAAACATAATACCCCCACTATTACAATACCAGTCAAATGTTTGGACACAGCTAATCATTAAATGGTTTTTCTTTCTTTATATTAATTAAAAGTTACTTCATGTCTTAAAGTAATGATGGATGTTGTTTCGCTTTACTTAATTGAGCGGTTCTTGACATAATATGGATTATTACACTTGGGCTATATATAAGGCTATTTACTATGTGTTTATTATTTACTATTTACTGTTTGATCCCAAACACATTAAAACGGTAAGAAATTGCACTAATTAACTTCTGACGAGGCATAGCTGTGAATTGAAAAGTATTCCAGGTGGCTACTTCATGAAGCTGATTAAGATAATGCCAACAGTGTGCAAAGCGTTATCAAGGTAAACACGGACTACTTTGAAGAATCTAAAATTTGAAACGTATTTTAGGGTTTTTTTTAATACTTTTTTGTTTACCACATAATTCCCTGTATGTTCCATGTGTTATTTCATAGTTTTTGTCATGCTCCGCTCCGGACATCCACTCCGGAGATTACGGATCTCTCACGCCAGCGCCAATCTGGATCCGGGACAGGAATTCCTTCTCACCTGCATTCACTTCCTGGTTTTCACCGCTGCTTATAAATACGCCATTCTCAGACTCATACTTTGCCAGAACATCTCGTTTTGCTACTCTAGCCATTTCTGTGCCTCTCTTACTTCTCATGGTTTATCTCTCTAGCTATTTTCTCTTGTTCATGGTTTTTGCACTAGTGTTTTTCTGGTTCATGGATTTTTGCACTAAGGGTTATTTCTGGTCCATGTTTTTTGCACTAAGGGTCTTTTCTTGTTCAGGTTTTTTTGCGCTAGCATTTTTGTCTTTGCCTGTCTCATGTTTTTGTCAAGTTGTTTGTTCTCATTTTGCCCGGACTATTTTTGCCATTTGTTTTTTGTCCTGTTTGTTTACCTTTTGCTATGCCCTTTCTTCCCTGTATTAAATCATCTTATTTATTGGATTACAGTCTGTGTTCTGCTTCTGGATCCTACTCACCACATCTCACCCCCCATAACAGTATGTTCTGGCCAACATGGATCCAGCAGAACTCGCCCATCTGAGAACGGCCATCCAGCAGCAAGGGACTCTCCTCGGGACCCACCAACAAGACCTACAACAAATTACCCAGAACCTTGCCACCCTGTCCAACACACTCAACCTTCTCACCATGCAGATGCAGCGCTGTCAAGCCATGCCTACCCCTGCTCAGCCATCTCCTACTTCAGCTCCTGCCACCACCTTTCTCCACAAACCAAGACTTCCAGTGCCTCAGCCCTACAAGGGAGAACCAGGTACATGTAGATCATTTCTGTCTCAATGTTTGTTGATCCTAAAGCTGCAACCTCTGGCCTTCCCCACAGAACGCTCCCGGGTAGCATATACAATAACGCTCCTCACTGGCAAGGCCAGAGAGTGGGGAACAGCGGTCTAGGATGCCAATGCACCCTTTTGTTCCAGTTTCAAGGATTTCTCCGAGGAGATGAGGCCTTTAACACCACCACTGGTCACTATGAGTACCTCGTGGTCCCTTTCGGCCTGACCAATGTGCCCACAGTCTTCCAGGCACTCATTAACGACGTCTTAAGAGACTTCCTAAACATCTTTGTTTTTGTGTACCTGGATGACATCCTGATCTTCTCCCACTCCCTGGAGGAACATCAGGGTCACGTCCGGCAGGTCCTCCAGCACCTGCTTGAGAACAAGTTGTTCGTCAAGGCAGAAAAGAGTTAGTTCCACCAAGGCCCTGTCTTGTTTCTGGGGTTCATCATCTCTCCAGCAAAGATCCAGATGGACCCCCTCAAGCTGGAGGCAGTCGCTGACTGGCCCACCCCATCTTCAAGATGAGAGCTCCAGCACTTCCTGGGGTTTGCCAACTTCTACAGGCACATCATCTGTGACTTCAGCATGGTAGCCAGACCTCTCTCAGCCCTGACCTTGAACAAGACCAAGTTCAAGTGGGGGGAGGAAACAGAGAAAGCCTTTTCCAGTCTCAAGTGCAGGTTTACCACAGCACCTATTCTCACCATACCCGATTCAACCAAGCAGTTTATCGTTGAGGTCGACGCCTCCGAGTCAGGGGTCGGAGCCATCCTATCCCAGAAGGCCAATGACAACTACCCCTTTTCCACCAAATCAGATCCAGGGCTGGTTCGGGGCCGGTGCTGGTTCACAACTCGTTCAACTTGCAGGCCAGCTGAGAACCAGTTTGCTTTTCCATAGCTCGCGGTGCTAAGTGGAGCCACGTCGTTACGTCACTGTATACATCGTTACGTCGTTACTTCACTGTATACGTCAGTTACGTTGCTACGTTTGCATAAACCTTGGCGCGAATATTGAAGCAAAAACAACACGGAAGAAGCAGCAGCAGCAACAACAATAATAATGGATGACTTCGCGTTTGTACAGCTGCTGCTTCTCGTCGCTTAAAAATGGCAATCTTTCGCGGTCTTGTTATTGTTGTTGGTCTGAACAACTCCGCCACCCTGCTGACGTAAGCAGTTCTTTCCTCTGGCCCAGCAGAGAGTTGGTGCTAGCCTGGAACCAGTTTTTCTGGCCCCAGAGCCAGTTCTTTGTCAGTGGAAACAGAAAGCCCGGTTCCAAACTAAGCACTGGCCCTGAACCAGCCCTGGAACTGCTTTGGTGGAAAAGGGGACAACAAGTTCCACCCATGCTCCTTCTCCTGCTGGCTATCCCCAGCCGAACGGAACTATGACATCGGCGGCCGAGAACTACTGGCTGTAAAACTAGCCTTGGAGGAGTGACAGCACTAGCTTGAGGGGTCTGATCTCCCTTTCCTAGTCTGGACCGACCATAAAAACCTGGAGTACCTCAAGTCTGCCAAATGTCTCAATTCCCGTCAAGCCCGTTGATCTCTCTTTTTCTCCCGTTTCAACTTCACGCTCTCCTACCACCCAGGCTCCAAGAACAGCAAACCCGACGCCTTGTCTAGGATATTCTCTTCCCACCAAGAGGAGTCCAAGCCACCCAAGACCATCCTTCCTCCATGCTGCCTGGTGGGAGCCGCTGTTCTAGAGGTTGAGACGCTCGTGCAGAAGGCCCTGGAGCAGGACCCCAGTGAAGGTAATGCCAACATTCCTCGTAACCATCTGTTTGTTCCCTGTCCTGTGCGAACTCCAGGTGCTGCAATGGGGTCATGGCTCCAAGCTGGCCTGTCATCTGGGAGCCGCCTGAACCCTGGCTCTCATCCAGCAGTGCTTTTGGTGGCCATCCATCAAGGAGGACGTCCAGGAGTTCATGGCAGCCTGCGACACATGGTCCCAGAACAAGACAGCCAATCGACCCCCTGCCAGCTTACTAAGACCCCTTCCAACTCCGCATTGACCTTGGTCTCACATCGCCCTGGACTTCATCACAGGACTCCCCAACTCAGGTGGCAACACATGCATCCTCACTGTTCTTGACCGTTTTTCTAAGACCATCCCTTTCATTCCTCTGCCCAAGCTCCCCTCAGCCAAAGAGACCACAGAACTACTCGTCCACCACGTTTTCCGCCTACATGGTCTGCCTACTGACATTGTTTCTGACCGGGGTCCTCAGTTCACTGCACAGTTCTGGAGAGCCTTCTGCAAACTTATCGGGGCCACCTGTAGTCTCTCATCAGGCTTCCACCCACAGACCAACAGCCAGGCAGAACAGGCAAACCAGGCTTTGGAGGTTGCACTCAGGTGCATGGCGTCCAGGGATGCCAGTTCTTGGAGCAAGTACCTACCCTAGATCGAATATGCACAACACTCTCCCTTCCTCTGCCACAGGTCTCTCTTAGTTTCTGTGCTCACTAGGTTACCAACCACCACTGTTCCCCAGCCAAGAGGAGGTGGTCGCTGTACCCTCAGCCCAGCTCTTTATACACTGCTACAGGAGGACGTGGGCATTGGCCCGGAGAAGACTCATTCGCTCCGCACTTGCATCCAAGAGGCAGGCCGACAAACATCACTCCAAGGCACCCGCCTACCGAGTAGGTCAATGAGTTATGCTCTCCATGCGCCACCTGCCACTTAGGACCATCTCTTGCAAGCTAGCACCCAGGTTCCTTGGACCCTTCCTCATCAAGAAGGTAATCAACCCATGTTCTGTTAGACTGGCATTACTACTCACCATGTGACATGTTCACTCTACCTTTCATGTATCTCAGCTTAAACCTCTGGTCTCTAGTTCTTCGCTCGTTTGGGGGGGGGTACTGTCATGCTCCGCCCCGGACATCCACTCCGGAGATTACGGATCTCTCACGCCAGCGCCGATCCGGATCTGGGACAGGAATTCCTTCTCACCTGCATTCACTTCCTGGTTATCACTGCTGCCTATGAATACGCCGTTTTCAGACTCATACTTTGCCAGAACATCTTGTTTTGCTACTCTAGCTGTTTCTGTGCCTCCCTTAGTTCTCATGGTTTATCTCTCTAGCTATTTTCTCTTGTTCATGGTTTTTGCACAAACGTTTTTCTGGTTCTTGGTTTTTTGCACTACGGGTTATTTCTGGTTCATGTTTTTTGCACTAAGGGTCTTTTCTTGTTCAGGGTTTTTTTGCGCTAGCGTTTTTGTCTTTGCCTGTCTCATGTTTTTGTCAAGTTGTTTGTTCTCATTTTGCCCAGACTATTTTTGCCATTTGTTTTTTGTCCTGTTTGTTTACTTTTTGCCACGCCCTTTCTTCCCTGTATTAAATCATCTTATTTATTGGATTACAGTCTGTGTTCTGCTTCTGGATCCTACTCACCACATATCACCCCCCATAACAGTTTTGATGTCTTCAGTTTTGTTCTGCACTGTAGAAAATGGTCACAATACAGAAAAACCTATGAATGAGTAGATGTGTCCAAACTTTAACTTATACACAGCAAAATCCCGTCTTGAATTAATACCCAGAGTGTTGATTTAACACCTTACTGTGTTTTGTGTGTCCAATTGGACACAAATGAACTCTGAAAGTGTTAATTCAACATTAAGGAATTTGCTGTGTACTGTTGTTAACAGCTAGATGTTAAGTGAGTCAGCCATCATTCTTTCATCAGTTCATGTATAAAAATAAACTAAATATTCATTTCTATACTGAACTCCTCTATATTAAAGACATATAAAAGATGACTTTATATGCAGTGACGATTTGAGACATGATGCAGTTGTTTATATATCCATCCGTTATCTGTAGCCGCTTATCCTGTTCTACAGGGTTGCAGGCAAGCTGGAGCCTGTCCCAGCTGACTATGGGCGAGAGGCGGGGTACACCCTGGACAAGTCATCAGATCATCACAGGGCTGACACATATGGCCCTTTTCCACTACCCTTTTTCAGCTCACTTCAGCCCGACATGGCTCGCGTTTCGACTACCTCAGAACAGCACGACTCAGCTCGCTTCAGCCCCCAAAACTCGCATGGTTTTGGAGTGAGGCTGAAGCGAGCCAAACCGAGCCGAGTGGGGCTAGGGGCGTGAGGAGACACTCCCCTGTGCACTGATTGGTGAGGAGGAGTGTCCTCACATGCCCCGCGAGCACGCTGGGATCTGTAAACACCGTAAACCCGGAAGAAGGAGAATTTCTGAAGCCTTATGCGCCTCGCCTCATCTATACGCTCTTGCCAGTATCTGTTGGCGTTGTCAGTGACAACAAGCCACAGCACCAAGACCAGCAACACTAACGACTCCATGTTTATTGTTTACTATCCGGGTCGTGAGACTACCGCTTAAAAGGTCACTGATGTCACTGTTTGCGCCGCCTAACGACATCATGTGACGTCCACCCACTTTTGTCAACTCCACCCAATGTGTCCACCCACTTCCAGCCAGCACGGTTCAGCGCGGTTGTAGTCGAAATGCAGCTCCAACAGCCCTGCTCAGCTCGACTCAGCCCAACTCAGCCGCGTTGGTAGTGGAAAAGCGGCAACAGAGACAAACAACCATTCACCCTCACACCTATGGTCAATTTAGAGCCACCAATTAGCCTAACCTGCATGTCTTTAGACTGTGGGGGAAACTGGAGCACCTGGAAGAAACCCACACAGACACAGGGAAACCATGCAAACTCCACACAGAAAGGCCCCCATTGGCCACTGGGCTCGAACCCAGAACCTTCTTGCTGTGAGGTGACAGTGCTAACTACTACACCACCGTGCTGCCCTGAGAATGAGAAATATGTTTTACCTAAATTTCATTCACACAGTATTACTAAAATAACTTTAAATGGCACAAGTAACTATATATTATTTGTGCTTGTTACTGTATATAACCACTAAATTGGTAAGTAAAATACTACCACAAATTATCTAACTGATTTCCTTTCACAATTCCATCATAACAGCTAAAGTGTATTTTAGTTATACTATTAATGCATGCCATGTCTGTGCACTGCAAGTAAGGTATTAGGCAGAGACCCGTCCACCCGTAAATTTGACGGGCAATTGCCGATTTCAACGGGCAAGTATACACACAGACGGATACTGAAACGGACGATAATGCCGAAAATTTTCGCACATGAATACTCCCACATGTCGTCCGATAAATCCAGTTATGTTCCGCCCACACACGGACTGGCCATCGGGAGTAGCGGGAGTTTTCCCGGTGGGCTGGTGGTTCAGCGTGGGCCGGCGGAGAAAAAAAAAAAAAAACAGTTGCGCGCTGGCCTTTAATATGATAAGCAATGTTAACAGTTTGTTAAAGAAACTGTTAACATTGCTTATCATATTAAAGGCCAGCGCGCAACTGTTTTTTTTTTTTTTTCTCCGCTGGCCCACACTGAACCACCGGCCCACTGGGAAAACTCCCGCTACTCCCGATGACCAGTCCGTGTGTGGTTCCGCCATCATTTACAAATCGTAAGAAACACAGTTTAATACGAAAAATACTGAAAACTTGAAATGAAAAATCAGAATATTTCATCGTTTCCGCCATTTTGGCCCGCACTGAATCTTGTAACATGCGGACTGAATAAATCGCGAATTCTGATTGGTCGAAAATTGCCAAACACCCTGCGTTGTAGTTTCCTCTTTCTTGGCGGGAGAACCGCATTTTTTTTTGCTGACTCACTCTTCTGGATCAAGATGAATCCCAACAAACGCCCCAAATTGAATGTGACAAAAACTGATTCGTTTTTCCACAAAAAGACAGAAAAGGTATGTGTGATACATTGATTAACAAGGGGGTTTCATTGGGGTATGGTAAAATAGAATACTGTTGGTTTTTTTTTTTTTATTAAATACTGTAACTAGATCAAAAGATTATATACAATTCATTGTTGTTTATTTTCTTTTCACTTTTGTTACCAAATCAAACACCATACATACATCTGATACATTCAGGAGTGAAACTGAAAAAAATACAAAGTAAAAATATGCAATATTTCTGATCAAAAATTACACGCCATTTCACCCTGAAAATGTCCTAGAATGCAGGAAATGAAGTCTAAATTTCAAAAATTTTCTGGGGGGGCATGCCCCCAGACCCCCCTAGAGGGACTTCGCGCCTGCAGCGCTCGTCTTCGCACCTGCGGCGCTTATCAGGATTATATAAAATATTATTTTTGACTGGTAAATTTCTTTTTCTGCCTAATACCCTAACTGCAAGAAATTGAAAACTGAATTTGAGGAGAAAATTACTTAATACTAGTGAAATTATCTTGCTGCATGGACAGATATTTTTACTTAAGACATCTTAGAATAAATTGGTTGCAATCTAGAACTAGGTTTAATAATCTCAGAATTGGTGTCTTGTATTCGTCTAAGAGGAAATGTGAGATCGTTTCAACTATTTTCAAGATAGTTTCACTTGCTAAGACATCATTTTTTGCAGTGTGTTCAGGTGGAAGTACTGGGCATGACTCATAGCTAGTCACAGCAACTGTTTATTATAGCATTTTTACTCCACTAAGCATGGTATATTTAGCTACCACACACTAAAACTCCATGATTTTAGGTCTCTCGGAGAGATAAATACTAACCTTTTAATAGTAACTTGTATCCAATAACCAATAACTCATTTGCTTTAAATGTAAGTATTCTTGGGTTTATTTTCTACTCATACTTTTTACACAAAGGGCTGCATATAAAGCAACATCCACATCCTACTGAGTATAGGATGAATCCTTTGAAGGGAATCAGAGAATCCTGCAGCGGGTCACAGAATTCGACCTCCATTAATATGAAGTCATTTTAATCATAATATGAATATGAGTAGTATGGCGACTGCCTGTGGCGCCTTGGTATGCCTTCGACTCAGCCATGTTGAACTGCGTCCTTCATAATTCAGCTATTCAGCTGCAAGAAACGATGATTAGCCACTCTAAATAAAAAATAATGAATTCATTAATATAATTATGATTTGCTGTCTAAACAATGTAAAGATTGCACACACTAAAAATACATTGTTATTATTGCAGCGCCAGACCCTAAAACCAATTACTTCTACCAGCAAAAGTCCATCCTGTAAAGATACAATACTATACAGTATTTTAGTAGGTTTTACTGTGATATTAAAGTTTTATTTGAAGCTGATGTTGGAATCTGCAGTTGATGGACTGACCTTAGCATTGATGCTGCAGTACAGTTTTATCTAAATCACTAAAAGCCCAATCAATGGGTTCAAAGGTCAGATTCTTTTCCAAGAATGATTCTAAGAGATGTTTCATGGATGCCAGAGAATAATGGACCTTAAACTGGATTTATTGACTATTGGAGAACCTCTCTGACCCTGGCTTTTTCACAGTGCCACATCTGTCCTGATTCATTACGACATTTCCAAAGACACCTGAGCAGTCACACTTTGTCTGCCAATACCTATTATTAGGAAACCGGCTCACCATTACACACCTGACTATAAGCAGAGGGGGAAAATACTCGAGTTATTGAACTTCTTTGGCACATTTATACTTTAACTGAGGATTAATGAAATTGAAGACGTGTAAACTTACCTACTTATATTCCCAAGAATTATTAAGAGATACTTGTTACAAATCACATCATTTTCTTCTTTTCTCATCAAGCCAATGACTATACATTACATGCCAGTCAAAGGGGCTTTGTTTAGCATCTAGTCATTTCAGTTTCATTTTCAGCATCCAATCAAGTTTATCTGTGTCAAAATACAAGCAAGAATTGGATCAATTTGCCACTATAAACTTGTAAAAAATGGAGAGAAAAAAAGCTTCTGTAATCTTTGAAACCAAACATTTTCAGACTTATGTACTTTTGTTATTTTTTCACACAGCTTCAAATGAAAAAAAAAGATTTAATCAACTACCTCATTTATATTGTTCCCTTCTCTTCTCCTTTCAGCATGTTGACTCAGATTGTTGGGAGGAAAAGGATTAATTTAAGCACATGAATGTTTAAGGTATCCAAAATACTTAAATATGAGGAAAGGATATTGTAATTAGCTGTTAAGGCAGAATATACTGTGCATGCTAAATGTGCAAAACAGTCATATTTTCTTCTGAAAGAAGTGCTGCAGACTTGTGTTTTTTGAGCCGTATTTTGAGTTTTTATTTTATTTTATTTAGTTTTTTAATTGCTGTTTTATGGGTTGAAAATGGCTCAAAACACCACCTATTGGTTAAAATCACCCTGAACCAAAATTCTGCAAGGTTGATGCTGATGTAGAGTTGACCGTTTGATGCTTCTCTACATCATGATTTTTTTTAAATGAAAAAAACAAAACAAAACCTCCCTCTAACCTCTCCCAGCCTCCGTCCTTGAGCTGTAGTCTGTGAAACTGCACTCGCTTTCAAATGAGCCTCACACATCCACACCCTCCACCTCACCCCACCCCACCCTCTTCTTCAGCCCCTCCTTGCTCCTCTTGCCACCTTTTTAGCATTTTTCAAAATTATGCAGTGGTTGAAGTTAGGCTCAGAGCTGGGAGTGAAATTAAACTTTACACAGTTTTTCACAATAAATTACAAGCGACTGCTGATTGACAGTATATCTCATCTCATCTCATCTCATCTCATCTCATTATCTGTCGCCGCTTTATCCTGTTCTACAGGGTCGCAGGCAAGCTGGAGCCTATCCCAGCTGACTACGGGCGAAAGGCGGGGTACACCCTGGACAAGTCGTTAGGTCATCACAGGGCTGACACATAGACACAGACAACCATTCACACTCACATTCACACCTACGGTCAATTTAGAGTCACCAGTTAACCTAACCTGCATGTCTTTGGACTGTGGGGGAAACCGGAGCACCTGGAGGAAACCCACGCGGACAGGGGGAGAACATGCAAACTCCGCACAGAAAGGCCCTCGCCGGCCACAGGGCTCGAACCCGGACCTTCTTGCTGTGAGGCAACAGCGCTAACCACTACACCACCATGCCGCCTGACAGTATATCATTTATTAAATTATACTGTCATTGTGTGAGTAGGATTAGTCTCTGCACACAAATATGGCTTGTGGTGGCAGTGAATAATGTAATATTTGTTTTTTATAACCTTGAGAGTCAATAATCAACTTAAGAAAAAAAAATAGTGTCCATGGGCAGAATAATTAACAATGGGTCAGTCATCAGATCAAGACACCATGAATAACTGTAGAACTGACTTCTAACACTACTAATGAACCTAGCAAAAGAAGTGTTTATTCTAGATTATTTAGATTATTTATATATTCCATATTAGGATGCCACAAATAGTGTCAGGATCAACTAGATCAACACTGTCTACCTTATGCACACATGGTAGCACAAATCAAGCAGGTAGCTGTTAGCCAGATGACACTGCTTGTAAACTAGTGATGTACTGCAGGAGTCAATAGATACTTTCTCTCAGCTACTTTGTGTGTGTGTGTGTGTGTGTGTGTGTGTGTGTGTGTGTGTGTGTGTGTGTGTGTGTGAGAGAGTGTGTGAATGCAGGTTGTACAGAATCAGGTTGAGACTCTGCCTTTGTGTTACAACCCGGTATTGATCCTGCCTTCTTTCAGTACCTCTTTCCCTTTTGCTCTTCTCTTCCTCTCATCATTAAGAATTCTAAAGCAGTCCAGATTTTGGAGAACAAAGGCTGGCAAGGATCACTAAAAGATTACTTGTTCTCATAGAAAAAGCCAGATGTGACATATTTGTATGGTTAGCTGTTCATACTAAGAGAACAAAAAGTATGTAAAAAATGTATTTGATGCAATTTATAAATGTGTTTAATCTAAAAATGCAGGACAGTTGCCTTTGACATTGTGCAAGATGCTACGTTCAAAATCAATGAATGATGCGGTCTAGCTATTTAATCCAAATACATTATTCAAACTGAGCAGGCAATGCTTCCCAAATGAATACAAATAATAGTTTTGGAAAGCTTACCAGCTTCAGAGAATGGGATTTTGAAATAAAGAGATTTTAAAATAGATAGATAGATAGATAGATAGATAGATAGATAGATAGATAGATAGATAGATAGATAGATAGATAGATAGATAGATAGATAGATAGATAGATAGATAATTGTATCATTCCAGTGTGTGTGTTCTTAAATGTTCCTTCTCTGTTGTTATTATAAGAAAATACTATTATATAGGCATTATAATGAAATGCTGTTCAAAGGACCCAATTTTGACTGGCAGAAGCACTATATACAGCTGCTCGTGTGTTTATTGAACTTTTCTGATCTTTCTGAAACATTACATCCACAAAAAAATTTTAAATTTGATAAGATATTGCTACACAGAAATTGTTAACTGTAGCCTCAATAACAGTTTCTTGATTCTGAAAAGACATTAAAGATTTGAAAAACAGTTTGCTTGCACATTAGTGAGAAAATAAAAGCTTGTTCCTCAAGGGGTTTGGGTGAGGAGCTGAATAAAGTTCTGTTCTGAAAATCACTGTTTGTTGTGATAATTTGTCAATAAAAAATACTTATTTTTGCAACAACCCTATTTTTTTCCCAGGTTTTCTTCCAATGCATAGTGGTAGGGTTTACAAAAAACAACAACTGTACCTCCCACTACAAACCATGCTCACTTTTGTGAAAAAAAAAATTGAGTATGACAACAGAAATGAATATTTTGAGCACTAAACAGATACCAATAGAGATAATAGCATTGGGTTACACCCCTACTATCTATCTATCTATCTATCTATCTATCTATCTATCTATCTATCTATCTATCTATCTATCTATCTATCTATCTATCTATCTATCTATCTTCAGTCTGCCTACCTGTCTCTCTGTCTGTCTGTCAGTGGAAGTGGCAGTTTCAGAGCAGGGTGTTAAGCTTATTTGTGGCATAGTACGTCAGGAGTACACACAGCACCAGCAGCTTGTGTGGATGAAAATGGATCTGAGAGCAGATGTCAGAAGCAGTATGTGCAGAGGGGAAATAATCTGAAGGGAAAATTCAATACTTTTCACTGAGGCTGGTGAAGTGTGTGGAGTTTTGTTTGAACAACTCAAAACCAAACTATAGTGGTGCTTGAAAGTTTGTGAACCATTTAGAATTTTCTATATTTCTGCATAAATATGACCTAAAACATCATCAGATTTTCACACAATTCCTAAAAGTAGATAAAGAGAACCCAGTTAAACAAATGAGACAAAAATATTTTAATTGGTCATTTATTTATTGAAGAAAATGATCCAATATTACATATCTGTGAGTGGCAAAAGTATGTGAACCTCTAGGATTAGCAGTTAATTTGAAGGTGAAATTAGAGTCAGATGTTTTCAATCAATGGGATGACAATCAGGTGTGAGTGGGCACCCTGTTTTATTTAAAGAACAGGGATCTATCAAAGTCTGATCTTCACATGTTTTGGAAGTGTATTATGGCACAAAAAAGGAGATTTCTGAGGACCTCAGAAAAAGTGTTGTTGATGCTCATCAGGCTGGAAAAGGTTATAAAACCATCTCTAAAGAGTTTTGACTACACCAATCCACAGTCAGACAGATTGTGTAAAAATGGAGGAAATTCAAGACCATTGTTACCCTCCCCAGGAGTGGTCAACCAACAAAGATCACTCCAAGAGCGATGGCATGTAATAGTCAGTGAGGTCACAAAGGGCCCCAGGGTAACTTCTAAGCAACTGAAGGCCTCTCTCACATTGGCTAATGTTAATGTTCATGAGTCCACCATCAGGAGAACACTGAACAACAATGGTGTACATGGCAGGATTGCAAGAAGAAAACCACTGCTCTCCAAAAAGAACATTGCTGCTCGTCTGCAGTTTGCTAAAGATCACGTGGACAAGCCAGAAGGCTATTGGAAAAATGTTTTGTGGACAGATGAGACCAAAATAGAACTTTTTGGTTTAAATGAGAAGTGTTATGTTTGGAGAAAGGAAAACACTGCATTCCAGCATAAGAACCTTATCCCATCTGTGAAACATGGTGGTGGTAGTATCATGGTTTGGGCCTGTTTTGCTGCATATGGGCCAGGACAGCTTGCCATCATTGATGGAACAATGAATTCTGAATTATACCAGTGAATTCTAAAGGAAAATATCAGGACATCTGTCCATGAACTGAATCTCAAGAGAAGGTGGGTCATGCAGCAAGACAATGAACCTAAGCACACAAGTCGTTCTACCAAAGAATGCTTAAAGAGGAATAAAGTTAATGTTCTGGAATGGCCAAGTCAAAGTCCTGACCTTAATCCAATCAAAATGTTGTGGAAGGACCTGAAGCAAGCAGTTCATGTGAGGAAACCCACCAACATCTCAGAGTTGAAGCTGTTCTGTACGGAGGAATGGGCTAAAATTCCTCCAAACCAGTGTGCAGGACTGATGAACAGTTACCAGAAACGTTTAGTTGCAGTTATTGCTGCACAGGGGGGTCACACCAGATACTGAAAGCAAAGGTTCAGATACTTTTGCCACTCATAGATATGTAATATTGGATCCTTTTCCTCAATAAATAAATGACCAAGTATTACAGTATATTTTTGTCTCATTTGTTTAACTGGGTTCTCTTTATCTACTTTTAGGAATTGTGTGAAAATCTGATGATGTTTTGGGTTATATTTATGCAGAAATATAGAAAATTCTAAACTTTCAAGCACCACTGAGTAAGGCAAAATAAAAATCAAAGAAAAGCACTCAGCATTTATTAGTACACACAGGGCAGCATTGCAATAATTGAAGGCATAGGAGGTGATTTTGGAGAAAGTAGCAAGAGCAAGCTAGATTTTGAAAGAATTAAACTGAAAAAATCCCACTCCTCCCTTCAGCCCTCCATCCAAAACCACTCTTCCAAAATGTTACTTTACTACTGGTATAGGATGAGTCCACAAGAGAGAGTGTTGCGGAGAGAAGAGTAGTGCATCGTTGTCATATACAACGACTACATGTCTCATTCACATGGAAGAAAACACCTAACATTATCATAACGGATGTTAAAAATAAACTTGGCTGCCCTTTCTCTGCCATTCTTGTGTGACTAGCTCGCTAGCTTTAGCAATATATCTGCCTAGCCTTGTGGAAGAGTCTGGACATGTACAATGAATGCATGAGCAAAGTGCACACAAATAAGCAGGTTGGTACATACAACTCAAAAGTTTGGACACTCTTACTTGTTCATAGAGTTTTCTGTATCTTGACTATTTTCTACATTGTAGAACAATACTGAAGACATCAAAACTATGAAATAACATATAGAGTATAAATGAAATTATGTTGTAAACAAAAAATATTCAACAAAATGTTTCATATTTTTGATTCTTCAAAGTAGTTAATGTTTACCTTGATGACAGCTTTACAGACTCTTGGCATTATCTTAATTAGTCAAGGATGTAAAGAGAATTTCAAGAAATATAACACAAAATGCTTCTGGGGAAAAAAAAATCACCTACTTTGCCTTTAAGTAATACTGCATGAGCAAAAGTGCTGTTATAGTAAATATTGGTATGGCTGTTACCAGGTAATTTGGCCACATTTCAGACATTTTAGATACAACATGGTGAAATGTTTTGTTAATTTTTACTCTGTCAATGACAGTGGTTTCAAAAGAACCCACAGCTGTTGTGTTTTGCCATATAATGCATAGACTGACAGCTTGTAGTTGTGTTGTAGTCAAGATCACCTAAACCGAGACCAAGTCATGACCAAGACCAAGGCAGAGTGAGACCAAGTCAAGACCAGATCCAGACCAGTGTATGTGAAGTGGGGAGGGGTCAGGGGTGAAAGTACAGTAGTTTTCAGTTCTTACCGGTACTACAATCTCCAGTGCGTCACTTTATCATTTTCTTAAAACTCATTTTACCGGGTTTTTTTTCCACAGGCGTTTTACACCTTTTTCATGAGATAGATAACTTCTTAATATTCTTACAGTAACTAGGGCCTACCTTGTTGTACCTATGTACAAAAAAGGACATTACAAAATATTTCAGTTTGTAAATATTTTACTGTAAGAACTTTCTTGTCAGTACATTTAATTTGGAACTTGACTGAAAAATCCAAAATGATGGATGAGAACAAAAAATTAAAAAAAAAATTCCAAACAGGGCTGAAGTAGTTGTCCTCTTCAGGGTGCTGGCGAGCCATGCCACATGTGGAATGTGCTGCTCTTCTCCCTTTGGCCAGCCAAGTCTTTACATATGACAAAGGATTCCACTGGTTGGTTGGTGGGCCGACTGTACTTATGAAGAGGAGGTTTGCTGTATTTTTGGTCATGAGGCTGCTCCTGTACTCAGTAATGATATTGTTCATAGTGCTGAACCCCCTCTCACAGTCTGCATTACTTGCTGAGAGGGTGTCTACTGCTATGCACAACTTTTTCATGTTGCTTGGAATGCTTCTCCCTCCACTTGCCTTATATTCAACAAATCCGAACGATTTATAAAAGGTGTATTTGAAGAGTGCTTTATTATTTGTCCGAGTGAAACCACCAGTGATGTGAATGCCATGTCTCAATCTGATACCCAGTCACTTAAAAACATGATGTTTGAAATGCCGATTAATTTCGTTGACACAATTTTCTATCAAAGACGAGACTTGGCTGACTAACTGCTGAGCGGGCAGCGTGAGCCCTGCATGAGATGGAGACGGAATTGAAGCTCCAAAAATGCACCAACAGAAAGACCAAAATATGGGAGACATTTGCAGAAGTTTTGAAAACGGATTGCCATACTTGCTGGCGTTTAGTACCATTATTTTCCTAATTATTATTTTTGCGGCTCGAATGGGTGGATTTGAAAGCGTCGGTCGATGCACAGCACTGCAAAAGGAAGCTGCTGCTGACGCGCGTCACACATCCTATGACTTTTTAAACACGCTGCTCTTCATCGGAGCTGGTCAAAAATGGCATATTGTGGGTAGATGTGTTTTCTTCTCAAACAGCGAACGTTACTAATTTTATGTGGGGTTTTTTTTAGTCAGCATAAACCCTCTCTCTTACAGGTGCGACGCACCGACCCTAAATCTTTTGACGGTGCACAGCACCGCCTCGCACCGGTCTACTTTCATCCCTGGGAGGGGTGACAGCTATTAACAGGAAGAAAAATATTTCAAATTAGCAATGAGTCATGTTATTGGTGGCACTTGAAGCAGGAAGTTTTACATCCAATCACAATAATGATATTAACAGATAAATCCAACAAAGGCAATTAAGTGAAATCCCCATAGTTGTGGTCTTGACCGGTCTTGAAATAAAATCCTGAGTCCAAGATGAGACTAAGACCTTCAAAAAGTGGTCTTGAGACCGGTCTCAAGTACTATAACACTAGCTTGTAATAAGTATATTAATGATTTCAATTTAACAAGCTATTACTAGAATTAAAATTTTATACAGCAAACACAGAGAAGTGGAGTGACACAAACTGTGAAATGTACCAGCGCTGTTATAAAAAAGATCAGCGCTCTTGGAACGCCACTTGACCAATCAAATTAGTAGACCAAATTAACTGTTGTATAAACATGTTTTAGTGTTAAATTGTAGAAAGATGTCTCCTAATTTAGGATTGAGATAAATATTCAATCCGCATGTTAGATTTGGCACAGTTTTACGCCGGATGCCCTTCCTCACGCAGTCCTCTCCATTCATCCAGGCTTGGGACTGTCACCAAGAGTACGCTTATGCACCCCCAGTGGCTGGATTTGGATTGAGGTAAATATAATGTAAATATTATATTTACCTCAATAGGAAATAGGAAATTATAAATAGATACAAATTTTATTATTTTCTTGTTTGGTTTTGTGTGTGGGAAACTGACACATTCGGAACTTTATCAGCTAAAATATTTGCATTAGGATTGAGGTAAATATAATGTAAATATTTTAGTTGAAAAAGTTTCGAATGTGTCAGTTCCCCCCCCCACAAAACCAAACAAGAAAATAATAAAATTTGTATCCATTTATAATTTCCTATTTCCTATGAATACCCATGAATTCATCATGATCCCAGGCTGACACTTTTACGAGGATACATGAAATTCTCATATACATGTACCAAATCAGCTCGTGTTTGAGATAATTGGTAACAGGGCTGGAGTGTGTTTCTGGTGCAGATTGTGTGTTTGTGTGTGTGCGCGCATGTGTGTATGCATGTGCGCACGTGTGTTTCAGAGCCTCATTCCCTCATTAGAAGTGTGAGCGTTCCATAGGTGTGTGGGAGTTGTGTTTGCACAGGGCTCAAGCTTGTTCCTCAATTACTAAATGAGATGGCACAGCGTTTGACAAAACATGGCTCCAAGTCCAAATATCTTATGGAGCAGGATGAATCAAACAAGCATTTTCTAGGATCCTCCTCCTTTTTTCTCTTTCTGTTATGGAATGATTTATAACATTGATTTTTAAACCTCACAGTTTACATCAAATATGTAGATGAATTCGATAATTCAGTTGTATATAAAAATGGTCTTTACACCATTAAGTGGCACTATTGAGTGCATTGAATATTATTACTTGATCAGTTTATGTATAAATAACTAAAAAGTCACTGTCACGCATGACACAGAAACCCTGAGTTCACAGCAAACTTCAAACATGGCTGCCGTGAACTACAACTCCCAGTAGATACCACACCACTCTCCCTTTCCTGAATTCTGATCTGTGCTGCACCTGCTCCGTATTTCCCTCATCACTGCTAATACACTCTCTAAGAACTCTCCCTCAGTTTGCTTATTGCAAAGTATTACTCAGTGTGCCCTACCTAACCGTACCAAGCCTGCTTTCACCATGCTACTTTACTTTGACCTTTCTTCCATATTTCCCAATGTTGATCTTTGCCCTGTATCTGACATTCTGATTGTAACTTGCTCGACCCCTTACTATTCTCTGACTGTGATTTGAATTATGATTAGGACTTGTTTGCTTCTCACACACTCTCCCTCACAATTGTACCCACCATCTGCCTGCAAACCTGACAGAATACTTTGTCTACATCATGGATGCAGCAGAGGAAACCCAGCAAACTGCTTTTTCAGCACAGGAATGCTTATTAGGAGAACATCAGTAGCTTTGGAGTGAATTGGACATCCAGATTTCACAACTTACCACTGCTGTCTTGCAGGCACTCCTAACATGTTCCGTGCCCAGTGCAAGCAGTCCTCCGCTCGTGCCCAGACCGGATAGATTCTCAGGGGAGGTTTCTGACTGTAAAGGCTTCCTACTTCAGTGTTCAGTCTTCTTCACATCACAGACAGGTATGGATGATCAGCAAAAAAAATTGCTCAGTTTATCAACCTACTCACTGGGAAGGCACTCCATTGGGTGACCACTGTATGGGAGAGGGGCAGCAAGCTCACAACTTCATATGTGTGCTTTATCAAACTGTTTAAGAGAGTGTTCGATGATCAGCCACAGGGCATTGAGATCAGTGAGAGGCTGCTAACACAACAGGGGAAAGAAGAGTTGTTGAATATGCACTGGAGTTCCATATCCTTGCTGCTGGAAGTGGGTGGAATGAGCCAGCCCTAAAGACCACCTTTCATCAGGGCCTCAACCCCTTCATTTTGACTGAGTTGACCTGCCATGATGAGCAGCAAACCCAGGATTCTTTCATTGACCTAGCCATCAGGCTAGACAACCTCTTCCAGATACCCACACAAGAACTCCTGCAGCCTGTAGTAAGCATTAAGGCTATTGATGGCAGATCCATTGGGGAGGGGTTCGTTACAACCCGCACACAACCACTGGAACTTCAGGTCAGTGTCTTACACAAGGAGACAATCTCCCTCTTTGTCGCCTGAACCCAAAACCATTATTCTAGAATTTCCCTGGTTGCAGCTCATTGACATGCACATCTCCTGGCAAAACAAAGAAATCAACCAATGATTACCTTCCTACCAGCAGCACTGCCTCTGCCTGCCTGAACTCACTCTAGCTTCCACCTCAGTGGAGAGCCCTAATCCTAGCATCACCACTCACGTTCCAATATGCTACCCTATGTACAGTGGGGCAAAAAAGTATTTAGTCAGTCACCAACTGTGCAAGTTCTCCCACTTAAAAAGATGAGAGAGGCCTGTAATTTTCATCATAGGTATACCTCAACTATGAGAGACAAAATGAGAAAAAAAATCCAGAAAATCACATTGTCTGATTTTTAAAGAATTTATTTGCAAATTATGGTGGAAAATAAGTATTTGGTCAATAACAAAAGTTCATCTCAATACTTTGTTATATACCCTTTGTTGGCAGTGAGAGAGGTCAAATATTTTCTGTAAGTCTTCACAAGGTTTTCACACACTGTTGCTGGTATTTTGGCCCATTCCTCCATGCAGAGCTCCTCTAGAGCAGTGATGTTTTGGGGCTGTCGCTGGGCAACACGGACTTTCAACTCCCTCCAAAGATTTTCTATGGGGTTGAGATCTGGAGACTGGCTAGGCCACTCCAGGACCTTGAAATGCTTCTTACGAAGCCACTCCTTCGTTGCCCGGGCTGTGTGTTTGGGATCATTGTCATGCTGAAAGATCCAGCCACGTTTCAGCTTCAATGCCCTTGCTGATGGAAGGAGGTTTTCACTCAAAATCTCATGATACATGGCCCCATTCATTCTTTCCTTTACACGGATCAGTCATCCCGGTCCCTTTGCAGAAAAACAGCCCCAAAGCATGATGTTTCCACCCCCATGCTTCACAGTAGGTATGGTGTTCTTTGGATGCAACTCAGCAGTCTTTCTCCTCCAAACACGACAAGTTGAGTTTTTACCAAAAAGTTCTATTTTGGTTTCATCTGACCATATGACATTCTCCCAATCCTCTTCTGGATCATCCAAATGCTCTCTAGCAAACTTCAGATGGGCCTGGACATGTACTGGCTTAAGCAGGGGGACATGTCTGGCACTTCAGGATTTGAGTCCCTGGCGGCGTAGTGTGTTACTGATGGTAGCCTTTGTTACTTTGGTCCCAGCTCTCCGCAGATCATTCACTAGGTCCCCCAGTGTGGTTCTGGGATTTTTGCTCACCGTTCTTGTGATCATTTTGACCCCACGGGGTGAGAACTTGCGTGGAGCCCCAGATCGAGGGAGGTTATCAGTGGTCTTGTATGTCTTCCATTTTCTAATAATTGCTCCCACAGTTGATTTCTTCACACTAAGCTGCTTAGCTATTGCAGATTCAGTCTTCCCAGCCTGGTGCAGGTCTACAATTTTGTTTCTGGTGTCCTTTGACAGCTCTTTGGTCTTGGCCATAGTGCAGTTTGGAGTGTGACTGTTTGAGGTTGTGGACAGGTGTCTTTTATACTGATAACGAGTTCAAACAGGTGCCATTAATACAGGTAACGAGTGGAGGACAGAGGAGCCTCTTAAAGAAGTTGTTACAGGTCTGTGAGAGCCAGAAATCTTGCTTGTTTGTAGGTGACCAAATACTTATTTTACAGAGGAATTTACCAATTAATTCATTAAAAATCATACAATGTGATTTCCTGGATTCTTTCCCCCCATTCTGTCTCTTATAGTTGAAGTGTACCTATGATGAAAATTACAGGCCTCTCTCATCTTTTTAAGTGGGAGAACTTGCACAATTGGTGACTGACTAAATACTTTTTTGCCCCACTGTACATGGAGGTCTTCAGTAAGGGGAGGGCCAGTGGACTACCATCTCACTGGCCATATGACTGTACTATTGACCTCCTCCCATACACCATACCTCCATGCTGTCACAACCATCCCCTGGCAATTTCAAAATAAAAGGCCAGGAATATGTACAAGAGCCATTGCAACAGAGTTACATCTGTTCCTCTATGTCACCTACATCAGCAAGGCTCTTCTTTGTGGAGAAGAAAGAAGGATGTCTCAGGCCATGCATCAGTGGCAAAGGCCTTAATCAGGTCACAGTGAAATACCCTTATCCCCTACCACTGGTTCCCTCGGCCCTGGAGCAGTTGTGCTCAGCACAGATCTTCACCAAACTCCATCTCAGAAGCAACTAGAATCTGGTATGCATTCAAGATGGGGATGAATGGAAAATGATGTTTAGCATTTGGATGGGCCACTTTGAATATTGTGTAATGCTATATGAGCTATCTTGCACACTGTGTGATCAGTGCCTGATCAATGATATGCTCAGGGACATGCTCAGCCACTACGTCATTGCCTACATAGACAACATCTTCACCTACTTTCTTGATGAGGAGAACCATGTAAAGCATGTGAAGGCCGTGCCTGGGCGGCTCCTGGACAATCACTTGTACGTCAAAGCAGAAAAATGTGAATTCTACAGTGGTGCTTGAAAGTTTGTGAACCCTTTAGGATTTTCTATATTTCTGCATAAATATGACCTAAAACATCATCAGATTTTCACACAAGTCCTAAAAGTAGATAAAGAGAACCCAGTTAAACAAATGAGACAAAAATATTATACTTGGTCATTTATTTATTGAGGAAAATGATCCAATATTACATATCTGTGAGTGGCAAAAGTATGTGAACCTTTGCTTTCAGTAGCTGGTCTGACCCCCTTGTGCAGCAATAACTGCAACTAAACATTTCCCGTAACTGTTGATCAGTCCTGCACACTGGCTTGGAGAAATTTTAGCCCATTCCTCCGTACAGAACAGCTTCAACTCTGGGATGTTGGTGGGTTTCCTCACATTAACTGCTTGCTTCAGGTCCTTCCACAACATCTTGATTGGATTAAGGTCAGGATTTTGACTTGGCCATTCCAAAACATTAACTTTTATTCTTCTTTAAGCATTCTTTGGTAGAACAACTTGTGTGCTTAAGGTTGTTGTTTTGCTGCATGACCCATCTTCTCTTGAGATTCAGTTCATGGACAGATGTCCTGACATTTTCCTTTAGAATTCACTGGTATAATTCAGAATTCATTGTTCCATCAATGATGGCAAGCTGTCCTGGCCCAGATGCAGCAAAACAGGCCCAAACCATGATATTACCGCCACCATGTTTCACAGATGGGATAAGGTTCTTATACTGGAATGCAGTGTTTTCCTTTCTCCAAACATAACACTTCTCATTTAAAGTTCTTTGGTCTCATCCGTCCACAAAACATTTTTCCAATAACCTTCTGGCTTGTCCACGTGATCTTTAGCGAACTGCAGACGAGCAGCAATGTTCTTTTTGGAGAGCAGTGGCTTTCTCCTTGCAACCCTGCCATGCACACCATTGTTGTTCAGTGTTCTCCTGATGGTGGACTCATGAACATTAACATTAGCCAATGTGAGAGAGGCCTTCAGTTGCTTAGAAGTTACCCTGGGGCCCTTTGTGATCTCGCCAACTATTACACGCCTTGCTCTTGGAGTGATCTTTGTTGGTCGACCACTCCTGGGGAGAGTAACAATGCTCTTGAATTTCCTCCATTTTTACACAATCTGTCTGACTGTGGATTGGTGTAGTCCAAACTTTTTAAAGATGGTTTTGTATCCTTTTCCAGCCTGATGAGCATCAACAATGCTTTTTCTGAGGTCCTCAGAAATCTCCTTTTTCATGCCATAATACACTTCCACAAACATGTGTTGTGAAGATCAGACTTTGATAGATCCCTGTTCTTTAAATAAAACAGGGTGCTCACTCTCACCTGATTGTCATCCCATTGATTGAAAACACCTGACTCTTATTTCACCTTCAAATTAACTGTTAATCCTAGAGGTTGACATACTTTTGCCACTCACAGATATGTAATATTGGATCATTTTCCTCAATAAATAAATGACCAATTATAATATTTTTGTCTCATTTGTTTAACTGGGTTCTCTTTATCTACTTTTAGGACTTGTGTGAAAATCTGATGATATTTTAGGTCATATTTATGCAGAAATATAGAAAATTCTAAAGGGTTCACAAACTTTCAAGCACCACTGTATGTACCACAAATCACATTTCTAGGCTATGTTATAAATGCTGAGGGAGTCAGCATAGACCAAGACAAGGTATCGGCAGTGATGACATGGCCAACCCCCACAATGGTTAACGAGCTCCAGTGATTCCTGGGTTTCGCAAACTTTTACTGGTGCTTCATCCAGGGCTTCAGCTCCATTGCCCTCATGTCCATACTAAAGAAAGGGCCCAATTTCCTTCAACGGAACCTGGTGGATGAAAAAGCATTCACTCAACTCAAAACTGCTTTCACCTCAGCCCCCATTCTCAAGCACCCCGACCCCACCAAGCCCTTCACTGGGGAGGTTGACACCTCAGAGTCAGGGGTTGGGGCGGTGCTCTCACAATGCTTTGGGGAGAGAGCCAAGCTACATCCAGTAGCATTTTTTTTCCAGAAAACCCAGACCAGCAGAACAAAATTATGACATTGGTAACTGGGAACTCTTCACTGTCAAGCTGGCCTTAGAAGAGTAGAGACACTGGCTCAAGGGGGCCACACACCCATTTCTCATATGTACCAATCACAAGAACCAAGAATCTCTCAAGTCAGCAAAACAACAACACCTCTGTTAAGCGTGTTCAGCTCTCTTCTTCACCAGGTTCCAGTTTACATTTGCAATACCGACCTGATTCCAAGAATACTCAGGCAGCTGCCCTATCTAGAATACAACCCATGTAACCAATGTCCAGGAGCCCACACCCGTCCTACCCCCCAAATGCTTTGTCAATGCCTTCACATGAGAGATGAATAAAGAGATGGTATGGGCTCAGCCCTGTCACATTCTGGAGGATTGCCCCCCCCCAAACAAAAGCATGTACCCCTACAATGCTGAGGTCAACTCATCACCTGGGCACATTCCTCGCCAGCCACAGGACACCCCAAAAGCCACCATACCCATCAGCTGCTCAAGACAAAATATTGGTGTCAGAACATTCACATAAACATTAACCGATTCATCTCCTTTTGCTTTGCTTGTGCACAGGCTAAGGTACCCCGGGCACCTCCGGTAGGTAAACTGATGCTGCTCCCCACACCCCAATGCCCTTGGTCTCACCTAGCAATAGATTTCATCACAGACCTCCCCAAATCGCAGAACCATACCGTACAACCATCATGCTGATCATGGACCGATTTTCTAAATTTCTCAGGCGCATCCCATTACCTGGACTACCCACAGCTCTTGAAACAGCAGAACTGATTTTCTCTCAAGTCTTTTGCTACTTTGGCATCCCAGAGGACATCGTCAGTGACCAGGGTCCTCAATTCATGCTCAAACTATGGTCCAAGTTCATAGACAAACTGAAGGTATCGGTAAGTCTGACCACCAGCCATCATCCCCAATCCAACGGTCAGGTAGAATGAGCCAATTAAGAAATCGGGTGCTTCTTGAGGGTGTTCTGCCTGGAAAATCAGAAGGATTGGGCTCAGTTCCTACCCTGGGCAGAGTATGGGCAGAACTCATTAAAACATTCAGCCACACAGCTCATGCCGGTTCAGTGCATACTGGGATACCAGCCTCCACTCTTTCCCTGGGATGACTCTACCACTAACATACCAGCCACCGATCAGTGGTTCCAATGGAATGGGCAAGTATGGAGAGCATCCACCAGCAGCACCATAAGCACTTTCCCAACAAGCACAGAGGAGAGATACCAGTGTATGTCCCTGTTGATAGAGTATGGGTGTCCACAAAGGACATGCGGTAGCCCAACACCTGCAAGAAACTCTGCACCAAGTACATCAGCCCCTTCAAGGTTCTTTATAAAAGCAGCGAGGTGTCATACAAGCTGGAGCTCCATCAGCACTGCTGCCTATCACCCATCTTTTATATTTCCTGCCTAAAGCCAGCCATCTCAGGACCTTTAGCAACTGACACCTCCATCACGTCACCCCAGTACTGCTCAATCTGGAGGGACAGCCTATGTACTTGGTACGGAAGATCCTCAACTCACGCCACAAACAGGGTAACATTGAGTACCTCGTGGATTGGGAGGATTACAGCCCTGCCTCTGACATTCTGACTGTGCCCTGCTCGACCCCTTGCTGTTCTCTGACTGTGATTTGGACTACAATTCGGATTTGTTTGCTAGTTTGCTTCACACACACACTCCCTCATGAGTGCATCCATCATCTGCCTGAAAACCTGACAGTCACATTGTCTCTGTGGTGCTTTTTGTTTCAACTACAAGTTAGGCTTTAGATTGATCTTGAACAAGCTTTTGTAAAGTTTGGTATAAAAAAGGGCATGCTGTTATATAGGCCATAATATATATAATAAATAAAGTTGATATTTCCTTTTAACATCATGCCCTGAAGTGTTTTATTCCTTTTATACCCCAGCAATTTGCCAATGCCAATAGTTTTATTTATTTAAGAACATGTCATACATTTTATCTTTTATAGTTTCATTTCATCATGTGCAATGTCTGTGAAACAAGTTGACCCTATACTGCATGATGTTGCTATATGGCAGCAATTACTTGATTTTTTCCAGTAGGCAGTACCAGAAAACCCATGTTTTACTATTTGTTTGTGAAAAGATGGATCTTTCTTTTGTTATGAAACATAATTGTCAGGTTATATGACCAGGAAATGCTGGGAACACTTCCCTTTTCAGCAAATGCTTGACAGTGTCAATGTCATCATAGGAAGGCTGCCAAAACTGAAGCATTGTTCTGTATTTAGACAAAAGTCCTTCAAGAAAAAAAGAATAAATGTTATATTATATCCCTTTTGAAGACAGCAACAGTATTTTACCTTTATTCATAGATACTTTTGAATATTTTGTTTTCTCATACCAAGCTACACTAATACATGTTTTGTGTACATGTTCTATTTTTTTTACTAGTGCTGTCTTGCCTGTGATGCAGACTAGCACAAAGTAAAACAGTTGCCCTGTAAGACAAAGCTCATAGGTTCAGTTCTGTAGCTCTCAGTTCTGCCATGATTAGTTTGTACCCAGTTCTCTGTTGTTAGTTTAGAGCAGTGAAGCCCCTGCAGTAGTTCTCAGTTCAGTTCATGACCTTGCACTTTAGAAGCCAGGCAAACACAATGAACCCAAACGTCTTTCCATTTGCCAGTTGGGTTTTATTCCTTAATGGCATCAATTATTTGCATCATCGTAAGATGTAACAAAGTGTAGAATTGAAACCTTGCTTTCAATTTAAAACTACAGGTTGCAGATGCAAACACTGAATGAAGTACATTTTGGGTAACAATCTATTGTTCAAGCTAGAAACTTAATCTTGACAAAATGTAACATGACGTGTAACATGAAAATGAATGTTTTGTTTCTTGAAGAACAGTTGTGTTCTATTTTTTATTGTGGTGATACCTTTATTAGTATGTTGTGTGGAAGGATAATGTGTGGGTGTGATAACTAGTACATTTACAACCCCGATTCCAAAAAAGTTGGGACAAGGTACAAATTGTAAATTAAAACGGAATGCAATAATTTACAAATCTCAAAAACTGATATTGTATTCACAATAGAACATAGACAACTTATCAGATGTCGAAAGTGAGACATTTTGAAATTTCATGCCAAATATTGGCTCATTTAAAATTTCATGACAGCAACACATCTCAAAAAAGTTGGGACAGGGGCAATAAGAGGCTGGAAAAGTTAAAGGTACAAAAAAGGAACAGCTGGAGGACCAAATTGCAACTCATTAGGTCAATTGGCAATAGGTCGTTAACATGACTGGGTATAAAAAGAGCATCTTGGAGTGGTAGCGGCTCTCAGAAGTAAAGATGGGAAGAGGATCACCAATCCCCCTAATTCTGCACCAACAAATAGTGGAGCAATATCAGAAAGGAGTTCGACAGTGTAAAATTGCAAAGAGTTTGAACATATCATCATCTACAGTGCATAATATCATCAAAAGATTCAGAGAATCTGGAAGAATCTCTGTGCGTAAGGGTCAAGGCCGGAAAACCATACTGGGTGCCCGTGATCTTCGGGCCCACTGCATCACATACAGGCATGCTTCTGTACTGGAAATCACAAAATGGGCTCAGGAGTATTTCCAGAGAACATTATCTGTGAACACAATTCACTGTGCCATCCGCCATTGCCAGCTAAAACTCTATAGTTCAGAGAAGAAGCCATATCTAAACATGATCCAGAAGCGCAGACGTCTTCTCTGGGCCAAGGCTCATTTAAAATGGACTGTGGCAAAGTGGAAAACTGTTCTGTGGTCAGACGAATCAAAATTTGAAGTTCTTTATGGAAATCAGGGATGCCGTGTCATTCGGACTAAAGAGGAGAAGGACGACCCAAGTTGTTATCAGCACTCAGTTCAGAAGCCTGCATCTATGATGGTATGGGGTTGCATTAGTGCGTGTGGCATGGGCAGCTTACACATCTGGAAAGACACCATCAATGCTGAAAGGTATATCCAGGTTCTAGAGCAACATATGCTCCCATCCAGACGACGTCTCTTTCAGGGAAGACCTTGCATTTTCCAACATGACAATGCCAAACCACATACTGCATCAATTACAGCATCATGGCTGCGTAGAAGGATCTGGGTATATATCTGTGAAGATTCTCAGTCATCCAGCTCATAGTAAACTGTGGGTGGTAGAAAAGGGCAACTGGACTTGCTTGAAGATTCTTGAAAACATTTCACCTCTCGTACGAAAGGCTTCCTCAGTTCTGTCTGACTAATAGGGAGTATCGGATATATATTCTCTCCTGGCTCAGAATCAGAAACAGAATTCTGATGGCAAGCTCATTTAAGGTGTCGTTGAGGCATCATGTTGGTGTGGGTCACTGGAGGCTGGCCGTTCACACCCAGCCTCCAGTGACCCACACCAACATGATGCCTCAACGACACCTTAGATGAGCTTGTCATCAGAATTCTGATTCTGAGCCAGGAAAGGATCTGATACTCCCTATTAGTCAGACAGAACTGAGGAAGCCTTTCGGACGAGAGGTGAAACATTTTCAAGAATCTTCAAGCAAGTCCAGTTGCCCTTTTCTACCACCCACAGTTTAAGGGTCTGGGTACTGAACTGGCCAGCCTGCAGTTCAGATCTTTCACCCATAGAAAGCATTTGGCGCATCATAAAACGGAAGATACGACAAAAAAGACCTAAGACAGTTGAGCAACTAGAATCCTACATTAGACAAGAATGGGTTAACATTCCTATCCCTAAACTTGAGCAACTTGTCTCCTCAGTCCCCAGACGTTTACAGACTGTTGTAAAGAGAAAAGGGGATATCTCACAGTGGTAAACATGGCCTTGTCCCAACTTTTTTGAGATGTGTTGTTGTCATGAAATTTAAAATCACCTAATTTTTCTCTTTAAATTATAAATTTTCTCAGTTTAAACATTTGATATGTCATCTATGTTCTATTCTGAATAAAATATGGAATTTTGAAACTTCCACATCATTGCATTCTGTTTTTATTTACAATTTGTACTTTGTCCCAACTTTTTTGGAATCAGGGTTGTATGAATTAGTTGGTATACTTCAAGTTGTAGTAGCCCATAGTGGCAGGGCGAGGGGGATGAAAGACCTGTGGAGGTATCATGGAATGATAACTTTGCTGTAGAGAAGGATCTGTGAAGACTGAAATTAAAAATAGAGTGAGAGAATAAAGAATTACAGTAATGCTATGAGTTGTAAAGCTAAATATGATGTAAATATAGGCATTATTAGGTTGAGAAGGGTGTAGTATGGAGGCTTGTGTATTTGCAGAAAATATTTCCAAATTGCAGAACAAAATTTTGACATTCTGCAATATTGCAGAATACTGGAAAAAAGTATTTCGACCACTGCGTATGGCAACAACATGCATGTAATAGGCTTATATAAAACTAGGATATTCTCAGAATATATTTCCAACTATTGATAATATTTTGTGTTTGCAATTTTATACATTCTGTAGTTTTACAAGACATTGTTTGCAATGTCTAATAATAAGTTATAATATGTTCTTGCAAAGGGTGGCACGGTGGTGTAGTGGTTAGCACTGTTGCCTCACAGCAAGAAGGTCCTGGGTTTAAGCCTAGCGGCCGACGAGGGCTTTTCTGTGTGGAGTTTGCATGTTCTCCCCATGTCTGCGTGGGTTTCCTCCGGGTGCTCTGGTTTCCCCCACAGTCCAAAGACATGCAGGTTAGGCTAATTGGTGGGTCTAAATTGACTGTAGGTGTGAATGTGAGTGTGAATGGTTGTTTATCTCTATGTGTCAGCCCTGTGATGACCTGGCAACTTGTCCAGGGTGTAGTCTGCCTCTCACCCATAGTCAGCTGGGATAGGCTCCAGCTTGCCGCCCCTGTACAGGATGAGCGGCTACAGATAATGGATGGATGGATGTTCTTGCAAATAACAAGAACATCCATCCATCCATCCATCCATCCATCCATCCATCCAACTTTTGGTGGCTCCTGTTCAGGGTTGCCACAGCATATCATCATGAGTCACATATTTGATTTGGCACAGGTTTTTTTTTTAATACCGGATGCCCTTCCTGACACAACCCTCCTCAATCTATCTGGGCTTGGGACCGCCACTAATTATGCACTGGCTTGTACAACCCTCGTGGCTGTGCAGTTTACCTCATTTGCATGTCTTTGAACTGTGAGGGGAAAACCAGAGCACCCGGAGGAAACCCACACAGACATAGAGAGAACATACAAACTCCACACAGGAAGGCCCCTTTCGGCCATGAGGCTCAAACCCGGAACCTTCTTACTATGAAGCGACAGTGTTAACCACTGCTCCACCATACTGCCCATACAGCCCAAATTACAGTTGGGTCTATATTTATATTTTAGCAGTGTAAGTATTTGGCTATTAATTTCATTGAGTACAATTAAGATTAAGGAACATTTTGATTTTACAGCACTTTGCACTATTGTGCATTGTTGCCGAATGGCAACAATTTACTAACTGCTCCTCTTTATTTTTTTTATTAAAGATTTTCCATTATTTAAGCCATATTACAGAAGAAATATACATTCATTCTTTTTGTAATGTTGGTAATAATTTATGCAATAGAAGGTTAATTCATTAATACAATATAAACCTGTGATTTGATATACAGCAGCACTACTGTTAGATCTGCTGTAATAGAAATTGAATCAACACCTTCTAACTAATAAGTATTACAAATTCTGCATTGCTGTGGTATAATTACAGTTACTACATGTCTTGTTAAACAACAAAACATGTAATCTTGAACATACTGATATAATTACTGAAAGTAAAGTTAAATAATAAGCTGATAACAGCATACCATGTTCACATTGAATGTAGAACCTTTTCCCTACTGGCTACACTGATTTTAAGATGTTCGACTGCCTTGATACACAATAAAGCTAACTATTCTGAGCATACTGTATGTCATTTGATAGGAAATTTGACCTCTCCACCTTTTCCCTTTTCATGAGACTACATGCATGTATTACTATCATTATTTCTTCATGCAATTATAGAAACAGCAGATGGGTTGAAGATGAGGTCACTGCACGTTCATGTCCTTTTGCCAAGCTAAGAAAGAATGCTTATTATAAAACAAAATCATCAATTACTGTATTTTTAACATTTACAATTAGGAAAATTAGCTTTTATTGCACACTTTTGCATTTAGTAATCAGAGTTGTGTACAATTGTGTAAGGATGATTGCATCGTTAATGTTTAAGAAATTTCACCCCACCATGTGTTCAAGTGGCTAGAACAGCTGGACAACAGAGCACTCAGAGATAATTTATATCTTGATAGAGAGATGTCTGTTTCATATCATAGCAGCTGGTTCGTACGAATCTACCTTTATTCTGTGTCAACCAGGTCAGCTTCGACAGATAGCTTTCTTCTAGTTATCATCCAGGAACATCTGGCCTGTGCTTTGCGAAAATAAATTTATTAATATTCCAACTTGCAAACAGGAAGGAGACCTGTTTCTTAATGAGCATGCCCGCACACGCACGCACACACACACACACACACACACACACACACACACACACACACACACACAACTTCAGTAGATACGTGTGGATAAGTCAAAAGTGATTAGTTTCACCATATTGTGTTTTCACACCTCTCTAATTGTATTAGCTGATTAACTAGCCATGCTTATATGTTTCAATCAAATGCCTCTTCTCTGTTTCAATTACTGGGTCATGCTTTTTTTGATATATAAGGTAAGCTCTCAAAAAAAAAAAATCTATTGCTCCTGAAGAAAATCTACAACTTGCTCAAGACAGTACAAATGAAATTGAACAAATTCAAAGATTTGGTGTAAACTTTTAATGGCTCATTAAAACAAATATTCTCAACAGCATTTGGTATTTAAGATTATTGATACAAATATATACTGTATATTAAAAATGTATCAGTTCATCTGCTGGATATTTTTGCTGGATATTTAATTATCTTCTCAGTGTGAAAGTACATATAAAATATTCACACTGCCAGGTTGGCCGTGTATAATGCAGGCCCTTATTAAAACTGTGACACTGAAGTTAGTTCTCATGTTCTACTTTGCTGCTTCCAGTCTATATAACTTTGACATGTCCACATGCTATAACAGTGTGATGCAAGGTTTCTGGATAGGATTCATTCCTTCTTTCCTGCATCTCTTCTTACGAGAACAAACGAATCTCACGCCCCCAGACCGCCCTCTCCTGTGCAATATGTGTGAAATGTGGTGCTGCGAAGACAGCCAACCGCTGTAAATTCAATTCCTTAAAATAAGATTTGGTGAGAACAGTTGTCAAAATGGCACTGCTCTAATGCTGCCTACTGTATCAACGTAAATCCAAACAGATGCTTGGAGCCCTGTGGAATGGGAATGTATATGTTGATGAGTTTTCAGTTTCATGTCTTTGCAACAAAATGGGACAATGCTCCTGGTATCACTGTCATAGTCCGCAGCATGGATAAAAACAGAAGCTGTCTCTAAATGAACATTAAATGGAAATGACAGATTCCTGTAACACAGGAGCTAAAGGAGACTTTTTAAACCCAAAATGCATGCTTTTATTGTTTTGCTCTCACTGTTACCTTTTAGTACAGTATATCTTATAACATGCTTTGGTAGTTCTGCCCCTTCTGCTACATAAATCAGGAAGTGAGCCTTTGTTCATACCCACAGCAATTGTTTGCTTCATATTACTCCAATTACATTATACTAGGGGGCGGCACGGTGGTGTAGTGGTTAGCGCTGTCGCCTCACAGCAAGAAGGTCCGGGTTCGAGCCCCATGGCCGGCGAGGGCCTTTCTGTGCGGAGTTTGCATGTTCTCCCCGTGTCCGCATGGGTTTCCTCCGGGTGCTCCGGTTTCCCCCACAGTCCAAAGACATGCAGGTTAGGTTAACTGGTGACTCTAAATTGACCGTAGGTGTGAATGTGAGTGTGAATGGTTGTCTGTGTCTATGTGTCAGCCCTGTGATGACCTGGCGACTTGTCCAGGGTGTACCCCGCCTTTCGCCCGTAGTCAGCTGGGATAGGCTCCAGCTTGCCTGCGACCCTGTAGAAGGATAAAGCGGCTAGAGATGATGAGATGAGACATTATACTAGGTTATGCTAGGTTGTGGTCCCATCTTTCGTTCACTTCCAGTTGTAATGGTTTCATTAGTAGAGTCAGAACTGATTTGAATTTGACAAATCAGATGTCTTTTTTTTTTTGCTAAATTACAAAAAAACATGGCAAAAATACTTGTGTACAAATTGTATTCAAATATTGCACTGTCTATAATCTCGGAATAAGCCAAAAACTCTTGTTTTTCTACTTGACATGCCTAAACAATTTGTACCAAAAATGGATTGGTGCTATGAGATTTTGGGCAAATGAAACACATCCAGCTGGTAGCAGTAGAGCAATTGTTGCCAAGTGTCTTCGGAACTGTGAGTGAGAACAAACATGTGAAACAAAACAAAACAAAACCCCCCAAAAATGTTTCACAGTAGGGGGATGAAAAGAAGGAAGCATACCACCATTCCTGACTCCTATTGGTGGTCACCAAATTGCTGAGGCTTTGCTCAAATTTGTCACAGGTGCAAATAATGGCCTTGACCCAAATGGTGCACTTCATGTGGTCTTCATTTGCGTCTGCCAAATAAGTACAGAATGCCATAGGGTGTCCCATTTCCCATTTTAGGCTTTAAAAGTGTGCTCATCAATGCGCTCTATGCACCCTTATTGAGCCATTTAGCGATGCCTGTAATGAAGCAGACTCAGCAGCAGTCTCAAAACCCTTTGCCATTATTAGCAAGGACCAAAAATATATTCAGTCTTAAATTGTTCCTGAGATTAAAATGCACTTCATTTCCTACATCCCAAACCCAGTGGATAGACATGTTGCACATTCTTTCCTGGGAGATGTTGGAACCAGAAAAACAACCTCAGCAGATTCTGAAAATATACCATTAGTCGAATGGATTTATATTTCTGCCATTTCAAACCTAAACCAGGACCCATTTAGTTGAGGAATTCAGCAGAAATATCAATCAAACTGACTTGGAAATTAATGTTAACTTAAGGAGCTATTAATAATGGAATTGATGATTGGATTATGATCTGTCAGCAGTTTCCCAGGAGGTAAACATATTAATGACTCACCATGCAGCATGGTGGTGTAGTGGTTAGCATTGCTGCCTCACAGCAAGAAGGTTCTGGGTACAAGTCCAGTGGCCGACAGGGGCCTTTCTGTGTGGAGTTTGCATGTTCTCCCCGTGTCTGTGTGGGTTTCCTTCGGGTGCTCCAGTTTCCCCCACAGTTCAAAGACATGCAGTTAGGTTAATATGGGGCAGCCTTAGGCTACATCCACACGACAACGGCACCGAGATTTTTTTTTTTAAATATCGCGTCCACATGGGCAACGGATCAGTAAAATATCAGGTACATATGGCAACGCAACGCTTGCTGAAAACAATGCAATACACATGCCACACCTCTACGTGCGCTGTAAGACGGTCCCATCGGAGACACCAGAACAATAGAGGAAGTACGACGCATGCGCATAAACCACTTCTTCTACCCGGCGTCATAGACATATAAACATAGACGCCGCATTGAGCTGGTGGCCCGTTGCTGGGATACGTCAGAGTGTCCGCCATATTGGATGTGGCAAATCTTCCCCGTAAACCAATGCAAGTAAATGGACTGAACTTCATAAAGCCCCTTTCTACAATAATGCTTAACTCGATGCCTTTTATTCACCCATTAAGACACACACGTATATATTTGGGAAACAAACAGGCATCAAAACAACATATATAACTTTTAATGTGATGGTTATAAATAGTGTGCGAAATACCCGTCAATATTCCGTGGGAGGTGTGACCTAAATTTCCTCAACATGCAGCAGGCCTATACCGGAATCAAGCTATCGGAAACTTTTTTTTTTTATTCCGCTGCTACTATCGTAGGCTACTAACGATATCTACACATCAAGGCATGTTTTGGAGCTCAGTGGGGATCGTGTAGAATAATCTGCTGTGCTTACGCTGCTGAAGCCGTGCCGTGCCGTCTCCGCATCACTTTCATTAAATGCCGTGCAGATAGGCTATAAAATGTCTCCAATAACAATTTTTGCAATATACAGTGCTATATGGAAAAAATTCAATTAAACCATATTACAATGGGATTGCTCCATGTGATTGCTTCACAGTCTGACATGCTTCCAATCTCTTCTATTTTTGAGTGTGCCATCACCATCTGACAGCTGGTGGTGAAATTGGTTGGGTGGGCTATGAAATAAATTATAAATTTATTTATAAATTATAAATTGTTTGGAGACAGGTTTCACCGAGCGGCTATTATGCGCGAGACTTCATGTTAGCCACAAAGTCAGAAAAATCTGTTCGTAAAATTACGTTATAATGACCAAATACAATGAAAAGTATTTTTCCAGTCTCACCTGTGAAAGGTAATCCCATGTGATCTCGTTTGGACGGTAAACCTGTTGGTACAGTTAAATGCAGCACATGAATGAGGCATCTTTATTCTCCGCTTTGCCCCATCCAATATGGTGGCGAGGATGACGTATGATTCTACGCAGAAGGCAGCATCTATGTTTATATGTCTATGCCTGGCGTGAAGCACTCACAGTCATGTGGTTGTGACGTCATCGTAAACAAATCCATTCTACTAATCCAGACGACTTCGCAACGGCGCCGTTGCCAGATCTTTCCACTCTGGAACCCGTTCTCAAAAGATTTCGTTTTGGGGCACCCAAAACGCCGGTGCCGTGTGGACGCCAGGCCGAAACGATAAACAATTTTATCAGATTCACCTGAATCCGTTGCCGTGTGGACAGGGCCTTAGGCTGAGGTGCCCTTGAGCGAGGCACCTACTGTAACCCCCAACTGCTCCCCAGGCGCTGTTAGCATGGCTGCCCACTGCTCTGGGTATGTGTATGTGTGTGTGCTCATTGCTCACATGTGTGTGCATGTGTGTGTTCACTGCTGTAGATGGGTTAAATGCAGACAGGAATTTCAAAAGTGTATGTGTGATGAATAAAGTTGTTGTTGTTGTTGTTCTTCTTCTTCTTAAATATGGGTGCTCAGGAAATGCTGTGAGAGATTTGCCCACTAATATGGAGGTTAAAAACATGCTGGCAGATAAGTCCTTGACAATTCACTTCTCGCCTCCACACAGATTCCACTCTCTACATGGCATTTGCTCCAGATGGGTAATTCCACATCACTAAAGATAAAATTAGATACAAATGCACCACACTACAGAGACTTTGAACCTCGTTAAGCACTAAGATAATCCTTTGGCACTTCAGAGCACATGGGCTGTCCACCAATCCCTCAAACCTCCTGATCAGTGTTATCTGATCAATTAGTTCCAGTGCCATTATACCCCACTAAAGCTTTCAGGTGAATTGAACATCTTGCAGAAGCCCAGCTGGCTGGATGTCTGAAGCTCACCTCTTTTAAAAGGGGTAAGCCCAAATAGATGCAATGCATAATCTGGAAACACACACCGTTGCATTTCCCAATTATGATCTAATAAATTCAAAGCAGTCCTGTCTTATTCCTAGATTTCCTCCAGGGTGCTGAGGGTAAATATAAAGACACCTGAATTATGCAAGTTGAGCATGTAAATGTCACAGTGAAATTTCTTCCATTGTTTCACTGGCATTTTCAATATGCTTTATGCATTTTATAATTAATCAGGATCCCTAAAGGCCATGGAGGTATGAGCCACAGCATCAGTCTAAGATGTCACTGCTCAAGCACAGGGCATCATTTCAAAGGCAGATTTTTTTCCAACAATATTGGAAAAATTGGAAGTTATTTTCGTACAAAGAAAAAAAAATGTCTGTAAATTACTTCACTTCAGTACTTCCCCTTCCTAAAGATAAAGGAAAGCGCTCAATTAGTGCTCATGGCACGGATTTTGGAAGCCGCCTGGATTTGCACCCTAGCTAACGTTTGGTGGAATTAGCATCAGTCTTGCCTTTTTTTTCTTTTCAGGATGGGAGACACCACGCTGAGCTGAGATAAAGTAATGCCAGCAGGAGGAATGTAGAACTGAGGCCATTGGAAGGGGGTGCGATGGATTGATAGACAGATGGAAAGAAAGAAAGTTGATTTGGCTTGAAAAGAGTTGGTTTGGCAACTGCTGGGCAATGATCTTCTGTGCTTCTCAGCAGTTGAATGCAACTTGCTTCTTTTCCAGCATAATGAGCTGCAAAAGAGGAAGAGCTCTGAACTCAACCTCAACCAAATGGGAGTAGTGGAAAGAAAGAGATGCACATGAGCTTGGCCAATATTGAAATGTTTGCTTACAGATACATGCACAGTGCTTTCACAATCGACACTTTACCTCTCACATATACATATACTGTAAATTTATTCGTTTTTGCTCTCCCATATACATACGTTGCTTGTTTGCACAACATCACTGTGTGCATTTCATACATATGTCATAGGTTTTCTCTTATTCCCTGCGTTACTTATCATGCATTCAGAGCAAGCTTTAGAAACCTTTTGTGTGAATAAACACTATATGAATCTTAATTATGGTGTGTTCACATTGCAGCAGCACAATCATGGATTGTAGGAGCAAAAGTGGTGGAAAGCAGGCACTAGCTACATTTACCTGCACATTTTGTTACCCTGCTCTGATGTCACAACCCGGCTTCATTCATTTTTTCATGAACTTGTTTGAAGAGTTCATTATTTCTTACTTTTCTTCTGTCTAGACGTCAAATTATGTTAAATTCTTTCAGAGTTTGCATTAAAAACAAGTTCTTCCCAGACATCGAGCTTGAAAGCCGCCATTTTGAGAAACATACGTTATCACTCATTTACGTCAAGATAGAGGGCATGTGCAGAAAGAACGCAGCCTGGAAATAATCTGGTTAAATCGTTTACATGGTCCAGTTGTTCTTTTGAACGGGCTATGAAAAGGTTTAAACTAACTCTCTGGACCCAATTGAAATTTCAATCCATTTGGGCCTTTTTATTCTGATTGAGGTGTTTATATGAAGAATTTTTATTCACTTTGGGTTTTTAAACCGATTACAATTGGAATATTAGGCTCCATGTAAACCCAGCCAATGAGAGCAGAAATAAATTAAATTAATAAACATTATGCATATCAAATACAAATATAATTTAAAACAGCCAATTAAATCATTTCATATGATATGAGTCACGGCCATGATCACAGTCAAGCTGCACTAATAAGATTGAAGAAACTAGCAGGGCGATAGAAACCGTCCCCCCAAAATATAAGCACAGTGGCTGAACAGCAGCTTTTGTACTGCTTTAAATGTCTAATCTATCCAGTACTTGAACTTTGAGTGGGAGATACCGTAAACACAGCGGTTGAAGAGGTTCCATAGATGCATTTGGAAATTAATCGCCTTTAAAAAATATTATCACAGCTATCTAAAAGTTTCATAATCATCAATCCTACAACTCTGCATGCACTATAATCCAGACAGCAATTTAATGCTACTGTTCCAGTTATGAGTACTGAATAAAGGTTCTGAACAACAGAGATTAGTCTCTAAATCAGTTTCAAGTTGTTCTGTGATTAAATTCTAAAATCCAGCATGTGTGGAATGTGTTTTATCTACAAAACATATGCTCCCTTCCGTAGCATCATAAATGTGTATCAACACTCTTTAAACTAGTAAATTAGGACTGTATCTGGCAGAGGTGATGGAATGATATTAAAGCCGCTTTCTCTTAACGACTGAGAAAGGCACTTTGTTAGCAGTAACTCTGTTTTATTTTGACAAATAGGGTGGCATTTAGGGAACCTGGAGCAGTGTTGCAGGATTTGATCAATGATATCAGCACAGTAATGCAGTTCATCATGGACTCTCTCTCTCTCTCTCTCTCTCTCTCTCTCTGCAGTTTGTCTGTGTTCATTAGGCATGTAACGATTCACCCGATTCACAATTTGATTTGATTCATGATATTGGGTTCATGATTTGATTTTCCCACAATGCTTTTGGAAGGAAAAAAAGAATAAAATTTTATTTGAAAAAAAAAAAGCAGCATGCATTTTCCTATTCTTTATCAACTTCAATATTCTTTTTGTTAAATTAAAAAAACACTTTTGTTTCATTTTCTTAATAACTAACAATAATTATTTGCCCATATTTGTAAAGGTTGGAGTAAAATATAAAAGCCTATTAACTAAAATATTCCTTTTATTAAAAATGAAAAGCGTTAATAGCAAATAGACCTTTTTTAAATAAACTTTTATGAATATTTGTACTACCTCCATTTGCTTCTTTTTTCTTTAGATTTCAGCAGTGTGTAAAAAGAGAGCCCTTGTTAAATTAATTCGTACAGTCAATCACACAACAGCTCTTTCCCATTTTAGATCTGTTTTTGTTTTTTGTTTGTGGCATTAGAGCTGTATTACTTCTGCCTAAGATGAAGTCATGTACATTCAACATTCTATTGTACATTATTATAACTAGAATGAAAATGTGCTTTTGATAGAAACTCCCAATATCTTCTGTAAGTTTGCTCTGGATTTGGGCATCTGCTAAATGCTATAAATGTAATAAAAAATAAGCTATTTAAATATGACAACATATTACATGTATAAAAGTGTAGTACTTTGTGCAAATTATATGATTTGAAGTTGATCAAGTTAAGGGTTACATTAGCTAGTCTTCTTATGTGTAAATTTACACAGGAGCATGAGTAGGATACGAATGTTTTCCAAAATTTACAGGATAACAATTTTCTTGCGTAAACGCTCATACAAACTGTTTATAAAGAACACAATTACAGCAAGGAAAACCTAAGAGATTATGCAGCTTGATGATAATCGCAGTTCAAGTTTTTTATCTCATCAATTTGAATTGTCATAAACTTGTATTGCGATTTATCATTGCCTCGTGTTCACTATTGCTCTGTCTGCATTTACTGCAGTGTAAACTTCAGATACTTTGTGTATATTTGTGTAAACTGTAGAACTGCACACCACACAGTTTTAATTTCATAAAAGCTCTGTTCAGAGAAGGATGCTTCTGTACAGCAGAAACTAATCTGTAAATGTATTTCTCATTAAATCACTGTATTGTGAAGTAACTAGTGCTTACTCTTCAACTGTGACTCTTCAAAGATGAGATAATTAATTCTCTCTGTTGAAACAGTGCCTTTATCACAGAGCCATAGATGTGAAGCCATGGGCATTGGACAGAACAAAACAATCGTATAAAGGGAATAGAAAAGGTCTGAAGGAGGACTGGAATGAAATGTGTAAGGAAGAGCAGGAGGAGAAACAGGATACTGAGGAATTAGATTAGTGAAAGGATTGTGGGGCACAAAGCAAAGAGAAAGAATAGAGGAAAGAAAGGGGGGAGAAGGATATTCTACAGAGAAATGAGGGTATTTAAATTTCCCATATTAGTACTACCAGTGAGTGGGTGGAAATAAGATGTTCTTACATGAACATAAATATAATCTCTGGATATCCGTTGGCCACAGACAGCTTTATGAATTGTACAGGAGCAAATGACATATGCATTATACATGGAAGGTTATTACTGGGTAACAAAGCATGCCTTGGATTTGGTTGCAGACTTACCATGTATCCATTAATTGTTTTTTTTTATTTTTATTATTATTTTTTAAAATCCATAATAATGTCTTGCTCCACTTCCAAATTATAGCAAGGTACCTGTAGTTCATACATCATTAAGAATCCACATCTGCACATCTGGTCCCGGTGAAATTAATTTTCCTTGTAAATGTGGTAAAGATGAGAAACAATGTCAGGGAATATTGATGGTCCCAGATCCCCTCCAGTATAATATGTGTATCAGTGCATTAGTAAGTTCTCTCCCAGATCCCATGTTGCATTGCTGAATCTACCACTCATTTATTAATATTTGGCCCATGATAGACCTTTCCACTTTCGGACTTGTTTATTTTTTCCCCTCCAGTGAACTATTGAATAATTGAGTGTTTACCTTAGAAACTCTTCTGCAAAAGTCCACTTTTCTGCAAAAAATACATAGACATACAAAAATGCAAAGCTATACAAGAATGCTGAAACAGTCCACAGTGAAAGAAAAATCTTGTTTAATGAGACATGCCCACACAGAAATATAAATTCAGAACCACTACCTTATTTTCCTGTAATTCTTTAATAGAGGTTTCATAAGAACAAGACTATGTTTAACCTTTCATTGACTTAGTGCAAAAAAAATATTTTTTGTAATAAGTATCTGGAATGTAAAGATTAGCTTCTCGTGAATAATGAAAGAAACCCAGTTCTTGCTCAGATTTTCCGATCCATCTGACATCATCCGTTTCCTTTCCTCTGGTTCCAGGTCAAGTGGGATTGGCAGAAGAATGCTGGTCCCAGGCATCCGGGGGCAGGATGGCGTCGTGTTGGCAGAGAGCTCTGGGTGTTAGATGGTTCCTCTTGATGCTCGTGTGGCGCTGGGCACCTCTGGGTGCTCTGAGCTGGCTCCTGGCCTCAGCTGAGCGCCCTGAGCCTTTGTCTTTCTTCTCTTTGCCTGGCAAGGCAAGTGTGGCTCAGCTGGACTGGCTCCTGTCTGATAAAGGACCTTTCCACCGGTGCCCGGAGTATACTGAGTTCAAGGAGCGCTTTCAACAGGGCTTCTCAACCCGTTACAAGATCTACAGGTAAGGTCAAGTCATGCCATGCTGGAATCAGGAAGAAAAATAGCTTTCCATGTAGAAAAGGTTTTTCATGCAGAACAAAATACAAGCTGTAAAATCTGCTTTATGAGTTCAACTTCCTTCTTCTTTAAAAAAAATAAAAAATAAAAAAATAATAATAAAGGCGGCACGGTGGTGTAGTGGTTAGCGCTGTCGCCTCACAGCAAGAAGGTCCTGGGTTCGAGCCCCGGGGCCGGCGAGGGCCTTTCTGTGTGGAGTTTGCATGTTCTCCCCGTGTCCGCGTGGGTTTCCTCCGGGTGCTCCGGTTTCCCCCACAGTCCAAAGACATGCAGGTTAGGTTAACTGGTGACTCTAAATTGACCATAGGTGTGAATGTGAGTGTGAATGGTTGTCTGTGTCTATGTGTCAGCCCTGTGATGACCTGGCGACTTGTCCAGGGTGTACCCCGCCTTTCGCCCATAGTCAGCTGGGATAGGCTCCAGCTTGCCTGCGACCCTGTAGAAGGATAAAGCGGCTAGAGATAATGAGATGAGAAATAATAATAAAAAAAAAAATATATATATATATATATATATATATATATATATATATATATATATATATATAAAATACTACTACCATGAATACTTTCTGCAGGGCTAGTGAAATGTGAGTTTATAAAATTTTAGCCGTGATATTTGCATTTGTTAAGCCTATGTAAGAAATCCCTTTACTGACTTATGTGTTGCATCATGGGCCTGGAGACACAATATTTCTGCTGTGTTCTGTGCATGTGTATATGCATAGAATGACATTAAAAATTGATTTGGATTTATTTGCCAAGGAAGAAACGTACTTCTGCAGAAGTCTGTTTGAAAGAAAATAAATTATAAACTATATGAAGTGTAGCTGCGATATACTTTACAGATGAGAAGAACTAATGTTAGAAAGGTGTTTACCGCCATGAGCCACCAGAACAGCATTAATGGCATAGATTCTTAGCATATATTCTGGAAGTCTCTACTGGTATGGATAACCATTATTTCATTTCAAAATATATTCACTCAGTTTGTATTTTGAATATGGTGCCAAAGAGTGCTATGTAACATCTCTATCCAAAATCTCCCATAGGTGTTTGATAGGGTTGAGATCTGGTGACTGTGAAAGCCATAGCATATGATTTATACTCATCAGACCATTCAATGAGCTCTGGTTGTCATCCTGGAACAGACCCCTCCTAAAAGGACAGAAATGTTTTATCATAGTATATTCGTTACAGTGACACCCCCCACCCCCCAACAGCATCTCATGATCTGTCTATACTGACACATCTCTCCAAGGCTGTGGCATCCGTGTCATAAAAAGTGCCATACAAATAGAAAGACAGGTGCAAACACGACATAAATAGGCCAGACTGCACACAGCTTCTCCCTCATGTTCTGCACTGACTAACACAAGTGACATTCACATTTATTTTCATGGTTTTCACAGCACCGGAGTGAATCATGCTAATGTGTGCTGTGCTCTATGCAAAAATAATGCTTATATAATCCTGAAAATTTCGTGGCTTTCATACCACCAGAGTGAGTTATGTTATTGTGTGCTTTATGCAAAAATAATGGTTATGTAATTGTAATTTGGCCAGTCATCAGAAAATATGCATGAAAATATATTACAGAATTAAAACGAGCAGTTTGGCTCATTACAGCTTTTTTCTGTCACAGCTACAGTATATTAGGGAAGACAAATTGACAGCAAATCATATTATTTAAATTATGTGAGTGTTATCTGCAATACAGCTCTGTTGAATTCAGTGTAAACCTAAAATACCTCAAAATATGAATTCTCTGGGGGTTCAAAGATCTGGAAAACCCATTTTGACAACTGAAACATTATAAATTTCAAGCCTAAATAACAATATAAAAAATCAGTTTGAAAAAATTCTGGAAATAATCGTTACTTCCGCTAACTTTGTTGGAGGAGGTTATGTTTTCACCTCCATTTGTTTGTTTGTCTGTCTGTTCCCAATGCAACTCAAAAAATAGTGAATGGATTTTGATTAAATCTGGAGGAAAGGTGAGCCATGGGCCAAGGAACAATTGATTAGATTTTGATGCAAATCCGGATATGTATGTGTAGCCAAGATTTATTTTTTGTCTGTTCCCAATGCAACTCAAAAAGTAGTGAGTGGATTGTGATGAAATTTGGTAAACAGCTTTAGTATTATTCTAGGTTCAAGTGATTTGATTTTGATGTTGACAACATATCGCTTGGTGGAGGTATGACCTCTACCAAGTGCCCTTCTAGTTATAACATTGTTTCAGTGGTTCAAATTCACAGATTTTTATAATATCCCAGAAATAAGGATAACAGGTGTCAGGTGCCTGCAGGTACCAATGTCTTCTCCATTCTGTTATCACAGTACACTGATGTGTACACTATGTGTTATAAAAGCTATTCCTTTTTCGTTGTTTGTTCTTTGTTTCACTTTTTTTCTGTCTTGGTTTTCATATAACAGTAAGGTATATGTTAAAATATAAATAGGGTATGTATAAAATATAACTGAAAACAATACACAGTGGACTGTGACTTATCTGTTTTGTTTTTTTCAAAGTCAAACTATGAATTACGCATAAAGCTGCACAGCACGTACACTTTTTTTTTTTGTCAGTTTTATTGAAGGGAGGACACAACAGCATATGTTTAACAGCAATTCAAGTACCATTTTCAAGGTTTGTAGCAGGGCTTAGAGCACAGATAGACAACACCAAAACAGGATAACATGTTCTTAAATTTGAAAATCAGGTAGGGATCAAAACTAGGATTTAGAAAACTAGAAGGGCACTTGGTAGAGTGCATACCTCCACCAAGCCACATATTATCAACATCAAAATCACTTGAACCTAGGATAATACTAAAACTGGACACCAAATTTGATCAAAATCCGCTTAACCCTGGATCCGCAAACATATCTGGATCCTGGATTCACATACATATCCGGATTTTCATCAAAATCTAGCCAACTGGTCTTTGGCCCATGGCGCACCTTTCCTCAGAATTTTATCAAAATCCATTCACTACTTTTTTAGTTACTTTGGGAAAACACACAACCAAACAAAGGCAAAAACATAACCTCCTCCAACAAAGTTGGCGGAGGTAAACAAGGCTTAGACTTAATGACACAGGTGCACAATATACCTTGCAATGAGATTAGGACACAGTGAGATATAAATAGACAAACTAATTAAGGTATAAACTCCAAACAGGTGCACACATTAGGTAACAGTCCAATGACAGGACAGGAGAAGACTAGAATCCAAACAAAGAAATATTACAAAGCATAAACAAAAGTATATGAAGTAAAAATAATCACTTATGTGTTGAGATGGGGGATTCATGACATAATTAGACTCATATTTAGAGATTTAGAATATATATTGTGTCAGGTATGTGGTAATGATACTGTTACAGAATATCCATCCATCCATTATCTGTAGCCACTTTATCCTGTTCTACAGGGTCACAGGCAAGCTGGAGCCTATCCCAGCTGACTATGGGCAAGACAGGGCTGGCATAGAGACAAATAACCATTCCCACTCACAACTACGGTCAATTTAGAGCCACCAATTAACTTAACCTGCATGTCTTTGGACTATGGGGGAAACTGGAGCACACCCACACAGACAGAACATGCAAACTCCACACAGAAAGGCCCTTGCTGGCTGCTGGGCTCGAACCCATGACCTTCTTGCTGTGAGGCGACAGTGCTAACCACTACATCACTTTGCCACCCCATTACAGAATAACATACAGCATATTATAGTTACAATATAAATGTTTTAAAGTAACACAAGCTATGTGAATAGAAACTTAGACATAAGGTGTAGATCACTGCAAACCAAGAGAATATTACTGTCTAAAAACATAGTATGTTGGTTACTGGAAAATTGACTTAATGGCCAGTTTGGAGGATGGGTAGGTGTGAAGTAGTAAACAATTTTAGACTGGCATTATCAGGGTCACCCCTTTTCTCTGTCTGAATCTCGAATGGTAATTTTCCAAAAACTTGGAAAAATATACATACACTGTCAGAAAACAAAGTACATTATTGTATCTTTAGGGGTACAACAACTTGTCACTGGGGCGGTATCCTCTAAGGCAGAAGTTTTCAAAAGGTGAGGCGCGCCTCCCCTGGAGAGTGCCAAAGAACTTCAGGGGAGGTGCAGTGTGAGAAAAAAAATAACAGAAAAAATAGTAAACATCTGGTTAGCGAATTCAAGGTATGTGTGGATGGAGATATGGATAAATTTGTAATATCTAAAGTGAGAGAGGAAAGAGAGTCTGATGCAAGTAGAAAACAGAGGAAGTATGACAATGATTATTTAAAGTTTGGATTTTCATGTATTGGCCTAGATGATGCACCATTACCGCAGTGTGTTATTTGCAAAAAGTCGCTAGCTAATGACAGTATGAGACCATGTAAATTCCGGCGTCACACTGAGACCAAGCACCCAAGTTTGGTGGCTAAGCCATGGGAATCTTTTGATAGAAAGTTAAAAGACCTCCGTTCACAGAAGAAAGTAATTGAGACATTAAGCACTGTAAATACTAAAGCAACCGAAGCATCATATTGCGTGGCGTTATGCATAGCTAAGGCAGGTAAACCCCACAACATTGGTGAAACGTTACTCCTCCCTGCTGCTAAAGATATGTGTTTGGTAATGATGGGAGAAGCTGCTGCTGCCAAGCTAAATGCGATCCCAATGTCTGACACTACTATCCAGCACCGCATCTCAGACATGGCATCTGATGTGAAGGAACAGGTGCTGGATAGGATTCGAGACAGCCCTTTCTTCTCTATTCAGCTGGACGTATAGATAGACGTCGCTAACTGTGCTCAGCTAATGATGTACGTGTGCTGTGTTAAAGAGTTCAGTGTCCAGGAGGAGTTTTTGTTTTGTCATTCTCTTCCAGCTCACACTACAGCAGAAGAAATCTTCAAGTCTTTGAATGATTTCATTCAGTAGAGTCATATCGATTGGGGCCGCTGTTGTTATGTACTGATGGTGCAAGGGCGATGACAGGTCGTCACAGTGGTCTGGTGAAACAGGTGCAAGCAGTTGCTCCCGCTGCTGTCTGGCCACACTGTATCATCCATCACCAGACCTTGTCGACCAAGAAGATGCCCAAACAGCTGCTCACAGTCCTGAATGAGGTAGTAAAAATTGTAAACCTAATTAAATCATGTGCCATGAATGCCCGTCTCTTCTTCATCCTCTGCAATGAGATGGGCGCTCACTTCCAGCAGCTGCTCCTGCACTCTGAAATTCGGTGGCTCTCCCGGGGCAAGGTCCTCACACGCTTGTGTGATCTGCATGAAGAAGTCCTCCTCTTCTTTGCCAAAATCAACTCCCCACTGGTGAAGCACATGACAGACATGAATTGGGTTGCAATGTTAGCCTATCTTTCTGATATTTTTGACCATATAAACATACTGAACACTTCTCTGCAGGGCAAGGAATGCCATGCCTTTTTAAGCACATGACCAAGTTTCTGCATTCAGGAGAAAGTTGGACCTGTGGTGGGTTTGTGTTGAACGGGGGTCTGTGGAAATGTTCCCAACCTTGGAAGATGTCCTGAATAGGACAGGGCTGCAACTGGGCTCTGTACAGCAGGTGATCATTGCACATTTGAAGGGGTTGTGTGAACAGTTTGAAGAGTATTTTGGCAAGAAGACTTTGGCAAATCAGTGGGTGAGAAATCCATTTCTTTCCCAGTGACACCCCATGATAGACTGACTATGCAAGAAGAAGAGACCCTAGTGGAGCTGAGCTCAAATATGGACTTGAAACAAAAGATGAGTGAAGTGTCACTTGCACACTTTTGGCTATCTGTGGAGACCGAATTCCCTCACCTCTCTAAAAAGGCTATAAAAGTGCTCATCCCATTCACCTCCACTTACCTGTGTGAGTGTGGGTTTTCTTCATTGACCAACATTAAAAAGAAGTACCAATCAAGGCTGCAGGTAGAGGATGTTCTACGATTGTTCCTTTCTATAGTGCATCCCTACATCAAAAACTTGTGCACCTCAAAGACGCAGACTCATTGTTCCCACTAAAGTAGGAATGAGCAAGATAGCAATCCAAAATAGGCTACGTACGATATTGAGTGATTAGAAAAGTAGTGTTGTACATGGGGGATAATTATTTCGTTTGGACTGACTTTGATGTGTGAGAAAAATATTTGACTTGAGTTAAATTGCACAAAAGGCCTTAAAATTGATGATTTTGTTGAATTGATGGTATTTGAGTAATGCTTGAGTCTACTTTCAATTTAGTTACTGCACTCTGGGCCAATTGTATTGTAACTGGATGAAATCTTTTTAGGTAAGGGTGACCCACAATTTAAGCATACCGGTAAGTTTGGCAAAATGTAAGGTGTTTGGTTTTTGTTTATAATTTTTTTTGTTGTTGTTGAAACCCATTTTATGCCTGAGTGGAACATACAGTATAGTAACCACAACAATAATAGGCTAATAATTATTTGTGTGTGTGTGTGTGTGTGGGGGGGGGGGGGGGGGGGGGGTATCAGCTGTTTTTATATGAGGGGAGGCTCACTTTCTCACAGTTAGAAAACCCTTGCTCTAAGGTACTTATTTATGCCATTTATATACTGCTTGGAAACACCTATGTATCTTTTTGACCCTAAAAAGGTACACCTTGAAGTCCAATAATGAGCCCTAAGGGGTACATTAGTGTAGATTGCACCTTGGGGTACAGAAATGGACTCCTACTGTCCCCTTAGTTCTGATAGTGTACACTACAGTGACAGTGACAAGCTATTTTCTTGACAAGGTATTTTCCTGTCAGTGACATAGACACAATTTTCACCTTTTGCAGTTCATGGAATATTATCATAAAGTGTGCAAGTGGTAATGATGGTATGAATAATGAATGAACCTAAGTATGTTTTAAAGGAGTTTGACAGCCCTACTATAAATGCCCTCATGTAAATATTGAATTGATCACCTATAAACGTTGACTTATGTGTGACTTTACTACATGGACAGTAAATATGCAAAACTGTGATACTGTCCATGTTAACTGCTTTGTACAAAAGGTCAAATTTCCCTCATGTCTAATCTCTTCTATTGAAGCACTTGTTCAGATGACATTGAGATGGATTTGATCTAAAATGGATCATAAGGTTTTACACAAACTTGTGGAGTCCGTGCCAGTTCATGTGCACACTGCCATTAAAGCAAAAAAATATACATCAATAAATGTGAAAACTATGTTTGTTTTTTTTGTAATCTGCTTAATTGGATCATATTTATCTAGCTTTAGGAGTTCGATGAAGATTTGATCACATTTCATGTCAAATAATTTTGCAGAAATACAGAAAATTGTGAAGGGTTCACAAACTTTCCAACTACGTACACTGCATGTATACCATATGTCTGTTTTGTCTTCTTTTTTTTTAGCTTGTCTTCACTAACTGTCAGTCATCATCATTATATGAGGAGAGTGTGAAAGGATTTTTTTTTTAATTCTCAGAGGCAGAACCGGTTTTTCATTTCTTTCTGATTATTTTTGACAGATAATATTTATATTTAATTTATGTTTCTAAGGCTGACGCATCGATTGGCATGCTGTTCCATGTTAAGTCATGATGAGAGAACAGTGAATGTTTTTTTTTTCTCCTTTACTGTGGCTGACAGCAGTTCTGTGGGTGGATTTTGGCTTTTTTTATTCTGCTTCCTCTGCCCCATACCTGTGTGTGGTTGACTCTGATCAGCGCCTCATCATTTGCCTGCAGAAAACTGCACAGAATACCTCTGCATGAGGGGTTTGCAGAGAGCCAAACAAGGTCTGTTTGAAAGGTTGTCTTGCAGGTTGTCTTAAAGACCAAAATGTGTGTTTGTTCTTCCTAAGGTAGTGTGAATTTGTATGTGCATGTACTATGTGCTTCAGTGTTGGTGCATAAACACCACTCATCTGACTCTGAACATGGAGGATTTTACCCAACAACTCGCTGTTTCAGCTGCCCCTGGCCGTATGATAACATATCGCTTTCTAGAAGCACAAGTGGGGGAGAGAGAGAGAGAGAGAGAGAGAGAGAGAGAGAGAGAGAGAGAGAAACACCTGCAGGATGCCTTCTGTGGATATGGATTTTTTTTTTTTAAATTGTGTATCTCAGCTAGGGGTGTGCAAAAAAAGGGGAAACTATGTGTGTGTGTGTGTGTGTGTGTGTGTGTGTGTGTAAAATCAATCTATAAAATGTAGAGGAGAGCAGAGAGACTTGGGACGGGGAGACTTGAGACAGTTTGTATTCCAATAAATTAATTTCAACCAGTCAGGTCTTAGATTACATCAGAAGTTCGATGTTACCCCTGAGAGTAACCTACTTCCTTTGGAGCCACGAAGCTGGACACTGCAGTAAGGTTTGTGCAGTTCAATATTTTTTATCAACCAAAACTTGTATTTTCTACTTCATAGTCTATGTCCATTCTATGGTGTAATGTATACTGGTGAATTCAGGATTTGTTAGGAATTAAAGTATGTAGCCTAGAGTTACCAGATATAGTATTATTTATTAAAGTTAAATTCTGGGGGGAAAAAACATTTCAGGTTTTTTTTTTTTTTCCAAAACATTTGTTAAAAATATGTGCATGTCCCAACCTTTTAGATGTTGCTCTCTTGGTTAACTTTTGCTATATAATATTTCCTATCTCATTCTTCTTAAATTGATTGGTGGTAAGCTTTTCCAAAGTCTAGGATTCATCACAGAGAATGCTTTATTACCTTTTGTTTTTAGCCTAGACTTTGGAATTGTAAGTATACCTTGGTCAGATGATTGTAGGAGTCTAGCTATTTGATAGAGTACTAATAATTCAGATATATACTCAGGAGTCAAACCATGTGAAGTTTTAAAAGTGATCAATAAATTATTTTTTTTAAATAAATTCTGACTTGAACTGGTAGCCTGTGAAGTGATGCTGAAATATGCATGATATGCTCATGAACCCTCAATCTTGTAAGTAGTCTGGCTGCAGCATTCTGTACCAACTGGAGATGAATAATGCAGAGCTGATCAGGCCTGGGTTTCCCCAAAAGCATCGTAGCACAAAGATCATCCTTAAATAGTAGACCGAGCATCACAATGAACACTCTCTCTCCTAGTTAAGATGCTCTTAGTGTTAAGAGGCTTTTGGGAAACCCACCCCAGTGTAGTAAATAAGGCATTACAATAGTCCAGGTGAGAAGCAATAAAAGCATCTATGATCTATTCTGCCTTCAAAGAATAGAGACAGTCTAACCTTCACAAAATTTCTCAAGAGATTAAAGCTTGTACCAGTTTATTAACATGAGATTCAAAGTTGAAGCTGGAGTCAAAGATCACCCCTAAATACCTCGGCACTGGTTTAATACATATTATGTGCCAATAACCTCAAGTCCTGCTTCACATGAGCTGTATTCCTTTGTGGGCCAATTACTACTAAAATCTCTGTTTTGTCAGTGTTCAGCTGAAGAAAGTTATAGGACATTGACTTTCTCACATTGTACATTTCTCTACAGGCTATAAGAATTGATGTTAGCCACATTGTTTAGATCCAGAGACAGGCATAGCTGTAAATCATCAGAATAACAGTGGAAATTAATGCCATATATCTCTATACATAGTATATATAGAGAAAATAAAATCGGATATAAAATTGAGCCTTGAGGTACCCCACAAGTAAGTGAGGAGGAGGGGAAAGAGGAAGGGAAGGAGGAGGAATAATTAATTGGGTCTGACTGATCAATATATTTTATTTTTTATTTTTATTTATTTATTTTTGAGCAAGGGGTGCACCACAGCAGTTTTAAAATAGTCAGGAACCACATCAGTGGCCAAAGAACTAATCAGAAATATACAATTTTTTTTTTTTTTTTGCCACTGAGCAGTTTAGTGGGGATGTCTACAGAACCAGATGATGGTTTAAGCTGATACAATAGCTGAATGAGCTCATGCTCAGAAATAGGGCTAGGTGAGCTAAAATAATAATAATAATAATAATAATAATGGGCGGCACGGTGGTGTAGTGGTTAGCGCTGTCGCCTCACAGCAAGAAGGTCCTGGGTTCGAGCCCCGGGGCCGGCGAGGGCCTTTCTGTGTGGAGTTTGCATGTTCTCCCCGTGTCCGCGTGGGTTTCCTCCGGGTGCTCCGGTTTCCCCCACAGTCCAAAGACATGCAGGTTAGGTTAACTGGTGACTCTAAATTGACCGTAGGTGTGAATGTGAGTGTGAATGGTTGTCTGTGTCTATGTGTCAGCCCTGTGATGACCTGGCGACTTGTCCAGGGTGTACCCCGCCTTTCGCCCATAGTCAGCTGGGATAGGCTCCAGCTTGCCTGCGACCCTGTAGAAGGATAAAGCGGCTAGAGATAATGAGATGAGATAATAATAATAATAATCTACACATTTACCTCATGTTAAGACTGAGGATGCACAATAGAAGTCTTGTTTTTTTTTTTTTAAACTTTACTCATGAAAAAAGTTTTTAAAAATCTTCACATAACAGAGCTTGAAGCCACTGTTTCTAGGACTTAACAAGGTCATGAATAGTTTTAGATAAATACCTAGGATTGTGCCTATTAGCATTAATGAGGTGCAGTAAGTATGCCACACAATGGCAGCTGCTTTGTAAGAAATTAAAAGATCCTTTAAGAGTCTGTTTAGTAGCTTTCCAAACTCTTTCAGCTCTCCTAAGTTTTCTCCTCAGCACACAGATCTCTTTGCTAATTCAAGGGGTTCTCGTATGTTTTGCTCCGACTAAGTTTGACAAAAGGTGACAGAACCTAAAATTGAAACATATAACTTATTCAAATCATCTACCAGCTGTGGAGTGTCAAACGAATCCACAGCCATCAGACTAGATCAATTTACTGTACAGTTCATGAACGAAGATAATGAGTCACATTTTTAATGACAGAAGAGACTTTAACATGAAAAGTTATATGGCTATGATCATATACAGTTGTGGTCAGAAGTTTACATACATTGGTCATCTTGGATATGAATGTCATGGTAATATTTGGGCTTTCAGTGATTTCTCTGAATTGTTCTTTTTCTGTGGCAGAATGACTGTACAGCATACATCTTTAAAAAGAAAACTAGAATTCGGTGCACAATTTTCTTTGGGTTTTCTGAAATCAACACACGGTCAAAAGTATAAATACAGGATCAAAAATTTACATACACTCACTAATATTATTAATTCAGAGGTGCTGAGACTTCCAAAATGTCTCTTATCTTGCCAAGGCCAAGGCTTCTTAACTTCTTGTTAGTGATTATGATTGACTACAGCTGGTAGCTTCTCTGTGCATTCATAAAAAGGATTTGTTTACAGCACTCATTGGATTGACCAACACACAGTAAAATGGGAAAGTCCAAGGAGCTCAGTGCAGATCTGAGAAAGAGGATCACAAATGTACACAACTCAGGAATGTCTCTTAGAGCCATTTCTAAACAACTGCAGATCCCAAAATCAATTCAACAATTGTGTGTAAGTTACTGGGAGGTATAGTCACTTTGCTTCAAGAAAACCCAAACTGTCACCCTCAGGTGAAAGGAAATTGGTTCGGATGGTCAGGAACAACCCAGGGACCACTGTGGCACAGCCCTGCCATGAACTGGAAGCTGATGGATCACTGTCTACAGGTCAGTGAGTTTTATATCACCATGGACTAAGAGGCTGCTATCCAAGAAATAACCCCCTGCTCCAAAATTGACACCTTCAAGCTTAACTAAACTTTGTAACTGACCACATGGACAAAGAAAAAGCCTTCTGGAGGAAAGCTGTATGGCCAGATGAGACAAAGATTGAATTGTTTGGCCACAATGACCACGATGTACAGAAGAACACTGTACCAGCTGGTGGTGGTGGTAGCAGCAGCATCAATCTCTGGGGCTGTTTTACTGCCAATGGAACTGGTTCAATGCACAAAGCGGATGAAATAATGAAGAAGGAGGACTACCTCAGAATTCTTCAGCATAACCTCAAACCATTGGAAACTTGAACATGATTGGGAGTCACAACAGGACTCAAACTCAAACATGCATCAGAGCTGGTTGTGGAGGATAAAGCAGACTAACAAGGTGAATCTTGCGGAGAGACATTTTACCCAATTAATAGGTGTGCTGTATGTACATTTTTGACCCTGTATGTATACTTTTGATTCTGTGTTGATTTCAGAAAACCCAAAGAAAATTGTGCACCAAATTCTAGTTTAAAAAAAAAAAGATGTATACTGTACAATCATTCTGCCACAGAAAAAGAACAGTTCAGAGAAATAATTGAAAGCCCAAATATTGCCATGACATTCATATCCAAGATGACATCCATGTCACTGTATGTAAACTTCTGACCACGACTGTACACAAATACCATCAATACTTAAGCTATTTGGTAGCAATATTGCAGCTGGTATTAAGTTATATGCCAAATGTAATCACCGAATCCAAGGTGTGGCCATGGTTATGTATTGGACTTGTTACATACCGTTAAAGGATTAAGTGATATTTAAAAATTCTGCAACTATGGAAACAGTTAAAAGATCATTCTGTAGATTAAAATTTGAGTGAGCAAATTCAAGACTGGCCTTAACAACAAAAAGAGACTGGCCTTAGTACTGGGAGGGCGATAAATTGCACAGCACACAGCAAGCTCATTGCACATTAACTTTAACATTAGCAATTGAGAAGAGCCTAATTCACTGGTACTGACACGACTACAATTGAAGGATTCCTTATAAACCACAGCTACACCACCACATTGGCAATTGGATCTAAGTTTCCTAAAAAACCTAAAATGAGGCCGATAAAGTTCAATAACTTGACTGATGTCCTCGTCCTTTGACCAAGTTTCATTAAGCAAGAAAAAATCAAGATAATTTGAAGTGATGAAGCAATTTAGAATAGCGTTCTTATTGGAAAGAGACCATACATTTACATCAACATCTTAGAATTAACCATCACCTCATAGCAAGAAGGTTCTGGGTTCGAACCTCACAGCTGACTGGGGCCTTTATGTGTGGAGTTTCCTCCAGATATGCCAGTTTCCTCATATGGCCCTTTTCCACTACCCTTTTTCAGCTCACTTCAGCTCACTTCAGCTCACTTCAGCCTGACACGGCTCGCGTTTCGACTACCTCAGAACAGCACGACTCCGCTCGCTTCAGCCCTACTTAGCACCCAAAACTTGCACGGTTTTGGAGTGGGGCTGAAGCGAGCCAAACCGAGCCGAGTGGGGCTAGGGGTGTGAGGAGACACTCCCCTGTGCACTGATTGGTGAGGAGGAGTGTCCTCACATGCCCACACACGCCCCACGAGCACGCTGGGATCTGTAAACACCGTAAACCCGGAAGAAGAAGAATTACGAGAATTTCTGAAGCCTTATGCGCCTCGCCTCATCTATACGCTCTTGCCAGTATCTGTTGGCGTTGTCGGTGACAACAAGCCACATCACCAAGACCAGCAACACTAACGACTCCATGTTTATTGTTTACTATCCGGGTCGTGAGACTACCGCTTAAAAGGTCACTGATGTCACTGTTTGTGCCGCCTAACGACATCACGTGACGTCCACCCACTTTCGCTAACTCTACCCAATGGGTCCACCCACTTCCAGCCAGCACGGTTCAGCGCGGTTGTAGTCGAAATGCAACTCCAACAGCCCCACTCAGCTCGACTCAGCACCGCACGGCTCAGCCCAACTCAGCCGCGTTGGTAGTGGAAAAGCAGCATTATAGTCCAAAGACATGCAGGTGTGAATGTGAGTGTGAATGGTTGTTCATCTTTGTGTTAGCCCTGTGATAGATGGCTGACCCCTAGGGTAGACCTCGCCTCTCACCCAAAGTCATCTGGGATTGGCTCTAGCTTCCCCTGCAGCCCTGACTGATAATCGGTATAGATGATGGATGGATGGATGGATGGATGGATGGATGGATGGATGGATGGATGGATGGACATTCCTGTTTTTGTTGGTTCTCACTAGCTTTGGTCTCACACATGAAACTTCACAGGAAATAGGATGCTGAATAGAGCAAGTAGCGGAGCAGTAGTTGTTTTATGCTAAATCTAGAGAGTCACAGACAGATCTACCCCCAGGACAGAACAAGGGGCTACAACAACAGATGCTAATGCAACATTGTTTGGAACCCTCACTCATCAGCAAAAACATCCACATCCTCTTCTGAGTGATAGAATTGGACCAAAGATATATTAAAAACAAACAAACAAACAAACAAAAAAAACCAACCAGTTTTTCTCCAAGATTGAAACAAGCTGAAAATCTTTTTCAGTCCTATTTTAAAATCTCAGCCCTCTTGTTCCAGATGTTGTTGTACCCTATGAGAATAATAATGCTCTACACAAATAAGCACTTGTTTATAGACTCAGAAGATGATGTAGGATGTCAGAAACTCCTGAGAAAGAGTGGACAACAGCAGATCTTCAAAATGTCTGACAATTCTGATGAATCTCCAAAGCCACGATCAGTGTAACTGGTGCAGCTTATGTTCATATGTATTAATTAGTACATGGTACAATAATAATAATATGATGAAATGCATTTCTGAGTGTCCTAAGCTTCAAACTTTTCACCCATGTGACAGCGCATCTTTTGGCGGCACAGTGGTGTAGTGGTTAGCGCTGTTGCCTCACAGCAAGAAGGTTCTGGGTTTGAGCCCAGTGGCTGATGGGGACCTTTCTGTGTGGAGTTTGCATGTTCTCCTCGTGTCTGTGTGGGTTTCCTCTGGGTGTTCTGGTTTCCCCCACAGTCCAAAGACATGTGGTTAGGTTAACATGGGGCAGCCATGGCCTGAGGTTAGGCTGAAGTGCCCTTAAGCAAGGGCACCTAACCCACAGCTGCTCCCTGGGTTCTGCTCTGTGTGTGTGTGTGTGTGTGTGTGTGTGTGTGTGTGTGTGTGTGTGTGTGTGTGTGTGTGTGTGTGTGTGTGCTCATTGCTCACTTGTGTGTGCGTGTGTGTGTTCACTGCTTCACATGGGTTAAATGCAGAGGTTACATTTCACTGTGCTTAAGTCTGTGCTTGAGTGCACGTGTGACAAATAAAGGCTTCTTCTTTATGTTTGGTACAATTTTCTGGCTACAGTTTTCAAGATTTTGAAGGTTATGATCTGATTGACTCTCTACTCTTCATACATGCTGTACATCTGTGTGCTGGTTTCCAGCATGACAACAGAAGACAATGAGATTTTTGGAGCAAGATATGTCACTGGATTGAAAACGTTTACAAAGAGTTGTGTGTGAAGTGGTGAGTAAAGACAAAAGACAAACAGGTTTTACTAGAGGACTCTGATTGACCATCTGCTATGTCAGTCAAATTGCATCTATCTATCTATCTATCTATCTATCTATCTATCTATCTATCTATCTATCTATCTATCTATCTATCTATCTATCTATCTATCTAATACAATAATTAAATTATTCGATTTGTGTTATCACATGATGTAATCCTCAGTCGAGCCTGTTCTCAGGGGATCTTGAATCCTGACAACGCCACAGCAAGGACAGTCTTCATTTCCAAGCAACAACAATGAAACAAATTTGTTCTGGAGAAATTACACCAAAATTTGAAGCCTTTATGTGAAAAAGAGGGAGCTAGAATTTAGAGTGAGCCATACATTCAAGTTGAGATGTAATTGTCAGTGAACTTCTCACCTTCTAGTAAGTCAGTAAGTATACATCTAGTGTACTAATACAATATTATTCAGAGTGAATTTAAAATATAATAATAAGTTAATAAGAAATAATTTTGCTTACTTTTAATCCCAGTTTTGTCAAAGAATGTATTTTGTAAGCTAAGGGAAGAAGGGCTCAAAACAACAGTCATGAAAAACTCATGAAACTCATGAAAAAGTTATTAAAAACAAGCTAAGCATTATATTACTCAGTAAGCTGTAACTGGAGGCAAATTTGGCTAAAATATCTGACCGAGGTTAATTCAATTTAGACACGCTGCGACTGGAAACAATGAAAACAGAACGTTTGCATATTGTGGAAATGACCTCCTGCTGACATGAACTGAGGAACAGCTGCCTTTGCACAGAGGTCTGCTCTCTGACAGCACGTTTAGGCTAATTAATATTCAATTTTGTCTTGAAAATTGGGTTAAATAAATGCCAGTACAGGAGAAATCATTTCTTGCCATTTAGCTGCAGTCAGACTGGAATAGAGACAGTGCATGGTTCCCGTTAACTGGTAAATACAAATATTTAACTGATAAAAGCTCTACATTGTGGTGCCATGGTTAGTGCTGTCACCTCAAAGCAAGAAGGCTCTGGGTTCAAGCCCAGCAGCTGACAGGGACCTTTTGGTGTGGAGTTTACATGTTCTCCCCGTGTCTGCATAGGTTTGTTCTGGGTGCTCTGGTTTCCCCCACAGTTCAAAGTGTGGTGAGGTTAACTGGCTACTCTAAATTGCCCATAGGTATGAATGTGTGTGTAAATGGTTGTTTGTCTAGTAAGCTGTGACAGATCTAGTAAGCTGGTGGAAGATGAAGTGTGCTTTCAATAAGCGCAGACAACCCCATACGAGGCTGGCAACTACTGAAAGGCCAATTGGCCTACAGGGTGTTAGGATAAAACATGTGCATCACCAACTAATTCAGACCCAGCTGAGCACAGTGTCCAGGAAAAATATAAAAGATTCACTTAAAGAACATACAGAAAGAAAGTAGGGGGGACTTGGGACAGTTTGTATTCCCATAAATTAATTTCAACTAATCAGGTTTTAGATTTACATCAGAAGTTAGATGTTGCCCCTTAGGCCAAGTTTACATTAGACTGTATCTGTCTCGTTTTCTTCGCGGATGCACTGTCCGTTTACATTAAAACGCCTGGAATCGCCGGGAAACGGGAATCCGCCAGGGTCCACGCATTCAATCCAGATCGTGTCTGGTCCGGTGCTGTGTAAACATTGAGAATACGCAGATACACGGATACGCTGTGCTGAGCTCTAGCTGGCGTCGTCATTGGACAATGTCACTGTGACATCCACCTTCCTGATTCGCTGGTGTTGGTCATGTGACGCGACTGCTGAAAAACGGCGCGGACTTCCGCCTTGTATCACCTTTCATTAAAGAGTATAAAAGTATGAAAATACTGCAAATACTGATGCAAATACTGCCCATTGTGTAGTTATGATTGTCTTTAGGCTTGCCATCCTTCCACTTGCAAGTGGTAAGTGACGCGCATGCCCGATATGCACTGGGATCACACACACAGCGGCTCAGTCCCGAACCACTGCTCGTGCGCTTCACTTGCGCGCTCTGTGAGCTGCGCAGGGCCGGAGTGCGCACCCTCCAGAGGGCACTCGCTGTTCAGGGTGGAGTGATTTGGAGCGCAGGATGCCTGCGGAGCCCAGTGTATCCGTGTATTGGCGTTGCTGTGTGCACGCGAATCGTGTATTGGCGTTGCTGTGTGCACGCTAATTGTTTTAAAAACGTTAATCTGATGATCCGCTGATACGGTCTAATGTAAACCCCACCTTAGAGTAACCTACTTCCTTTGGAGCCATGAAGCTGGACACTGCTTAAGGTTTGTGAAGTTCAACATTTTATCAACCAAAACTTGCATTTTCTACTTCATCTCCACTTCCCTTCTATGGTGTAATGTACACTGGTGAATTGGGGATTTGTTAGGAATTAAAGTATGGAGCCTAGAGTTGCCATATATAGTATTATTTATTAAACTTAAATTCTGGGGAAAAAATTAAGGATTTTTAAAAAATGTCCAGATGGGGAGAGTTGGGACAGTTCATGTTACAGTTTTTTTTCTTGTGGTTTACAAATATAAAATTGTTTAAAATATTTTTGTCACAAATGTGTGCGTGTACCCACATGAGGATTAAGCTTATTTCATTCCTTCTTGAGAATGGAACTGTTTTGTCTCATCAGGTTTTTGGCAAACTGACATTTTTCTATCACTGTACCAGCATTGTGTGTTCATACAGTTCATACAGTATGTTGCAAATTTTGATAATAAATAAAAATTAAACATGTAGGCCTAGGGATTTTATTTTTGTTCCTTGTCCCACTATGTCCCAAGTTTCCCAACATAATGCCCCATATCTCCCCTCCATGTGTAGGTGCAATAGGCTTATCAAATCAGTCTCATGTAAAAAGGGATCAGTCTCATAAATTCATTAATCATTAATTCAAGTGTCTAATAGTTTATAGCTAAACTATTAAAATCAATGGAATAACTTAGTGGTAATGTTGCTGTAGTTTTAGTGAGTATTATAGCTCTAATGTAATACGTTTACTCTAGATCTATAACATTCATATAACAACCAAATGGGCGGAGGCAATTAGAATACTTGTTTGGCAGAGGTTGGCACTCAGTGAATGTTGTAGCAATAGACAGGACACAATTTATTCCAAAGATACCATTTATTGAAATAGCTGACATGAATTAGCATACTAATACTGATCAGATATAGCAACAATAGCAGCCAAGGAATAATTCAATATAAATGGTGATACAGTGTATACAGGTAATAATCAGTAGTGTATATGATGATAACTAAGGCACTATGGTGATCAGAAGTAATAGGCTATATGCAAGTTTACAGTGTAAGGGCGAGTGGATGTTAAAATGTGAGAGGGAAATCACGTGTTTATGTGTGTCTGTGTGAGATTGTGTGTGTGTGTGTGTGTGTGTGTGTGTGTGTGTATGTGTGAGAGTGTAGGCGTGTGTGTGCGTGTGCGCGGCTGCGCACTAACGGGATGAGGAGGAGCTAGGGAGAGAGAGAGAGCGTGCACAGGCACACGACAAGGAGGGGGGGAGTGAGGGAACGAGGCGGCGCATGCAGGAGAGTAACAAAGGAATCTGTAGCTTAAACTAGTCCAGCTAGGCCTTAAACCCCAAACTTCTACTCAACCCTTAGCTATTCCTGAAATCCTAATGTTGAAGGGTGTAGTGCGACGGAGGGAGTTAAAAAGAGAGAGAGAGAGAGAGAAAGAGAGAGAGAGAGAGAATGCATGCACGATCTAACTAAATACAGATAGTAAACAAAGTAAATCAAACAACATGCGGTCTAAGACTGACTTTCATGTGAATCAAAATGCATACATTTAAACCATGAATGAATTCAAATAAACAACACTCTTCACATTAACTAGCCACAACTAAGACTAACAATTGCCCAGATGCCAGCCTTACTTGAGATTGCTCTTGCTTGGTGACTGAAAGTGCACCGTCTGTTATCCGAAGACAGCATGGAGCGCAGGTCCAGGGAGAAAACAGTTCTGTTCCTTTTACTTTACAGCTTGTCAGCTGAAGATCTTCGGTGTCCTATCGGTCGTCCGATGATCTGGAAGGAATCTTGTTTCTAGTTCGTCAACGTTGCGAAAGGGAAAAGGGATCCGGTCACCGTTTCTCTTTGAAATATTGCATGGGCTGCAGTAACTAACCGGTTCAGTTATTATTGCAACTATGCGAAGATCAAATACATTGAACTTTGGCTAAAGGTCTGGTATCAATAGCTCATTCTTTGTTCTCTGTTCTTTGTTCTTTAGCACTGATGCAATGACGTTTCTTTCATGCGTGGAATCCACTGCCAGAGAGAAGGAATTTCAATTTTGCCGCGGGTTTTAAGCACAGTCATGATGTCACTGTATTTGGTATCCGGTATCACCTCTGTATCCAATACCATTACAGAGAGTCAGAAGAATGGGCGGAGATAGAACATGGCATCAAGTACAGGGATTGGTGTGTTCAATGCTGTACAGTGAAAGAGAATTGGTTACTATGGCTATGGCATGGCAGCCCATCCCTACGGTACACATGTCTCATATTTCCCTGCAAAACATAATGAGAGAAAAATGCATACATTTAAACCATGAAGGCCAGTATATGTGACAAGCTGAGAAACTAATGTTGTGGTAAGAGGGTATAGTAAATACTCTGTAATGCAATATGAATGTGACGCTACCTGCAAATAATTTCACAAAAGCTGAAAACTTGCCCCAAGTCTCCCTGCTCTCCCCTAAATACATGTATAATTTTTAAGGTATTTTTGTAAAGTATTTTTTTCTGCACTTCTTTTTATTCAATAATGTGTGTTTCTTTAAATGGATATAGACAATATTCCTACCTAATGCTACCTTCTAATTCATATTGCCACTGCCATGGAAGTGCTGTTTTCTAGTAAATCACAGCTACAATGATTGTGTTCAAAAAACGAGACAGGATTTAAACTACAGTTCATGTATTTGCTGAATGGTTCCATAATATCCATTTTATTAGACCATTAGACAGCTAGTAAAGTACACTTTATCTTAGCTAAACTAGAAGGGCACTCGGTAGAGTGCATACCTCCACCAAGTCACATATTCAGATTTGCATCAAAATCTAATCAATTGTTCCTTGGCCCATGGCCCACCGTTTCATCAAAATCTGTTCACTACTTTTTGAGGTATGTTGGGAACCCACAAACAAACAAACAAACAAACAGAGGCGAAAACATAACCTCCTCCAACAAAGTTGGCGGAGGTAATAATGCTAATGTCACTCGTCACAGGCATTTGTTTGAGGGACAGGTTCTGTGGTTGGTCTTATAGATGGAACTTTCTCCTGACATGCACAGAAAATCCAGATACTTTATTTAATTACAGAATTAAATAAACAACTCCTGTCACACAGTCATATACACTATCTTTAAGTCAGTAATGAAAAGCTCCCCTTACCCAGATGGATATTGCTTTACTCAATTCCAAATATCCTCCTTCCTGTGGAACTCAAGCCAGTTGATACTCAGACCTACCAGCAAATAGTCACAGTACAATCATGTGGTTAAACAGACAATAGCAAAACATCCATCCATCACTGCTAATCCTAGGTGGGGTCATGGGCAAACTGGAGCCTATCCCAGCTGACAATGGGCGAGAGGCAGGGTACACCCTGGACAAGTCACCAGATCATCGCAGGGCTGACACATAGAGACAAACAACCATTCACACTCACACTCATACCTACAGTCAATTTAGAGCCACCAGTTAGCCTAACCTGCATGTCTTTGGACTGTGGGAGAAACCGGAGCACCTGGAGGAAACCCATGCAGACATGGGGAGAACATGCAAACTCCACACAGAAAGGCCCTCGTCAGCCACTGGGCTCGAACCCAGACTTTCTTGCTGTGAGGCGACAGTATATATTTGATATATAATTTAAGAATGTATTGCAAGGTAACATTTAGGTGCTTCTTAAAATACATTTCAATCTAGTTAAAGAAAATAAAAATAAAATGCTATTAGCAACAGGGTCATGAAGTAATATTTTTTGTTAGTGGAAAGTTTTCTTCTTGTTCTTAGCCTTGTTGTAGGCCTGTTGTCTAAATGAAAACAAATATATGCACTGTATACACGCATAGTATGAGAAAAAAGTTAATTAAATGTAATGTTAAGTGTTGCAAAAATGTATTTGATGATGTCATTCTTATACAGCCCAAAACTTCAGTGTTTTCTTGCAGCAATAATATTTCACGTAAGACCAAAAGTGTAGTAAACTGCAATGTTCCTGGCCACCATGATGGCACCACAAATACCTAGCGGAAATTCTCGGTAGATGCAGTGGTGTGTGGAGTGAATATTAACAACATGAAGATGGAATAGGGAGAAATACAGTGTTGGGACTTTTATGTTAGTTGTAACATGTTCTTCCTTTTTATTATTTTATTTAATTTTTTTTATTTAATAAGCCTTTTTATGGGGGAAAAAGTAAGACAAGGTGGTTATGAGACACATCAGTAAGGGCCATGGAACCAGAGAATCCCCTAGAGGAAGTTTCAGAAGATGGATGAAGTCCCATACGAGCCGTTACCTGTGGGCCGCTGCACTTTCAATGACAACCAATGAGGGCCTAAAGGAGCAAGATTTAGTCCCTACGGACATTGTAACCTAGTAACAGCCGGTTTCCAGGGGTAGTGTACATCAGCAAGAAAATAACACCATGCCATATCTTAAGCTGTAATGTACAGGACAGAAAGGAAAGTACAAATTGGTCCTCGGGATTTGATGAGATGTAGCACAGGACCTGGAGGACCTTTGATAATGTGAATCATGATGACGGCAGCGTTTTTGGTGTAAAATATGAGTGTTTTAGATTACGGAAACATTGGCCAAGCTTGGAGATGCATGAATTGTGTGTGTGTGTGTGTGTGTGTGTGTGTGTGTTGTGCTTTTGTATTTGTGACTTTATTCTCTCCTTTAAGAATGATTGTGATAACAATAGTCAAGCTTCTACTATCTAAAATCAGATTTCACATTCACTATCGATGTGTTCCTTTGTATCCAAGTTTTGCTGAGTTGCCTTTTTTGGTATTGCATTGCTTTGGATTTTTGCTGAAAGCAGGATTTTGTCATTCGTTATTTATTTAGCATTGAGTACTTAGTGAGCTCTATTTTTTTAGAACACAATACAGTAGTTTGAAAGAGGCATGAGACTTCTCAACTGTGCTTTTAAAAACAACTCGCACTAACTCTGAAATATTGTATTAAACAGAAGGCAGGGAGAAAAATAAAATTCTGATGCATGTACACAGATGAGAGGTAACAGATCAGAAAGCATATGAAGTACAAAGGCTTATTTAAAAAAGTAGACTGAACAGGGTGAGACGGTTCTGTGTTCAAAATACTCTAACTGCAGACTGCTCAACATATGCTGTTGGCATTTTTCACTTTTCATGTTTTTTTATAAAGTAGCACTGTAATAGACTGGCAACTTGCCCAGAGTGTACGCCGCCTCTCGCCAAAAGTCATCTGGGATTGGCTCCAGCTTCCCTCGCGACCCTGACGGGTAAGCAGTATAGATAATGGATGGATGGATGAATACATTTACATTTTTTAATGTAAAATACAGCATGGATAAGTCATTTACTTATGTTTAGTAGGCAGTAAATGCTGTAGCTACCACTGGGCATCAGTGCTGCCTCTTGTAGTTAAAATATTGGGTTGCACGTTTTGTTAACATGCTAATATCAGTATTTTGCTTGACTTCCAGCTATAGTTGTTGTTGTTGGGACAGGAAATTAGTAAGCTGAGGTCTCATTTACCATCCGTCAGTAAAATCAGAGTGTGATTTGAGGCAAATGTCTTTTTCCTCTTGTGTAACTTTCTTGTACTTTTAGACTTTAAGTATACTGTAGTTAGTTGTTTATATTTTTCTACTTTAACTTAAGTGAAGAACTCAAAGCTGTACCACACTACTGATTCAGATGAATACTTGCAACTTTACTTGTGTAAACAATTTGGAGACTTTAACCACCTCTGAAACTAGCAGGTTGTCAAGACCTGAATGGTGTTTCCTTTGTATACAGTGGTGCTTGAAAGTTTGTGAACCCTTTAATATTTTCAATATTTCTGCATAAATATGACCTAAAATATCATCAGATTTTCACACAAGTCCTAAAAGTAGATAAAGAGAACCCAGTTAAACAAATGAGATAAAAATATTATACTTGCTCATTTATTTACTGAGGAAAATGATCCAACATTACATATCTGTGAGTGGCAAAAGTATGTGAACCCTTGCTTTCAGTATCTGGTGTGACCCCCTTGTGCAGCAATAACTGCAACTAAACGTTTGCGGTAACTGTTGATCAGTCCTGCACACCGGCTTGGAGGAATTTTAGCCCATTCCTCCATACAGAACAGCTTCAACTCTGGGATGTTGGTGGGTTTCCTCACATGAACTGCTCGCTTCAGGTCCTTCCACAACATTTCGATTGGATTAAGGTCAGGACTTTGACTTGGCCATTCCAAAACATTAACTTTATTCTTCTTTAACTATTCTTTGGTAGAACGACTTGTGTGCTTAGGGTTGTTGTCTTGCTGTATGACCCACCTTCTCTTGATATTCAGTTCATGGACAGATGTCCTGACATTTTCCTTTAGATTTCGCTGGTATAATTCAGAGTTCATTGTTCCATCAATGAAGGCAAGCCATTCTGGCCCAGATGCAGCAAAACAGGCCCAAACCGTGATACTACTACCACCATTTTCACAGATGGGAGAAGGTTCTTATGCTGGAATGCAGTGTTTTCCTTTCTCCAAATATAACGCTTCTCATTTAAACCAAAAAGTTCTATTTTGGTCTCATCCGTCCACAAAACATTTTTCCAATAGCCTTCTGGCTTGTCCACATGATCTTTAGCAAACTGCAGACGAGCAGCAATGTTCTTTTTGGAGAGCAGTGGCTTTCTCCTTGCAACCCTGCCATGCACACCATTGTTGTTCAGTGTTCTCCTGATGGTGAACACTGAACAACACTGAACACTGAACATGAACATTAACATTAGCCAATGTGAGAGAGGCCTTCAGTTGCTTAGAAGTTACCCTGGGGTCCTTTGTGACCTCACTGACTATTACACGCCTTGCTCTTGGAGTGATCTTTGTTGGTCGACCACTCCTGGGGAGGGTAACAATGGTCTTGAATTTCCTCCATTTGTACACAAACTGCCTGACTGTGGATTGGTGGAGTCCAAAATCTTTAGAGATGGTTTTGTAACCTTTTCCAGCCTGATGAGCATCAACAACGCTTTTTCTGAGGTCCTCAGAAATCTCCTTTGTTTATGCCATGATACGCTTCCACAAACATGTGTTGTGAAGATCACACTTTGATAGATCCCTGTTCTTTAAATAAAACAGGGTGCCCACTCACACCTGATTGTCATCCCATTGACTGAAAACACCTGACTCTAATTTCACCTTCAAATTAACTGCTAATCCTAGAGGTTCACATACTTTTGCCACTCACAGATATCTAATATTGGATCATTTTCCTCAATAAATAAATGACGAAGTACAATATTTTTGTCTCATTTGTTTAACTGGGTTCTCTTTATTTACTTTTAGGACTTGTGTGAAAATCTGATGATGTTTTAGGTCATATTTTTATGCAGAAATATAGAAAATTCTAAAGGGTTCACAAACTTTCAAGCACCACTGTATATATTTTTTATTTACTTCCTGTTGAACTAATATGCACCAGAAAACTAGGTATTCACAGAAATACTTTACCACTACTATTTTACCCCAGGAGTACTTTAATGCTGTTTACAATGCACAAATGAGGTGAAAACAGGTCATAAGGTCATACACAGATAATAATATGAAGCGATTTGTGAGATACAGCAGCACAACACAGGCTACACAATACAAAAGTAGTGGTCTGTATGTTGTCAAACAAAGATCACATATTCATCATCCGATGACAAACCAAGGCACATTGCAATGGGATAAATCTGAAAGACAAGACACCACTCCGACATAGACATCCAGCACATGGGACAGACAGAAAAATATGATGAAGGTTTTAAGAAATGTAGCTCCTGTGCCATTTCTAATTGTCACTTTTTCAGACTTTCATCACAATATTATTTTTTATAATTTTTTATTATATTATTATTTTTGAAAGTTTAATTAATTTAATTAGGAGAGGTAACAGATCAGAAAACATATGGACTACAAGGCTTATTTAAAAAAGTAGATTGAACAGGGTGAGACAGTCTGTGTTCAAAATACTCTAACTGCAGTCTGCTCAACATATGCTGTTGGCATTTTACACTTTTCATGTTTTTTTATATAATGTATTTTTTTTATATAAATACAGTACCAATTAAAAGTTTGGACACCCCTACTTATTCACAGGTTTTTCTTTATTTTGACTATTTTCTACATTGTAGAACAAAACTAAATACAACAAAACTATGAAATAGCATCCATCCATTATCTGTAGCCGCTTATGCTGTGCAGGGTCACAGGCAAGCTGGAGCCTGTCCCAACTGACTATGGGCAAGAGGTGGGGTACACCCTGGACAAGTCGCCAGGTCATCGCAGGGCTGACACATAGAGACAAGCAACCATTCACACCTACCGGTATGGTCAATTTAGAGCCACCAATTAGCCTAACTTGCATGTCTTTGGACTGTGGGGGAAACCAGAGCACCTGGAGGAAACCCACGCAGACATGGGGAGAACATGCAAACTCCACACAGAAAGGCCCCCATCAGCCACTGGGCTTGAACCCAGAACCTTCTTGCTGTGAGGTGATAGTGCTAACCACTACACCACCATGTCACCCATGAAATAACATATGGAACATATATGGAATTATGTGTTAACAAAACAGTTGCTAAAAAAAATATGTTTCATATTCTTCAAAGTAGCCAGCGTTTACCTTGATGATGCTTTGCACACTATTAGCATTATCTTAACCAGCTTCATGAGGTAGTCACCTGGAATGGTTTTCAATTAACAGGTGTGCCTTGTCAAAAGTTAATTAGTGGAATTTCTTGCCTTCTTAATGTGTTTGAGATCAAACAGTAAATAGTAAATAATAAAAATACAGTAAATAGCCCTATTCAACAACTGTAGTAATCCATATTATATCAAGAACCGCTCAACTAAGCAAAGAGAAATGACATCCATCATTACTTTGATATGAAGTGTCTTTTAATTAATAAAAATAAATTAGAATGAATTAGAAGGTGTGTCTAAACTTTTGATTGATAGTCTACATCACCAGAGACATTCAAAAATATCTGTAACAAAACAATTTTGTGAAGAGCTGATTTCAACAGTAAACCTGCATGTCTCTGTAAACTTAAATTGTTTTACAGTAGAAGCCAACCCCTTCCAATACAGCAGCCATGCTAATGTATCAGAGCTACTTTTTCTTTTTTTTATGTTTGATAAGGTAAATACTTTATATTTCTGTGACATACATAGAAGAAATAACCCACGTTTAATAAGCCACAGTCAATAATAAGCACACAGACATGCAGTTACAGCTTTTCTGCATTTCCTAAGGGCTATTTTCAATATTCTGCTTGTTTAAGTGACATCTAATTGTTCTCTTTTCAAAAAGCAAAACCGCACTGAACCCAAACACAAAGGAAATAAAGAGGAAAATGATAGCCCAAAGAGTAGATTTAGGTTTACCCTCGTCAGGATAAGAAAATGGTTTGCAATAAGACACATATGGCAGCATTTAAATATAAACAAACAAAAAAACAACACACAAAACACAATTGAAATACTTTATTATTTCCATGTATATGTGTACAACTGGCTAAATTGCAACCTATACACAGTTTTATGAAATATTGATTTTGCCATAGGCAAGGAGATTAATTCTATGATTTTAAAAGTGAGATTTGTAGGCATGTAACGATTCACCAAATTGAGGATTTGATTTGATTCATGATATTGGGGTCTGCAATTTGATTTTCCCAGGATATTTTAAAAAAAAATGAAGAAATTTTTTATTGCCAAAAAATGCACCATTCCCCCCCATTCTTTACACCTTAAATAATTTTTAATAAAAAACAAACATTTTGTTTCATTTTCTTAATAACCAACAATAATTATTTACCCACATTTCTAAAGGTTAGAGTAAAATATAATAGCCTATTTACTAAAATATACCTTTGATTAAAAATGAAAAAGTAAATAACAAATAGGCCTTTTCTTAATAAACTTTTATGAACATTTATATAACCTCCATTTGCTTCTCTCTCTTTTTTAGCTTTCAGCAGTGTGTAAAAAGAGAGCTCTGATTTCTTGTTAAATCTATCTGTACAGTAAATCGCACAACAGCTCTTTCCCATTTTAGATCTTTTTTGTGTTTTTGCAGCATTAGAACTGTGTTAGTTCCACCTATGGTGAAGTCACGTACATTCCTGCTATTGTCCTCTGCTGTCTAAACAACACAATTACAGCTAAGAAAAGTTAAGAGATTACACAGCCTAATAATAATGTGATTAATATTTTTATTTAATTAATTACAATCGTCATAAATTTGTATTGCGATTTATCGCCACATGATATATCTTTACATGCCTAGAGCTTTGCATCATCAATCAATTCCAGTTCTGATATGCTGATGACCTGCAGTGATCTGGAGACTTGTCCAGGGTGTACTTCGCCTCTCGCCCACAGTCAGCTGGGATAGGCTCCAGCTTGCCCATGACCCTGCACAGGATAAGCAGTTACAGATAATGGATGGATGGATGGATGGATGGATGGATGGATATGCTGATGAGTAAGGAAATTACTGGGCTCACATTAGTATTGCGGATGTAACAACACTTCTGAAGCACTCCTAAATACTCACCCATACAAGAGGAACCTTAATATTAGTCTTAATGGTTGTACATTTCTCTTATACTTAGGCCTAATTAGAGGTGTAAATTTAGGGGCTCTGGATGCTCTTGCGACAAGGCTTTCGCAGATAGCTTTTCGCAGACAGTTGTAATTTATCGTTGAGCGGGGAGTAATAGGCGTGCGCGATGTTATTCACCGCCACAATGCAAGGGGGCGCGAAGTCGCGAAATCGCTAGGAGTAGTTGGTGGGTGTGGTTAGTGGAGTGTTTATCCTCCGGTTACTTATAATGACTAGAACTGGAGTCGTATACAGTAGATGTACGTACTTCCTCACTTCCTCGATCAACCGCTCTTCGTGCTGCTCCATCTTTGCTCATGTTTTTAAAAATGGCGGTTGTGAAAACAAATCAAACCGGGAAAGTAGGGAAGCGGAAGTGCATGTACAGCGGATGTAGAGTGGACCAATCAGAGCCCTCTTGTCTGCGACGCTGTCTGCGGTGGTCACAATTTTTGGGAGGTGCGCGCAGAGCGTCTGCGAAGGGGGGGGCTTCGCAGACGCCATCTGCGACGCCATCTGCGAGGACTGGGTTGTCAGCATAAATTGGCCTTTACACTGGGGTGTTATATAAGAGTGAGGAATGACATTAGTGCTTCACATATAGGACAAGATGAGTTTGAGGTCCATGTAAATATCAAACAAATATATAGATATATAGAATACATACGGTCTGTATAACTTATGTCCTTACCAGAATGTAGGCTTTGCTCCATGTTTCACTCTTTCTGTCTTTTTTTCTCCACTGGGTAGTAGCACAGTGTCTGAAACTCATAAGCTATTTATTTTTATATGACTTAGAACAGGGCGGCACGGTGGTGTAGTGGTTAGCGCTGTCGCCTCACAGCAAGAAGGTCCTGGGTTCGAGCCCCGGGGCTGGCGAGGGCCTTTCTGTGTGGAGTTTGCATGTTCTCCCCGTGTCCGCGTGGGTTTCCTCCGGGTGCTCCGGTTTCCCCCACAGTCCAAAGACATGCAGGTTAGGTTAACTGGTGACTCTAAATTGACCGTAGGTGTGAATGTGAGTGTGAATGGTTGTCTGTGTCTATGTGTCAGCCCTGTGATGACCTGGCGACTTGTCCAGGGTGTACCCCGCCTTTCGCCCGTAGTCAGCTGGGATAGGCTCCAGCTTGCCTGCGACCCTGTAGAACAGGATAAAGCGGCTAGAGATGATGAGATGAGATGACTTAGAACAGATAGCTAAATTGCATCTAGGTCATTAATGGTGATACTTGCCATAATTTTCTGTAATGTTTGCTGGATCCGTTTTTTAATTGATGGAATAGATATAGTAGAGGATGTGAGTGAATGTGATTCCTCACTCATTCATAAGCAGTTGGATCTGAGGCAGAGGGTTAAAGTCTACATAATAGAGCAGCCTCACCGATAATTCCAGCAAAATTTTAACAAGTAGCAGTAAAATTGCTTCACATGTTGCAGTCACACTTGCCAAATCTTTTGACTCTTGACTTCGCTCTTGTAGTTCTCCCATTTTAGAATTTTTACCCCTGCTCTTTATTATAAGCAGCTTCATAAATCCAGCTGAAGAACAGTGATCTGATCAATAGACCCAAAACACTTTATTTTCAATGTCAAAGTCACTGTCACTGCACTACATTGGCACTGTGCTAGAGCTATCTGGGGGAGGACTGTTGCTGTGTTTGCTTAGACAGAGCCACAGACCCTGACACCAATGGCATTTAGAGCCACACTCTTTACAAATAAGGCAATTTAAAGCCATGCCCCCTGACTTTGATAGCATTTATAGCTACACCCTTTAAAAACAAGGGCATTTAGATCCCTTTCCTAACTATTATGTCATTTAGAGTCACAAAAACAATGGCATTTACAGCCACACCCTCTAATTGTGATGATATTTAACTACTAATGATGGCATTTATAACTAAACCCTTAAAGCAAAGCATTTGTTGTCATGCAACCTGGTTAATACTAGGATTAGTATGGGCGCTGTGTGAGACGGCTGCCTCTCCAGTAGCTCTGAAGTTTTTAGCTCTTTAAACCTCTTTTTTCCACCTTTTTTGTTACTTTTCAGCTCTTCTTACGAAGACATAGTGTATTTTACTTATATAACATGGATATTTTTAACTTTAACATGCAACCAGGAGCCAGTTTTCTCACTTATTCGAGAGAGGAGCTGCTGGCCCTGAAAACAATGGGATGAGCCGGGATACAACACCCCATCCCAGCAGAGCTGAGGAGGAAACCCAGGGGCTGCAAAGCTGGAGCTAAGCTAAAGGCTAGGCTAGCGGACAACCGGCGGCACTGCAAACCATCCATTCCCTCTGTTATCATGGGGAATGTAAACTCGCTGCCGAATAAAGTCGATGAGCTTTCCGCACTGAACAACCAGCGGATTTACCAGGAGAGCAGCTTATTTATCTTTACGGAGACATGGCTAACACACCTCATACCGGATGCTAACATGGACCTGCGGGGTTTCACTGCTGTGAGAGCCGACAGAGACACTAACACATGCGGGAAAAGCAAAGGTGGGGGACTCATCATTTATGTTAACAACCGCTGGTGTAACCTGGGACATATCTCCATAAAGACAGTTTTATGTTGCCTGGACTTGGAGCTGCTAGCTGTTAGCCTGCAGCCATATTATCTGCCAAGGGAGTTCAGTCACGTGATCACCATCTGTGTTTACATCCCTCTGAGGGCAGACGCAGCTGCTGCATGTGACAGGATTCACTCTGTCACAGCAAGGCTGCAGACACAGCACCCTGAGGCATTTATGATCATTTCTGAGGACTTTAACCACGCTACTTTGGACTCTACTTTGGCTGCTTTTTACCAGGCTGTGGATTGTCCAACAAGGAACAGGACAATTGACTTGCTGTATGCTAATGTGAGGGATGCATACAGAGTCACACCTCTCCCCCCACTAGGGAAGTCTGACCACAACCTGGTTCTTCTACAGCCAAAGTACACCCCCCGGTCCAAAGGCAGCCTGCAACAACTAGCTCCATCAGGAGGTGGTCCCCTGAAATAGAAGATGCCCTCAGGGACTGCTATGACATCACAGACTGGGATGTGCTGCTTAGCCCACACTGTGAGGACATAGAGGAGCTGACACACTGTCTGACAGATTACCTCAACTTCTGTGCAGATGTGGTCTCCCCCGCGAAGACTGTACAGTGTTACCCTAATAACAAGCCATGGGTGAAGGCCCGGTCACACAGCGCTTTACGGCTTTATCACGGCCAAAACCCATCAAAAAGTGCTCTCCCGTGAAGCAGACGATATTGTTCGTGTTGATGTCGAAGTTAAGACGTGTTACAGTCGATATACAGACGTGACAGGACGCAGGGGAAAATCGGAACGGCGTCGGACGCGGCAAAAAGTTTTGGACTGCTCAAAACTTTAGACCGCGGACAACCACGGCCGGCACACGTGGTAAAGACGTGCAACACATGTGAAAAACACGTGATAATCAGTGTCCCGGCCGTTATTAAAACTTGGGGAGACGTGGTAAGACGCGAAAGTTTGGCGGTCTGTCACGGGCAGAGCACGGTCATCGGACGGGTGTTACGCGTTGGTATCACGGGATATAGCGTGTGTTTAGCGGCTTATCACTGAGAAATGGATTTTTCCGTGTACATAGCACTGTCTAAGCCCGTTAAACGACGTCTCAAACAAGTTCTAAATTCGACTGATCACTGTCTAATCACTTCTGCATCACTTCTGATTTGCGGCATGTATAAATACCGTAATTTTCTGAGACCTCGGCACTTGCAGTCTAGATGTCAAGGGGTGAACATGAACCCTCAACGCTGTGATGTCCTCATGTTAATGCTCCAGCACCAACAGAACCAACTGATACAGGCTCAACATATCCTACCGCTTTTATATGCGCAGCAAGCCGCTCTTCCAACGACGCTGAGCCGCGGTTACCCGTGATTTGGCAGTGCTATGGCAGTGAAACAGCCGCCGACGGCCATACCCCGTACAAAGCACGGCAAAGCCAAAATTGACCAAAAATTACCACTTACGACCACGTCCACCAGATTTTTGTATCTTTTTGTACGTGATATAGACGCGGAGTGCTGTGTGACCGGGCCTTAACACAGGAAGTCAAAGCTGTCCTCAACAGGAAGAAGGCTGCCTTCAGGAGCAGGGATAGGGAGGCGATGAAAGCAGCACAGCAGGAGGTAAAACGCTGCGTGAGGGAAGCTAAGGACAGCTACAGGAGAAAGGTGGAGCAGAAGCTGAAGGAGAACAGCATGAGGGAGGTCTGGGAAGGTGTGAAAACCATCACAGGCCACAATACAAAGACCAGAGTCATTGAGGGGACAGTGGAGAGGGCGAATGAGTTGAATGACTTCTTCAATCGGTTCAACCAGCCCACATCTCCCCCACCCTCTCCCTCACTGCAGCCATCTCTCCTTCTTCCCTCAACACACCTCCCCCCAGTCATCACAGAAGCCCCCTCCCCCCATCCCCCACCTCAACACAGACTCCTCCATGCATTACTGCAGACCAGGTCAGAGGTCAACTGAGGAAGCTTCACCCCAGGAATGCAGCAGGCCCGGACAAGGTGTGTCCCCAACTACTGAAGACCTGCGCTGTTGAACTGGGTGAACCACTCCAACGCATCTTCAACCTCAGCCTGCAGCTGGGGAGAGTGCCCACCCTCTGGAAGACATCATGTATTGTTCCAGTTCCCAAAAAGAATCGGCCCAGCAAACTGAATGACTTCCGACCGGTGGCACTCACTTCACATCTGATGAAGACGTTGGAGCAGCTCTTCCTCAGCCTCCTCAGACCCCAGGTACAACATGCCCAGGACTATCTGCAGTTTGCGTACCGGGCAGGTGTTGGTGTGGAAGACGCCATCCTCTATCCGCTACACTGAGCCCACTTGCATCTGGATAAGGGAAATGGCACAGTGAGGATCCTCTTCTTAGACTTCTCGAGTGCCTTCAACACCATCCAGCCCCTATTGCTTCAGGACAAACTGAACAGGATGTGAGTGGACCCCTGCCTGGTCACCTGGATCTCCAGCTACCTCATTGACAGGCCGCAGTACGTCAGGCTGAAGGACATCACGTCTGAAACTGTGATTAGCAGCACCAGAGCACCCCAGGGCATGGTGCTGGCCCCTCTTCTCTTCACCCTGTACACCGCAGACTTCTGCTACAACTCGGAGCTGTGTCACATTCAGAAGTTTGCCGATGACACAGCCATCATTGGGTGTATCAGTGACAACAGAGAGGAGGAGTATAGAAGCCTGGTGAGGGACTTTGCTGTGTGGTGCAACAGGAACCATCTGCAGCTCAACACCTCGAAGACCAAGGAGCTGGTCATTGACTTTGGGAGGTCCAGACCAAGGTCACGACCAGTTCTGATCGAGGGAGTCGAGGTGGAGGCTGTGGATTCCTACAAGTACCTCAGGCTGTGGCTGGACAGCAAGCTGGACTGGACTTGCAACACCAATCACTTATACAGGAAGGGACAGAGCAGGCTATACTGTGGTCCTTTAACATCTGCAGGAAACTCCTGTGGATGTTCTATCAGTCTGTGGTTGCCAGTGTCCTGTTTTATACCGTGGTGTGCTGGGGGGGCAGCACATCCAAGAAGGACACATCCAGGCTGGACAAACTGATCAGGCAGGCTGGCTCTGTGGTTGGCATGAAGCTGGACACTCTGGTGATGGTGGCAGAGAAGAGGTCTATGGACAAACTATTGAACATCATGGATGATGCCAGTCACCCTCTGCACACCATCATCAACAACCAGAAGAGTCTGTTCAGTGACGGAATGCTCCTTCCCAAGTGCAGGACGAACAGACTCAAAAACTCCTTTGTCCCTCATGCCATCAGACTGTACAACTCCTCTCTGGGGGGGAGGAGGGGTAACAGGAGGACAGAGGACGGGAAGGAGCAGTAGCCTAGCCTAACAATAAGCAATACCGGACAATGTGCAATATAATGTGCAGTATAAAGTGCAATATCTCTCCTACCACCCCCCTTCTCCCCCTTCCCCCCTTTTTTCTTCCTCCCCCTCCCCCTTCCTCTCTTCCCCATATCTTATTCTTTTTATATTTGTATATGTAAATACTTAATTTATTTTAATTTATCTAGAAGTTTTCCTCTTTCTTTTCTCTGTTTATCTGTAATGATGCTGCTGGAATCTTAATTTTCCTGAGGGAACCCTCCCAAAGGGATCAATAAAATTTTATCTAATCTAATCTAATCTAATCTAATCTAATCTAATCTAATCTAATCTAATCTAATCTCTTGAAAATAATATGGACAAAGTGCAGGCTCGGACATCAACACAGCGGTACTTTCAGGACTGCTCCATGTTGTGTTTCTGTGAAACATGGCTCGGAGGGAAACCCTCAGTGAGTCCATAACACCAGAAGACTACATGGTCTTCAGGGCTGACTGCAGTGCTATGGACTGTGGCAAAACTGTGGGGGAGGAACAAACAGTCAAACAGTCCTGGTGCACCAACAGCAAAGATTATTTCTCAGTCCTGCTCTGAGGATGTGGAATACTTAACCTTCAAATGTAGACCATTTTATTTACCCAGAGAACTGCAATGCATTGTTGTGAGTGTCATATATATCCCCCCTCTGCCAAGGAGAAGGCTGCATTTAAGGAACTGCATAACATGATCAGTGAGCATGAAAACATGTATCCTGATGCTGCTTTCATTATTCTGGGAGTTTTTAATCATTGTAATCTCTGGAAAAACAGCCCAAAACTTCACCAGTTTGTGACTTTTCAAACCAGAGGAGATAATACTTTGGACCACTATTACAGTAATATCAGAAATACATATAGTACGTATGACTGAACCCAAACCCCACTTTGAAAAATCTGACCACTTGGCAATCCTGACAGGGCCCACTTACACCAAATGGCTGAAGGCTAACCCGGTCACAATCAGAATTGTTAATACAGGGACTGATGGTGCTCTGGCAAGCCTGCAGGACTGCCTAAAGGACACAGATATGAACATCTTCAAGGAGGTGACAGACAATATTCATGACTATACAGAGACTGTTAATGATTACATCACCTGGTGCACTTCCATCTGTGTCCAGAACTGTTCGTGTTTTCCCAAATCAAAAGCCCTGGTTTAATATGGATATACACATGAAGCAGGGGCGATTTCTCAGAGACAACAAGGGAAGCCGAGCTTCCCCTAAATTCTCTCCCCAAACTGCGGCATCTATGACGTTGAATTCTCATTAAAACAATAACTTGCATAACATAATATATGCCCAAGATTGTATTTACGTTCATAACTATCTTGTAACTTATTTGAGTGATGTCTGACGAACTTGCAGTTCGCTATGAGAATCACCTTTGCTGCCAGGCTGTAACCAGCGTTGCCAGATACTGCTGACGTTTTCCAGCCAAAATATGTTCAAAACCCGCCAAAATGCACTTAAAACCGCCCAATCTGGCAACACTGGCTGTAACCTTTCTTATTTCAATGGGCTCTATGGACTGGCAGCCGGGTATCCGTTGCAGTCTATGAGACGGCTCTGAACAGCCAATTTCGGCTAGTTGTTATTGGTTAAAATCGACAAAATCGTCACTTCCAGGGAAGCCAGGCTTCTCTGGGACTAACGAGACAGTGGGAGGGGCAAGAAGCCGGGCTGATGAAGGATTATTGGAGATAGTGTTTGAAAGACATGAGGAGGGTGGGCTCTGTACTTCGGCGTCGGTGAGGAACACGGAAGCATGATCAGTCCCTAGCGGATGTCGAGAAAGTGTAGTTGTGTGCCAAAGTGCTGTCCGAATTTCTTTTCATATAAACGTTTCTTCTCATTGATGTCTCTGTACATTACTCTGTAAATAAATGTAAATATTACTCATTGTGCTCCGTTAACTTTCATCCATTCTATCAGTTTGATCATTCGTGAATTCACTTGTTTATTTCATTTGTAGTTCAATCTGGTTGTAGGCTAGCTTGAGCCTTATTGGGATCTGCAGTGCTAGCTGCTAACAGAAATTGGTGAAGTCTCTGGAAAGCACAACCAGCTAGTATGACAGGGTCACAGACCATTTTCTGGAAAAGGAGCAGAGGGCAGAATTTGTGTATAAATAGTGTGCATCATATAATGTTCATGAATCTGAAGTGTGTACGGTATATTGTTCAGTAATGTTAAGAGAATGATGGGCTCTGTGTTATAGGTTATACCTCGGTATAATATTCAAGGTTCTGTGTGTTGCATAGCCTACCTGGTTATGAATTTCCAGACTGTGTTGCAGAAGATGTTCAAGGATGTGTTGCACAGCTGGATGTTGTGTTAAAGACTCTGTGTTGCATATCAGGGTATGATGTTCAAGGCTCTTCGTTGAATAGCCAGTGATTTTTGGATGTTTGATATTTTTGATTAAGGATATGAGGCACTAGCCTGGCAAGCCAGACTATAACATGAAATGTACAAGCAAAAATACTTTCTGCCACTAGGTAGGGTTGTCTAGTTCACTATGCTAATGGGGCACACCTTTCTATGCTTTGATATCCGGCCTACAGGTTTTACGATGAATGCGTAAAATGGGCTTCCCCTGTTTTAAAAACCAGCAGCCGCCACTGACATGAAGATCAGGAAAAGATGGGGAGCTTTCAAGTTCGGGGATAGAGGAGAATACAAGTGGGCCTGGTATGAGCTACAAAAGTCCATTCTTAATTTCCCTGAGGGAACCCACCCAAAGGGATCAATAAAGTTTTATCTAATCTAATCTAATCTAATCTAATCTAATCTAATCTAATCTAATCTAATCTAATCTAATCTAATCTAATCTAATCTAATCTAATCTAGAGCCACAAAAAGGGCATACTCCCAAAAAGTAGAAGGCTTCTACTTGCAAAATAACACATGTAGCATGTGGCAGGGAATACAATCTGCCACTAGCTATAGGAGGAACACAAACAGGACTGAGACCCGGAACATGACATTACCAGATAGCCTTAACAGTTTCTATGCTAGATTCGACAGATTAAACAAAGACACTCCTTCAAAATCCCTTTGTAACCCTGAGGACACTGCATGCCAGGTGACAATCACACAGGTCCTAAAGGCTCTGAAACAGGTAAACCCTCGTAAGGTAGCGGGACCTGATGGCATGTCACCAAGAGGCCTGTGCTGAACAACTGGTAGGTGTGTACACAGACATTTTTAACTTGTTGTTTACACAAGCCATTGTCCCACGCATGTTCAAGTCCTCCATCATCACACCTGTCCTTAAGAAGCTAGACATAGCCACCCTGAATGATTTTAGGCCAGTAGCACTTATACTATTTGCCATGAAATGCCTAGAGAAACTGGTACTTACACACATTAACTCTGTGGTCCCAGACACTGTCGACCCCCTACAGTTTGCCTACTGCCCCAATAGGTCAGTGAACGATGTGGTGGCCATAGCTTTGCACTATATACTTAAACATTTGGACTGCAGTAGAACATATGTAAGGATGCTTTTCATGGCCTATAGTTCGGCTTTCAACACAATCCAACCAGGAAAGCTGATTGTGAAGCTGACGAATCTTGGGGTCCCAATACCTACCTGTACCTGGATTCTGGACTTTCTCACTGATTGACCACAGGTGGTGAGGATAGGAGGCAGCTAAGCTCGCAATCAGCACAGGACTACCACAGGGCTGTTGTCTCAGCCCCAAACTTTACATCCTGTATACCCACAACTGTGTCTCTACCCAGGATAATACTGTCATCTTCAGGTATGCAGATGACACAACCATCCTGGGCCTCATCAAGGATGGGGACGAGTCAGGTTCCAGGGAGCTAGTCAACAATGTCCTTGTCTATGGAGAAGAAAATGACCTGATCCTCAACATAGACAAGACCAAGGAATTAATCATAGACTTCAGGAGGAAACCTCTCCCTCTTGCAGTCTCTCACTGTCAAGGAGACTGAGGGTGAGAGGGCTGACGATCACAAGTTTCTGGGCCTTCATATGACCTCAAATCTGAGCTGGGCCAAAAACACTGCTGCTACAGTGAAAAAGGCCCAGCAGTGGCTATATTTCATCAGGCTGGTAAGGAAGGCCAGACTCAGCTGCTGCCCCTTCACCCAGGCCTACAGAGGACTTACAGAGAGCATCCTCACAAATGGCATCACTGTCTGGTTTGAGAACATCATACAGGCAGAGAGGAAGGCCCTCCAAAAAGTAATTAAGACTGTGGAGAGGCTCATTGGAGTTGGCCTCCCATCCACAGACATTCTCTATATACAACACTGTAGGAAAAAAGAACACAGAGCATCATCAGGGACACATGGCAACCAACTCAATCTTAAACACTCAACATACAGCATGAGACACTGTAGACCAGACAGTATCATCACACACAAAACATGTTTTTATAAGATTTTTTTCAGCCACAGTCAGACTGATGGCAAAACACATACAGTTGTGCTTGAAAGTTTGTAAACCCTTTAGAATTTTCTATATTTCTGCATAAATATGACCTAAAATATCAGCAGATTTTCACACAAGTCCTAAAAGTAGATAAAGCAGTTAAACAAATGAGACAAAAATATTATACTTGATCATTTATATATTGAGAAAAATGATCCAATATTACATATGTGTGAGTGGCAAAAGTATGTGAACCTCTAGGATTAGCAGTTAATTTGAAGGTGAAATTAGAGTCAGGTGTTTTCAATCAATGGGATGACAATCAGGTGTGGGCACCCTGTTTTATTTAAAGAACAGGGATCTATCAAAGTCTGATCTTCACAACACATGTTTGTGGAAGTGTATCATGGCATGAAAAAGGAGATTTGGACTACACCAATCCACAGTCAGACAGATTGTGTACAAATGGAGGAAATTCAAGACCATTGTTACCCTCCCCAGGAGTGGTCGACCAAGATCACTCCAAGAGCAAGGCGTGTAATAGTCGGCGAGGTCACAAAGGACCCCAGGATAACTTCTAAGCAACTGAAGGCCTCTCTCACATTGGCTAATGTTCATGAGTCCACCATCAGGAGAACACTGAACAACAATGGTGTGCATGTCAGAGTTGCAAGGAGAAAGCCACTGCTCTCCAAAAAGAACATTGCTGCTCATCTGCAGTTTGCTAAAGATCACGTGGACAAGCCAGAAGGCTATTGGAAAAATGTTTTGTGGACGGATGAGACCAAAATAGAACTTTTTGGTTTAAATGAGAAGCGTTATGTTTGGAGAAAGGAAAACACTGCATTCCAGCATAAGAACCTTATCCCATCTATGAAACATGGTGGTGGTAGTATCATGGTTTGGGCCTATTTTGCTGCATCTGGGCCAGGACAGCTTGCCATCATTGATGGAACAATGAATTCTGAATTATACCAGTGAATTCTAAAGAAAAATGTCAGGACATCTGTCCATGAGCTGAATCTCAAGAGAAGGTGGGTCATGCAGCAAAACAACAACCTTAAGCACACAAGTCGTTCTACCAAAGAATGGTTAAAGAAGAATAAAGTTAATGTTTTGGAATGGCCAATTCAAAGTCCTGACCTTAATCCAATCAAAATGTTGATGAAGGACCTGAAGCAAGCAGTTCATGTGAAGAAACCCACCAACATCCCAGAGTTGAAGCTGTTCTGTACAGAGGAATGGGCTAAAATTCCTCCAAGCCGGTGTGCAGGACTGATCAACAGTTTCCAGAAATGTTTAGTTGCAGTTATTGCTGCACAAGGAGGTCACACCAGATACTGAAAGCAAAGGTTCACATACTTTTGCCACTCACAGATATGTAATATTGGATCATTTTCTTCAATAAATAAATTACCAAGTATAATATTTTTGTCTCATTTGTTTAACTGGGTTCTCTTTATCTACTTTTAGGACTTGTATGAAAATCTGATGATGTTTTAGGTCATATTTATGCAGAAATATACAAAATTCTAAAGGGTTCACAAACTTTCAAGCACCACTGTAACAGAAGGGAAAAATATGTCTACTTAATCTCAAAAGTGTAATACTTTTAAATGAAAGCAGCATTACGGTGTTTTATCGCATGTATTTCAGTGTATCTTATGTGCAGTATTCTTAAATGTGCAATATTCTTAAATGAAAGTGCCATTGTTCACAGTGTTTTATAACATGTATCTCAATGTATTTTAACAGTGGGCATTTTATTGCACCTTATAGTGTTTTTACTGTTATTTAATTTGTATTTTTGTCTCATCTCATCTCATTATCTCTTGCCGCTTTATCCTTCTACAGGGTCGCAAGCAAGCTGGAGCCTATCCCAGCTGACTACGGGCGAAAGGTGGGGTACACCCTGGACAAGTCGCCAGGCCATCACAGGGCTGACACATAGACACAGACAACCATTCACACTCACATTCACACCTACGGTCAATTTAGAGTCACCAGTTAACCTAACCTGCATGTCTTTGGACTGTGCGGGAAACCAGAGCACCCGGAGGAAACCCACATGGACACGGGGAGAATATGCAAACTCTGCACAGAAAGGCCCTCGCCGGCCACGGGGCTCGAACCCAGACCTTCTTGCTGTGAGGCGACAGCGCTAACCACTACACCACCGTGCCGCCTGTTTTTTTTTTAACTGCTGACTCTAAGAGCTTTTGTACAAAGAATTCCTATGCACCCGTACTGTCAGTGTGTGTACAAATGGCAAATAAATTCCTGAATGTGAATCTATGATGCCACTTAGAGCCACACCCCTTGACTATGGTGAAATTTTGAGAATTTAGTCCCTGACTATGTTGCCATTTAGAGACACACCTCCCGACTGTGATAGCATTTAAAGCCAAGTCGCCAACTACGCATTTAGAACCATGCCCCCTGATTTTTATGCCATTTAGACCCATACCCCTGTAAATCCAAGGGCATTTACAGCCATGCTGTCTGTCTGTGATGCCATTTAGAGCCTTGACTATGATTGAATTTAGAGCTATGTCCCCAGATTATGATGGAGTTTGGAGCCATGTTACCTATGATGGCATTTAGACCCATTCTGCCTGACTATGATGTCAAATAGGGTCATGCCCACTGATATTGATGACATTTAGAACTGTACTTCCTAACTAAGCGGAGTTAGTACCATGCTTCCTGACTATGATGGAATTTAGCCATGATCCCTATGATCCCTCTGAACGCATTTAAAGCCATGCCACCTGACTTTGATGGCTTTTCGAACCTTCATATTCAGGCTCCTGATTATGATGGAATTTAAAGTATTGAAAGCCATGCCCCCTGACAGTGACACAACATAGAGCCACATCCCTTAATGATGATGGAATTTAGAGTCACGCCCCTGACTATGGTGGAGTTTACAGCCATGATCCCTCTGAATTTAAACCATCCTGCCTTATGAGTATGGTATTTAAAGCCCTCATACTGAGCCCCCTCAGTATGATGGAATTTAAAGAATTTAAAGCCATGCCCCTTAACAATTAGAGCCATGCCGACTGACTATGATTGATTTTTAAGCCACGTCCCTTGACGATGATGGAATCTAGAGCCACACCCCCTGACTATGATGGAATTTTGAGCCATTCTCCCTGACTTTGATGGAATTTAAAGCCACTCCCCTTGACTATAATGGCACTTACAGACATGCTCCCTGATGGAATTTAGAGCCACACTTCTAGAATATGATGGAATTTAAAACCATGCCCCCCTGACTATGATGGCATTTACAATCATGCCCCCTGACTCTGATCAAATTTAGAGTCACACTCTCTGACTATTTTGGAATTTGGAGTCATGCTCCCAGAATATGATGGAATTTAAAGTGACATCCCTTGACTATAATGGCATTTACATCCATTCCCCCTGAATATGATGGAATTTAGAGCCATGCCCCCGACTATAATGGAATTTAGGGTCATGCCCTCTGATGATGATGGAATTTAGGACCATGTCCTCCAAACATGATGGAATTTAGGGCCATGTCCCCTGAATATGATGGGATTTAGGGTCATGCCCCCTGAATATGATGGAATTTAAGGCCATGCCCCTTGACTATGATGAAAATTATGGCCATGCCCCCTGAATATGATAGAATTTAAGGCCATGCCCCCTGAATATGATGGAATTTAGGGCCATGCCCCATGACTATGATGGAATGTAGGTCCATACCCCCTCACAAGGATGGACTGCAGGGCCATGCCCCCTGACTATGATGGAATTTAGGGCCATACTCCATAATAACAATGGTATTTAGAGCCATGCTGCTGACTATGATGGAATGTAGTTGCACGCCCCACATTATAATAAAATTTTAGAGCCACATCCCTTAAATAGTATTTAGAGCCATCATATGTCCAATGACATAATGGCATTTCTGTGCCTCTAAGGCTGATGTTTTTTTAAAGACATAGTTGCATGTATGATTGGTATGGTGGTGTAGTGGTTAGCGCTGTCGCCTCACAGCAAGAAGGTTCTGGGTTTGAGCCCAGTGGCTGACGAGGACCTTTCTGTGTAGAGTTTGCATGTTCTCCCTGTGTCTGCATGGGTTTCCTCCACAGTCCAAAGACATGCAGGTTAGGCTAATTGGTGGCTCTAAATTGACCGTAGGTGTGAGTGTGAATGGTTGTTTGTCTCTGTGTGCCAGCTTGGCGACTTGTCCAGGGTGTACCCTGCCTCTCGCCCATAGTCAGCTGGGATAGGCTCCAGCTTGCCTGCAGCCCTGCACAGGATAAGCGGTTATGGATGGATGGATAATGGCATTTCTGTGCCTCTGAGGCTGATGTTTTTTAAAGACATAGTTGCATGTATGGTTGGTATGGTGGTGCAGTGGTTAGTGTTGTCACATTACAGCAAGAAGGTTCCAGGATTGAAACCTCATAGCTGATGGGGGCCTTTCTGTGTGCATGTTTTCCACATGTCTGCGTGGGTTTCCTCCGGGTGCTCCAGTTTCCCCCACAGTCCAAAGACATGCAGTTAGATTAACTGGCTGCTCTAAATTGCCCATGTGTGTGAATGGTTGAGAGGGAAAAAACTCTATAAATATAGCCGCAAGCAGCAATGTGGGGGTCTAGCAGAAATGGCAGTGTCCACAATGGTCTTCAGATGCAACACTGACTGCATGTTACATGACAAACAACCAAAGATTCACAGAGATGTGAACTTATCTCCTGCCTGGGGGCTTTTGGGTAAATGCTTTAAAAAAAAAAACGAAAGTGTTACTGAGCTATAACACATTTTCACTAATTATAGCGCCCCCCAGAGGTCAAATGTCACCATATTTAATGAGTGCCCTCAGGATGGGGTCAAGAGTCTATGTACTGTACCAAGTTTGAACTTGGAACGTCAAACCGTTCCTGAGATATGACCTCACTTCCTGTTTAGCGGCTTCGCCGCCGTTTTCGTTTGGCTGTGGCAGGCAAATGCTTTGGAATTTCTAAATGGCTATAAGTAAATTTTGTGGGGAATGGCCTGAAGACCATGTGTTCCAATTTTCATGACAAGCAGGCTAAATTTGTGACCGCTGAAAATTTTGACTTTCAACAAAATCCAAAATGGCAGAAAATCCAATATGGCGGAAAATGATGACATAGGGTGTGTTGAACTCGGCTTGACCCAAGGATTCCAACGATACCTGATTTTTGAAAATCGGGTATACAGCTCAAAAGTTACACTCATGGACGCAACTCCAAATTTGATCCATTGGTGGCGCTAGACCGCTTGACTTGCATACATGAAACTTGGTCAAATTAATCAGGGTGCCATCCCCAATGAGTGTGCAAAATTTCACAACTTTTTACCATATGGTTCTATAGGTTGCCATAGACTTCCATTACGGAAGAAAGTTGAACAATAATTAAAGCCGCAAGCGGCCTCGACGGGCCCTCGCGCCAGCGGCCAAGGGGGGCGGGGGCATGCGTCCCTGCGAAATACCTTCCACAGCTTCTTCGGCAAGAGACATTACCACAAGGTAGTGGTGTGAAGGAAAAGCATTATGGAATTATTTACCAAAAACCCGTTTTGGAGCAATTGCGTCGGCCAAAAACAGCGCCCCCCATGGACGAAAATTCCCAAAATGTGGTATACATGACATGGGAGGTAGTAAGAGGGTGGCCGTGAAGTTTGACCAAATTTGAGGAAAGATTGGAATTTTTGCCCAAAAATAGCGCCCCCAGTGGCGAAATATCACAGAAAGTGGGTAACATGTCAAAAGCCCAATGAGTGATCTGCGTGTGAAGTATGAGCAGTTTTGAGCAAGTAGAAGATTTGTTATGAATTTTTAAGCATGTAAAATGTTGCATTGAAAATTGATTGACGTATAACTTCTGAACGGTTTATGCTACGTGAAATGTATTTAGTACCTTTTGTCAGCCATGTCTGTAGATGATGTGGATCAATTTTGGTGACATTCCTATGAACGGTCTAGGAGGAGTTGCGCCGTCTTCGGGGCCATGCATTTCGCACAAAAGTGAAATCACCTCACTTCCTGTTGGGCGTGGCTAATGCATTGGCATTACATTTTTGTCCGGCTTAGTGAGATACATATGCGTACCAAATGGCATGCCACTACTACAAACTACATGGCAACCAGGCACCTTAATGTGGGAGGCCAAAATCACAACGAGTTAGGGGGCGCTATAGAGGCCCTGAGGCCCGCCTGGATCTGGGCTTCTGGTTCTCAGTAGCGGTGGCAGTCTAAGAAAAAGGAGCCAAATTTCGTGCGTTGTCGACCATGGCAAGCGCCCCAATAAGGGTCTTGTAAAGAGTTTGCATGGCAAGTTTGACAAATCAGAAGCTGCAATATCATTTTTGCCATAACCAGCACCCCCAGGGGCGAAAGTGCACAAAATTTGGCGTAGACGTCAGGTGAGCTATGAAGAGTTTGCGTATGAAGTTTGATGACAATTGAGTAAATAGAAGATGAGATATAGATTTTTGAAGAATACATTTTTTGGTTTTTCCCATGTCAGAAGGTGGCGCTATGCTGTACATGAGCGATTATGAGTTGGAAAAATAAGTGTCTACAACAGCAACGTACTATCACAAGGTAGTGGTGTGAAGGAAAAGCATTATGGAATTATTTACCAAAAACCCGTTTTGGAGCAATTGCATCGGCCAAAAACAGCGCCCCCCATGGACGAAAATTTCCAAAACGTGGTATACATGACATGGGAGGAAGTAAGAGGGTGGCCGTGAAGTTTGACCAAATTTGAGGAAAGATTGGAATTTTTGCCCAAAAATAGCGCCCCCAGTGGCGAAATATCACAGAAATTGGGTAACATGTCAGAAGCCCAATGAGTGATTTGCGTGTGAAGTATGAGCAGTTTTGACCAATCATAAGATTTGTTATGAATTTTTAAGCATGTAAAATTTTGCATCGAAAATTGATTGACGTATAACTTCTGAACGGTTTATCCTACGTGAAACGTATTTAGTAACTTTTGTCAGCCATGTCTGTAGATGATGTGTATCAATTTTGGTGACATTCCTATGAACGGTCTAGGAGGAGTTGCGCCGTCTTCGTGGCCATGCATTTCGCACAAAAGTGAAATTACCTCACTTCCTGTTGGGCGTGGCTAATGCATTGGCATTACATTTTTGTCCGGCTTAGTGAGATACATATGTGTACCAAATGGCATGCCACTACTACAAACTACATGGCACCCAGGCACCTTAATGCAGGAGGCCAAAATCACAACGACTTAGGGGGCGCTATAGAGGCCCGGAGCCCCGGCCAAGTTTGGGCTTCTGGTTCTGAGTAGCGGTGGCAATTCTCGGAACTGGCGCCAAATTTCGTGCGTTTTCGCTCATGGCAAGCGCCCCGAAAATGGCCCAACAGCGGAGAAAAATAAAGAAGAAGAAGAAGACGGAAGAAGAAGAAGAAGAAGAAGAAGAAGACGGAAGAAGAATAATAATAGTGAACTCTTACAAGAACAATAGGGCCTTCGCCCATAGGGCTCGGGCCCTAATAAGAATACATAGAAACACAATGGGGGCGGCACGGTGGTGTAGTGGTTAGCGCTGTCGCCTCACAGCAAGAAGGTCCGGGTTCGAGCCCCGTGGCCGGCGAGGGCCTTTCTGTGCGGAGTTTGCATGTTCTCCCCGTGTCCGCGTGGGTTTCCTCCGGGTGCTCCGGTTTCCCCCACAGTCCAAAGACATGCAGGTTAGGTTAACTGGTGACTCTAAATTGACCGTAGGTGTGAATGTGAGTGTGAATGGTTGTCTGTGTCTATGTGTCAGCCCTGTGATGACCTGGCGACTTGTCCAGGGTGTACCCCGCCTTTCGCCCGTAGTCAGCTGGGATAGGCTCCAGCTTGCCTGCGACCCTGTAGAAGGATAAAGCGGCTAGAGATAATGAGATGAGATGAGATGAGAAACACAATGGGGTTCTGCAGCTTCGCTGCTAGACCCCCAATAATCCAGTAGAAGGTAATGGGAAACCACTACTGTAATTCTTCCCTAGAAACTTTGATGTCAGAGTGGTCATGTCACTGTTGTGATATGCCAAATTGAGAGAGAGAGAGTTGCAGATATGAAACTCATATACTGTTGGATTTTGACTTTCATTCACAAGAAGTCACCACAACGCAGGAATCAAAATCATTTTCTTTTCTGGTGGACCATAAAATAGTATGAAAACAGTATTTTCTTTTAAAGCGCTGGATGAAGATACATGTTCACCTCATGTCTGAGGACTCTATGCTTTTGTTATGTTCTTCTCTTTTACGCCACAGAAGTACGAAAGCAGAAAATCGTATTAAAGCACTCAATGCCAAAACTCCCAGCAAACAATTAATAAGATTCAGCTTAATTCCAGTGAAGATGTGGAGTCTCGGCGATTGAGCTTGATGCAAATTCAATGGGAGGAACGCTCCAAGCTTTTGGCACACAGCACAATAGTTTATCCCATTTAGAAGAAACATTCTAATGACAGTAAAAGAAAGAAAGTGATTCTTATGAAATCTTGCAACGTTGCAGCTGGAGAAATTAAGATTCTCCTCGAGGGAACATTTTTCAGAAGGCAAGGATGTCACTAGGCCTATATTTTCTTGCTGAGCACAAACACTGTAAGAATGCACTGTATATAAGGAATAGCATATAATTATTTGTTATTCCCAGCTGCTCTATAAAGACAGCTCACAGTGACCTGAACTTGCACATGGTTGCAATGACAGCTGAATTCAAGATGCCAGTAGAAAAGTAACCCCAATTATATGTTCTTTTTGATGGTCTGGGTCCCAGTTTTGTGTAATTTCTGAATACTTGGTAGGTTTTGAAAAGAAGTCAATGTTTTCAGGATGGGGAACATAGCTGTGTGTTTGACTGACAGCTTAACACACGCAAGAACGAAGACCCAGTTTCTATCCGACGGAGTGTGATGTTGCAGATCAGCAGTTCTGTATTACAAACTCATTCTCTCTGTATTTCTTGGTGGATGTGAGCAGCACACGAACCCATCAGAAGTGAACACCACACACACACACACACACACACACACACACACACACCTCCAGCTTAATGTTATTTTTGAATTGCTGCTTGAGCATCTTCGGTTGCACAACACCACTGAATCATCCCTTAAATAACTGCAGAGCTAGACTGAAAATCTCAGTGTAACTGCCTACAATCTTCTCCAGTTAGCAATTCTACCCTATTACATACACAGAACGTATGACATTCAAGAAAAAGAGATGCCACTTTGCTTGCATAAAGCAGCGGTATTTAAAAGTGTACATTCGCTTTTAACCACTGTTAGACGTTGCAATAATGCTATAATTTATTTAACAGTACAGTTTTATTTCCTTACAGTGTTGTATTTATTGAGGAAAAATATGTAGTACTGAGAGTATTTACAGTAAATGTATTGAAAATGCAGTGCATTTTTTCAGTGGAATTTCATTTGAAAGGACATACAGTAATGTTCGTGCTTTATTTCATTCAGAAGTCATTGAGGCTCAACATGGACCTTCAAATTGTTCTGTTAGCTAGTAAGTAAGTAAATAAGTTAGTTAGTTAGTTAGTTAGTTAGTTAGTTAGTTAGTTAGTTAGTTAGTTGACATGAGTTACGGTAACTAGAAATGACTAAAGTTGATTCTTTTTTAAAAATATACTGTTATTCACATCCAAATTAGCTAGATATGTTTTTTTCATCCTCCAGTAAAAGTTTCAGTTCATTCACCTACAAAATATTCACATTAAAGGTAGACTGCCTTGCAGATTTTTTCAAGTTTAGATCTCGTCTCATCTCATTATCCTGTTCTACAGGGTCTCAGGCAAGCTGGAGCCTATCCCAGCTGACTACGGGCAAAAGGCGGGGTACACCCTGGACAAGTTGCCAGGTCATCACAGGGCTGACACATAGACACAGACAACCATTCACACTCACATTCACACCTATGGTCAATTTAGAGTCACCAGTTAACCTAACCTGCATGTCTTTGGACTGTGGGGGAAACCAGAGCACCTGGAGGAAACCCACGCAGACATGGGGAGAACATGCAAACTCCACACAGAAAGGCCCTCGCCAGCCATGGGGCTCGAACCCGGACCTTCTTGCTGTGAGGCAACAACGCTAACCACTACACCACCGTGCCGCCCCAAGTTTAGATCTTAAAAAGAATTTTCCCTGACCCCCAATTATTTTTGTTTAGTGGACCGAAAGCTACTGAATTCGAATCACAGACTTCCAATTTTATTTGTTTTTTTAAATAGAACAATTAATGAATTTAGGGCCATATGGCGCTAAATTCTCCGCTATTTTTTCTTGCTTCACCATGACATAATACAAGATACTACATCATGCATCACATGGTGGGCTTTCCACGTTCGCACAATGCATTGTGAGATACAAATTTGAAACAGGAGAGTGTGCAAATGAAACCGGAAAGACCGACTACAGTAATGGTACGCGAGAAGAAAAGACATTATGTTGTGAAGGAAAGGAAACATAGGACCAAACTAATCTAAATATTGGCGGTCAGCGAGCACCTCGGTGTGATCAGCTGTTTGTTTAGCGACAGAATGATGTAATGGTCAGTGCACGGTCAAGGTAAACCTATAGATGGCAGTAATGTAACACTGGATACCAGCTGCCATAAAACTCAAAAGATAAAGAAAAATAATAATAATAATAAGAAGAAGAAGAAGGTAAACCTGTGCATGTGCACACGGACTTCCTCTGTCTGCTTGACTGCATGAAGCGAGTGATTTCATGTGCATTATTTGCTCGGGAATTCCCTCAAATTAAATCAATTCCCAGCCACAGAATGGCCTGATTCTTTTTAGATATTACAGAAATAAACATATCACAATAACCAAATTTCAGAGGGAACAAAATTTCATTGATTTTATGAAATTGAAAGGCCATCTAGCTTTAACTATGATTTTATGAAGCTGGTATGTCTGGCACCTTGAATTACTATATAGTTTGCTAAAAAAGCTATGTGACAGCAGTAGGATGACCTTTTGAGCTAATGGTGTCTTTAAGGACCACTGAGTGTCCTCCCACTTGCCTCTTTGAATAATATTCTTGCTTTAGCTTCACATTAGAGGTAAAGAATAAAAACGCGACAGGGCGTGCTGTCATATGAAAATAATTAGTGATGTGCTGGTGTGATATGTTACCACCTCAAAGCTGATTAATTTCCTGTAATACAGCATGTCTTAAAGTGCTTTTTTTTTATTCCTGTTCTATGACTTTTTTTTTTTTTACTTAAAGAACAACACATACTTATAGTGCAAGTCAAAAGTTTGGAAACACCTTCGAATTCAGTGGATTCTCTTTATTTTTATTAAATAAAAGACACTTCATGCCTTAAAATAATGATGGATGCCGTTTCTCTTTACTTAGTTAAGCAGTTCTTGACATCATATGGATTACTACGGTTGTTGAATAGAGCTATTTACTGTATTTTTATTATTTAGTATTTACTGTTTGATGAGGTGGCACAGTGGTGTAGCAGTTAGCACTGTCGCTTCACAGCAAGAAGGTTCTGGGTTCGAGCCCAGTGGCCAACGGGAGCCTTCCTGTGTGGAGTTTGCATGTTCTCCCCATGTCCTCTGGGTGCTCCGATTTCCCCCACAGTCCAGAGACTTGCAGGTTAGTCTAATTGGTGGTTCTAAGTTGACCGTAGGTGTGAATGTGAGTGTGAATGGCTGTTTGTTTCAATGTGTCAGCCCTGCAATTATCTGGTGACTTGTCCAGGGTGTAGCCTGCCTCTCGCCCATAGTCAGGGGGTTAACATCACCATTTCATGACGGATCTTCACCAAATTTGACATGGAAGTCTGGGGGCAACCCAGAATTTTGCAAAACCTGGGCAACGCCAGCTAACCTGCTAGTATTAAGTAATCATCTCCTCACAGAAAGTTTCACCTTATCAGTGCGTGTATGTTTTTCTTTGTTAAACATCAGCCCCCCCCCGTTTTTTTTGCACATTACCCATTCACGTCCCCAAGAGCTGGTACTATAGATATGATCATGTATCAAAACCTGTGATTTGCCTTGCCAGCACTACTGTCAGAGCTGCACTCATAGAAAATTAATCAACACCTTCTGACTAAACAGATTTGAGAATTCAACAGCACTGTGGTATCAGTATAATACTGGCACAAGCCAGTATGAGACTTGGCATCTAAATCCAAATGGCCTGTTTTTAGAATTTTTCAGTAAACACAGTGAATGTAAGTTAAAATAATTGTGGTTTTGGCTAATTTGAACTTTACAGATTTATTGTTCTGTAATTTTTTTTTTGCCAATAAACGCCTGCTTGTTTACACCATATTTCTCATAATGTATACGGTAAACAAATCTTATTTCACTGTACAGTGATTTATTTTAAATGAAAGTGATTTTACTGGCAACTATGCTGCTACTATTTTACTGTAAAATGCATCCTATTAGCACCCTACATTCAAGTCCAGTTAATACATTTGGATGGACATTTTCAGCATTAAACTATTGAAGTTCTCAGGTATTTGTGAGGGTGTTTTAGATGCCCTGTATTTTTTTTTTTTATCATCTGTGTTTCTCTCTACCAACTAAGCTCCAGGTGCAATCAGTTGGTGCTAAAACCCTTTAATTAAGCCCATCGATCATCATTAGCTTATGCATGGCTAGCAGGCTTGCTTGCTAATTAACTCTTTGAGATCAGAAAGAACAGCCCTAAATACACTGTTCTAGTTTTTAGCTAATACTTTAAAGGCAGCTGATCTTGCAGTTTGTATGTACAAAAAATGTGTTCTTCCTGAAGGCAACTCCAATATGTGACTTATAGATACTACATTGTGAATGTGTGGTTGGTTGAAGAGAGCAACTGGACTTGCTTGAAGATTCTTGAAAACGTTTCGCCTCTCATCCTAAAGGCTTCCTCAGTTCTGTCTGACTAATAGGGAGTATCCAGTATTTATCCTCTCATGGATCATCATAGAATCAGAATCAGAATGCTGGTGGCTGATGCAATGACATCTTTTATCAGCCACCTACAATGCAGCCATCAGCGAAACGCTTTCAAGAATCTTCAAGCAAGTCCAGTTGCTCTCTTCAACCAACCACAGATTACTATGTACCTGGATGACTGAGATTCTTCACAGATATACATTGTGAATGTTCTATATTAGAATACATTTCCACAAGCAGCAAGTTTTTATGTCTATACCTGGAGATAGTCATGTAGGCTCAGTAAAATAAGGACACACAGTGAGAAAGCACAATGTATGGATGCTTGTTCAGCTTTTGAAAAGCTGTATTATGTTCACCCTGCTTTCAATTCAAAGGAGTCCAGTATTCAGCTCCATGCTTTTGATACATATGTATGTGACGTTAGCCTGTTTTCTGCTGATATTCATTTTTTTGGTGTTTTTTGCTTCTACATATTTGCAAACATACACACTACACTCATACTTTGCAACATTATCCCAAAACCATAATGCAAATTGAATACCATTCCTCAATACAGCTGTATGTTTTTTTTTTTTTTTTCTGCTCATTTTCCTGACATGCAGGGAATTCAGTCACTGGAAAGTGAACAGCTTGGCCACAGAGAAGAGAGATTTCTTCAAAGCTCCACTGCCTTTGTCTCCTGAATTCCTACGCAATCTCAGGCTACTTGGAAGGAGGCCAACTCTCCAGCAGATCCATGAAAACCTGATCAAGAAATACGGCACTCACTTCTTAGTATCAGCCACACTTGGAGGTAAGTTGTCACCATGAGAAACCACTTCAAATATACTGATCCCCATTCTGTGACAGGTACCTGTTAATTTCATTCGATAATCAATATGTAATATTAAAGGGTATCACTACAGTTTCTATCTATCCCTGTTATGATTTTCTCCTCCATTAGAAAGTAGAACAGATCGTGTTACATGTAATCTCTGGTTTATAAACGTCAGTCGTAGTCTTAAAAGAAAAACGATTGGTAAATTGTACTGCCAGGTTAAATCTAGAGCATCAAAGGTTTTTTTTTTTACTTAAAAGTTTAATGAAGCATTAAAGGTGTCATGTAGAACCCTACTGATTGTTTCCAAGATGGAACTCTTAAATATCCAAAGAAGGAATACTGAGGAACCCATTTTTGTCAGTATTTGGAGCTTCATCGAAATGTCTTTGCCAATAGATTCTCCTCAAAATACCATAAAATTGGGTGATCCATTTCAGAGGGAATTGAAATGATAATGAGTAGGCTATAAAGTGATGCCATGCCTTTACAAATCAATATCCAGTTAGATATGAAGTGTACGTTGATATTGACAAAGAGAGCGAGGAGAAATTGACAGAGAAAACTAGGGCACATCTTCCCATTTGGTTTGTGCAAAGTATGAAATTAAAATAGAAAAAAAATGTACACCTGACACCTTTTCCTGATGTTCCATTACTCGGCTGGACAGATGGGTCCTAAGACTGGTTTCTAACAGCAGTAATATTAACTGAACCTTGCTTTTCTAAGATGTGGATGCTAATTATGATGGCACTTATTGCTAGGTGCATGCAGTGAAGCTACAGTGACAAGGGAGACTAATGCAGTGGCAAAGCTATAGTGAATGCTGGTAATTAACCAGTCAAGCAGAAGTGGAAACGAGGACGGGACTGCTCGCTGCATACGAATGACATTGCAATAGTGCTTGTTCCATTCTGAGAGAAATAAAGATATTCCTCAACAGCAAAGCGGGCTATTCTGCCGGTGGAGCCTACTGAATTTGATTTATGTTCTTCTGTTAAAATGGAATAATTCCTAATTCATAAAAATAATCTAATCTATTGTGCTGTGCATACTCTTTTATTCTATCCACATTCACTGGATATGAGCAATTGCGCGCTCTGATTGGCTACTCTACTACTAGGATATCAGCTCATATACCGTGAGCAGAGAAAAACAAAATGGCAGAACGTGTTGCTGAACCAACCGAGGATGAAATAAAAACTCTACTTGAAAACAAAACCCCCAAAAATACAAAAAAAGTGCAACAAAATATAGAATAAAAGTATTTGATGGTAAGAACATATGTATTTTTATTTTTCAAGAATTATTATTATAGCATTTTTCACAAACTGTTACTGTCATTTCACTGGTTTGTTTACATTCGAAGAGGAAATTATTTTGTCGGACATTTTGTATAAAGTTTTTATTTATCAAGTTTGATAAAAATAAAAATGTTCTGTTTCTCAAAATCCAGTGAATGTATATAGAATTAAACAGTTATTCCACTCAATCTCATCGTACATGGCTTATAGCCAACTCGGCACTATGCGCCTTGTCAGCTATCAGCTGTACAACTCAATTTCGTGGAAAAACTGTTAAATATCATCCAGTAGATACACACTTCTCTCTCTGTATATTTTTAATCACCAATAAACTGAAATGTAATGTTAAAATCTTAAGTCGTATACTTATCAGCCATTTTTAAATCGTTGGTTCTTTTGATGTCTGTGGAATATGTTACTGATTTCATTTGTTTTTCACCAATCAGTATGTCTAATTCTTAGTGATGCAAATCAGGAATATATTTGACCAAATAACTTGAGTACAAAATCTTCTTTAAATTAAAACCTAGCTTTTCAGCTTTTCGATTTTGTCAAGTCCTGCTCAAATACATTGAAATTATCTTAATTATAAACTATTTTCTCAAAATAATTCGGAGAAATTTATGACTATTAGGCTTTTATTACAAGTATATAAAAAAAACACATATGGCAAAATTGCATATTTTGTATGTCCATGAAATCAATTAGATTTCCAAATGAGAAAACTATAAAGAATGATTTTCTGTATATTACATGAGCTGCACTACAATCTGGCATTACTTCAGGAAAAATGAACTGAAGGTCTGTCCACTTTTTCCGATCAAAACCCTTGTGAAAAGGCTAGAGTTGAGTCAGGTGTTGATTTAATAATGTTTTAAAATGCATGTAATTGTTAAAATTTTATAACATTAAAAAAAAAAATCAATGTAATGTTTATGGAAATGAAAATCCTAGCCACATGCTAACTAGTTCTAATTTTCCATGTGTAGTATAGGTGCAAAACAACAACAACAACAACAACAACAACAACAACAACAACAAACTTTTAAATGATATCAATTTACAAATTAAGAGTAATATAGTGGACAAAGAGTAATATATTTGTCACTATATGCCACTAGTCATTATTCTTTATTATGGCCTTCTGAAAAGTGTTAACTTTGTCAACAAAAATTTTGACAAGAAGCATTTGTTGATGAATTTGACTAAATTGTCAAGATAATGTAAATAAGAAAAATATTTGACAATGAAAATTATAAATTACAAATGAAATCTCTGTTTATTATGCCCTGACGAGTAAAGATGAAATGAAATTTCTAGATCTGTTCAGTTAGACAACTTAGCTTACTTCTCAAGGGAATTTTTACAGCTAGGATAAATATCCGTCAGCAAAATCCATTCATAGAGTGAAACAATAATAGAGTCATGGTTAACTCCACATAACTCCTGCATAGTAACAACACCACCAGTTGTGTACTAAAAAAAAAAAACCCTGACCATCTTGCAATACTCCTCCTGTAATAGCCCCTCTTAAAGCTACAGGGCACATTTTATAGCAAGTATCCTATCATGAAACTGTCTGAGAAAATTATGACTAAAATTAGATTAAAATTAAAACTGAGTTCCACTGACAATCTTGATGAAAGCAAAAGACTAAAATGTAACTAAAATGTAAGTACAATTTTAAATTCATGACTAAGACTAAAACTACATTTAAATTCTTGTCAAAACAGTAAATCTCTACTCAATCCTGGGAATCCACTTCCATATTGAGGTATTTCACCCACGTGACCAAGTCACGTGACGCAGCCATTTTGGACGGCACGCTTAAGTCCTTCAGTGCAAGGCGGTATGAGATGGTGGAGACCTTTGCACATTTTAACAAGAAAGTAAGCTGTGATTCGTGTTAAATTGGATCTGTCTTTTATCACAAACACTGTACCCAGCCTTGGTATGGAGCCCTGTTTATTTATTTCTGTGTCCCGTTTCTTTCTAGCCTCTGTTATTGCGTTTTATGTCTGATGTCTGCTACATGCAACCCTAGACAAATTAACACTGCCTTGTTTCACTGCTCAGATGGGTTAACAAACACTGACCCATTTACTTTTTGCTATATATTTTATCAAAATTGCGTTAACTGATAAACTAACCTGAAATGAAATGATCACTGCAAAGTCTGGAGTACTCTGTTGGCTCCCAATCCTGTCTCTTCACAGCTGCAATCCATTTGGCCCTCTTGTCTGGGCCAGTAGGAAACCAGTAGTGATGTGTTGGTTGCGAACGATCCGGTTCAAAGAGCCGGCTCTTTGAAGTGAACGACGGGAGCCGGCTCTTCGGTGGGAGCCAAGTTGGGGAGCCGAATTAGTTTTTTGTCCTTAGGTGCCTCAGAGAGAGAGAGACTTTCACAAAAAATGTTGCTGTCCGATTGCGTCTTTGTGTTGTCTATTACCATTCAAAGGAAAAAAAGTAGCATGGTGTACGCCTACTTTTTTTGGTTGGGGGGGTTGATGTCATTCACAGCTGCGAAAATACGAAAATTGGTGTAATGCTTAAAGCTGTGGAGCGCAGAGGAGAGGAGTCTGTGAGGCACCTGAGGAGGGGAAAATCAGCTGTGTATTTTATATTGGTAATTTAACAGTTTTGCATTATGTTTGTGAGAAAATAATTTATTAATTGGTAAGTAAGTTTTATTTCTATAGCTAGAACATTGTTACACTGCTATACTTTACAAAGCTTTACAATGGCTACAAAAACTAAAAAATAAAATGGAAAACATCCTATTGATAAAATATAAATAATAATGTAATTAATTAACTAGTTAATTGCAGCAATTAAATCAAAAATAAAATCTCACGAGCCGTTTGGGAGCCGAAAGAGCCGGCTCCTTATAGTAAGAAGAGCCAAAAGAGCCGGCTCCCGAAAAAGAGCCGAAATTCCCATCACTAGAAACCGGTAAAAGGAGCGTCCTGCACGCTGTCCCTGTCTGTTGTGGCAGCCCACAGCACAACAAGCAAACACCATGGTTATTTATAGAGTGCTTACTGACAAATTAATCTATTCTAGGTGTCTGTAACACGTTTTTTTTCAAGCTGGTTCTCCCTCTCTGTCTGCAGCGTTAGTATGTAGCTTGACGTTCAAAATGGCAGACACCGGGGCGTCACGTGACCCTGTGACGTCAGGTGAAATACCTCAATACAGTCTCAGGATTTCTGACCTGACACCACCTCACCATCCCATGTTACAAAGGGCTGACTAATTATCCCCCAAGCTGAATCAGGGGTGTTGGGAAATAGAGAGAATGTTGAGAACAGGGATCTGCAGAGGAATGACAGCAGTAGTACAGCAGTGTTCTGCAGGTAATTAGGAAACAAGGGCACAAAATGAAAAATATTCCTGTGGTGACAGCAGAAATGGGGATAGGCTTTACATTTTTCTTCTCATCAGTAAGGAAATGTGTATTTACACCATGGTAATGGTGTTTGGGGAAAAAAATGCATAAATCCAAAATGCAAGAATTGGCTCCAAGCATAAATTTCAAATTAATTTTTTTATACAAGATTATCACAGAAAAACAGCACCATAATCCTGTGAGAAAGGCTTTAGCAGTAGATAGCCATGGAGTTATTTTTTTATGTTTATATATCATATACGTAGCCTCAGTGTTACATAGATTAAAATACTTGTTTTTACAGTACATGAGTAAATTATATTGTTAAGATTTGTTTCAATAAGGGAAACACTGTAAACTCCAATCAGTTATATAAACTGTATCAGTGATAGAAAATTGCTTAAAATAAAGACTGTTTATCCACTTACACTAAAAAAAAAACTTGCTCAGTGAATGTAATAAAATTATGGAAAGTATTTCCTCCCAAGTAAAATGTGTTAACTTAGCCAGAAACAATTTTGTTGAGTGACCTAAATGTCAACCGTTACATGTTAGAATTAGGTTCATGTAACAGACACCCATGTTGGTTTTTTTGAGTGTATTCTGCAGTTTAATACCTTTTAAATAATTCTTAGATTAAATCTTAACTAGGGCAACACAGTGGTGTAGTGGTTAGCACTGTCTCCTCACAGTAAGAAAGTTCTGGGTTCGAGCCCCGTGGCCGACGGGGGCCTTTCTGTGTGGAGTTTGCATGTTCTTCCTGTGTCTGCGTGGGTTTCCTCCAGGTGCTCCGGTTTCCTCCATGGTCCAAAGACATGCAGGTTAGGCTAATTAGTGGCTCTAAATTGACCGTAGATGTGAATGTGAGTGTGAATGGTTGTTTGTCTCTGTGTCAGCCCTGCGATGATCTGGCGACTTGTCCAGGGTGTACCCGGCCTCTCGCCCATAGTCAGCTGGGATAGGCTCCAGCTTGCCCGTGACCCTGCACAGGATAAGCAGTTATGGATGATGGATGGAATCTTAAGTATAAGTAATAATTCAATTTAGTGGAAAATTGGTCAAATGTCCAATATACAGTTGGGAAAAAAAGGTGTTTAAATATGCAGTCTGGCTGTATATGAACAAAAAAATGCTTGATTTATTTTTATGCTGTAAAAAATCCAAACCCACTTCACATATATCTTCGATTCTTTCTGCCAGCACACCTGAGCCAGGTGATCAAGGGCTGTAGACTTCTTTTTACCTGGCTCAGTAGGGATGGGAACTAAAATAGACCAAAATATTGGCAAACTGAATTGTAAACCTTCTACTGCACTGTATTCCATATTTAATGTGCTGACAGTCTCAGTTTGAGCTGCTTATCCTGCATTCGGATCTCATAGAGGTGCATTGGACAGCTCCCAGCTCCCAAAACTACATTTCGAGCCAGAGTAGGATATGCTGTCACTTCACATTGTCTTGTGAAAGTGAAACCTTCCAGCTTTTCTATATCACACTAGGCTCTATGCGGATCTTTTTTGTTTTTGAAGGCGAGGAGTCTCTCACCATTTTCCTGGACAAACAGAAGCTCAGCAAGAAGTCTGAGGTCAATGGCAACAGCTCGACGGTGTCTCTGGAAATCCTGCACCAGCTGGCTGCGTCCTATTTCACTGATAGAGAGAGCACCCTCAGGAGGCTCCACCACCTACAGATTGCCACTTCAGCCATCAAGGTACAAGAGAATTTTTTCATCTACTCCATCTGACTCATGTCTCATAAATATCCACCCCTGAACATAATGCCAGCTTCTGTCTGCCTCTTTATTCAAGGTCTTGTTTTAACTGATCTTGCCATTTGCATTGCTTGAACATCTTAAATATTGTTTTGTAGTGCTTGGATTTGTGCATAGGTATAATTTGCAGAACATACCGAGTGTGACGTTCAATATATCTATTAAGTTATAAGCAGTAGGTTTGTTTGTCAGACTAATCCTCCAGCAATTAAATTCTCTAACCTGTGGTGTATGGCATGAACCTTGGTGTAAACCCCACAGTCGAGACTGAGACCACATGCTGATTCACTTAAAGTGGATTTTTTTGTCTCTGTTGGATGAGGAAATGGGTTGTGCAAGCATGTTTTATAAAACTATTAATGCTAAAAGGAGCTTGACCATATGAGCAGTCGTACAATCAAAGTTCTCAAACTAAAAGTCCTGTTTACATGCGCCATCATCATCCTGGCATGAAGCAGCACCACCTGCTAGCTGTGTTTATGGCAGGGAAGCTAATGATGTGTTGCAAGGCCATCAAGTCTACTCTGCAACACTTTTGAATGATTAGTACTCAGTGTGCGAAGCAGACTGATGAATTGGGCAGCAAAGCAAAAGTAGGTCTTAACAGACTCATCAATAATCCCATAAAGGACAATCAATCCCACTCTCCTTCCCAAAATAGGGGTGTGATGGCACAGACAGATGCTGCTTTTAGAGACTTCCCAGTGTCTCCACATAATAAGGCACTTATTATGAACTATATATAGAAAGCACCACCAAGGCACGCATCATGTATGTGATCAGGATCAAAGGCAAATGCTGAAGTCGATTGTACTGTATTCTCCAGGCTACGAGAAGCAAGAAAGGTTCTTCTGTGTGCTGCATTCTGTTCACTCAGAAATGTCACAGTGAAGAGCAGACTGTTGTGTATGCACATGCTAGATAGTTTTAAGAGATTAAAAATGCTAGTGCTACATATTATTAAATGAAAACCTATGGTGTTAAAATTCTCTGCGTTGTACACGTAGTCATTATGGAGAATGGGGTGAGAACTACAATTTGTCTGTAATTCATCTTTTTGCCATGTACTTCTGCTCTTGGTTCTGCTTCAATAATGTTGGCCTAATAATACAATTACACATGAAGGACCCTCCAAATATATTCATTTGTCAAAATGACATATTATTAATAGTCACCTCTGTATAGGACATAGTTGACATTCTTTCTGAGCTCTGATCTGGAACATGGAAAAGTTGTGAAAAAAAGAGCTCAAGAGTTATATTATAGAAGCCATTGATTTTGTAAAAATGCTCAAGGGCATTTTATACATCTGTTTAGTCTCTCATTCCCTGATGAGTAAAGTCACAAAAATAGCAAACGTATTACACAATTGCAGCATTCTGCTATAATACAGACCAGTTCACTACATCTTGTCATGAAAACTGGGCGATCATGAGTGGGCCCCCGGAGCAAGCACAATCATTTTAACTAGGAGTGGAAGAGGACCCTTCACCTCATCTGTCTGGAGATGGCTGTAGATAGCCAGTGCTGCCAAGAGAAGTGGCAATGGTGTCTAAATAATGTCAGCTGTCAAATCCAATGAAGTGCAGAGAGTCCACACTTAAAGTCCCGTCACACTCAGCAGACTCCTAAACATCGGAATTCAAGCTTGTGCAGCGGCGTACTCAAACTCCTTAGCTAAACGTCCCTTCAGCACGGGCAGTTTTGATAAATGAGCCTCGCCCCTATGCATTTTGCCTGTGACTCAGTCCATAGCCAGCTCTGCTTATTGCTCCTTGGGGAATACGCTGTATTCTCGCTACCTTTGTACATGCAGCTGGGCCTGATGGATTTGGTGAGAATCTGCAAAATTGGAAATGAAAATTGTGCCACAATAATGCACTGTTCAGTTACAGAGTTGCATTTTAGATTTAGGAAGTAATATAAAAGGGGTGTTAAAAGAGTGTATGTAGGAAAATAACAGCATTATTCTTTCTCATGGAAAAATGGTGCTCAAGATGGATTTTTTTTTTTTACTCTGAGTGTTAAATTGGTTTCACAATGAGTCCAGATGTATTACAGTAAATACACCAATTCTAACAAAGATGATACTTGGCCTTCTCAACTTGGCCTTATTTGAAACTGAAGTATTTTCTTGGTAGTTTGATTTATTTCCTAGCCTACTGAACAGTGAGAAAATAAAGGTGTACATTGACCACCACTTCTCCAAAGACCTTGGTTTCAGAACAATTTCTACTATTTGCTTTGTCCATTTTTATTACAGAAAAAAATACAAACGAGCAGAGAGAGGCATGGTGGTGTAGTGGTTAGCACTGTTGCCTCACAGCAAGAAGGTTCTGGGTTTGAGCCTGGTGGCCAATAGGGGCCTTTCTGTGTGGAGTTTGTGTGTTCTCTGTGTGGGTTTCCCGAAAGGTACAATAATGTACTTTATTTTCTGAGAGGGGGCGACACGGTGGTGTAGTGGTTAGCGCTGTCGCCTCACAGCAAGAAGGTCCTGGGTTCGAGCCCCGGGGCCGGCGAGGGCCTTTCTGTGTGGAGTTTGCATGTTCTCCCCGTGTCCGCGTGGGTTTCCTCCGGGTGCTCCGGTTTCCCCCACAGTCCAAAGACATGCAGGTTAGGTTAACTGGTGACTCTAAATTGAGCGTAGGTGTGAATGTGAGTGTGAATGGTTGTCTGTGTCTATGTGTCAGCCCTGTGATGACCTGGCGACTTGTCCAGGGTGTACCCCGCCTTTCGCCCGTAGTCAGCTGGGATAGGCTCCAGCTTGCCTGCGACCCTGTAGAAAGATAAAGCGGCTAGAGATAATGAGATGAGATGAGATGAGATGAATTAAACAACAATAATTCTTACTTAGGGTGGCACGGTGGTGTAGTGGTTAGCACTATCACCTCACAGCAAGAAGGTTCTGGGTTTGAGCCCAGTGGCCGACGGGGGCCTTTATTTGTGGAGTTTGCATGTTGTCTTTGTGGGTTTCCCTCACAGTCCAAAGACATGCAGGTTACGCTAACTGGTGGCTCTAAATTGAGTGTGAATAGTTGTTTGTCTTTATGTGTCAGCCCTGCGTTGAACTAGCGACTTGTCCAGTGTGTATCACGCCTCTCACCCATAGTCAGCTGGGATAGGCTCCAGCTTGCCTGCAACCCTGCACAGGATAAGCAGCTACAGATAATGGATAGAAACCAGCAAAAAGATGACTCATGACATCAGAATAAAAATCTCATCTCATCTCATCTCATTATCTGTAGCCGCTTTATCCTGTTCTACAGGGTCGTAGGCGAGCTGGAGCCTATCCCAGCTGACTACGGGCGAAAGGCGGGGTACACCCTGGACAAGTCGCCAGGTCATCACAGGGCTCAGAATAAAAATATCAAAAGAAAAAAAATGGGGGGGGGGGGGGGGGTACAAGACAGTATACCTCAGGCAAATTCATTTACTACTGCATATTTTCTACAACATTAATACTTTTTTCCCTGTATTTTAATGGTTTGTTGTTGTGTATACTTATAACTTCATGTTTTACATCACTCTAATTTTGTTGTTTTTATCCTGTCTAATTAACTAACAGGTTTGCTAGATAGATAAAGTACCATAACCATAACAACCTACTTTGCATTGTGGCAGTTGAGACTTCTTGATTAAAAAGTCAAAAATACACTCACCGGCCACTTTATTAGGAACACCCATCCATCCGCTGTTTTATCTAGTTATCTAATGACCCAATCCCTTGACAGCAGCACAATGCATAAAATCATGCAGATACAAATCAAGAGCTTCAGTTAATGTTCACTTCAAACATCAGAATAGGGGAAATTGTGATCGCAAAGTGTGACTTTCGCTGTGGCATGGGTGTTGGTGCCAGATGGACTGGTTTGAGTATTTCAGAAACTGCTGATCTCCTGGGGTTTTCACACACAACAGTCTCTAGAGTTTGCACAGAACGGTGCAAAAAAAACAACAAAACAAACAAGCAAAAACAAAAAAAAACACACAAAAAAAAAACACTGAGTGAACGACTGTTCTGTGGGTGGAAACAGCTTGTTGATAAGAGAGATCAGAGGAACATGGCCAGATTGGTTCGAGCTACCAGGAAGGATATAGAAACTCTTTAGAACCGTGGTGAATATAAAAGCATCTCAACATGCAACAGCAGAAGACCACATTGGGTTCCACTCTTGCCAGCCAAGAACAGGAATCTTAGAATCAAGAACAAGTTCCTAATAAAGTGGCCAGTGAGTGTAGTCAGAACAACTTTATTTGGGTAATTAGTTATAATAACTGTGATTCTTGTGCAGGGCCATACAGAAGTATTATTTGAAGTTCATGGAGCATGGTGCCTTAAGACAGCACAGTTCTCTGTCACAGTGCCTGTGTATGGTAGATTAAACCATATCAGACTACACATGAGTAGTTACACCTTGTGCAGTGAGCTTGGTTTACATTCATTGTACTGTTCATTGAATTCATAAGGATTTACTGTGTTATTATAGTCACTATGGGTTTCTGAATTATATGTTTTTCTATGTATTTCTATGTTTATTGTACACTGCTTTATGGACTGGGAAAACAAGCAAGTAGCTCAGTCACCTGAAGATATGCAGGATATGCGAGATTGTAGTAGGAGCTGTGGGGATGTTCAGAATTTGTCATTTTATTACAATCATTTGCCATATTAATAATGCTAATAGCCATCAGAAATAAAACACCTTTATGACAGTTCCTTTAAAAAGATTACATGCTAACAATAATATGAGGAAAACAACCTCTTGCTTTATAAACTCAGATCTACCTTTCATTATCTTTTCCTGCAGTAGACCTCCAAGCATCGCTAGCAAGCTAATACCTTTCAAACGCAAACAGGCAAAATGTGTGACCCTGATTGGTTAATCCTGCTTCTCACTATAACAGCTGTTAGCCAATAAAATATGTAACATGTATTTCCCCTTCATGCTAGGCACCATGTGCTTTCAGTGCAACCAACAGCACGCAGTACAAGACACACCTGTCCGTTTGTTTGTTACCGTGTGTTTTTGTTTCTGGTTTATGTCTGGTCTCCTCCCTCGTCTTGTCATTTTTTTATGTCATGATCATTCGCACCTGTTTCCTGTTTCCCCTTGCTTGTCCTGGTGGCATGGTGGTGTAGTGATTAGCATGGTTGCCTCACAGCAGGAAGGTTCTGGGTTCGAACCCAGTGGCCAGCAAGGGCCTTTCTGTGTGGAGTTTGCATGTTCTCCCTGTGTCTGTGTGGGTTTCTTCCGGGTGCTCCGGTTTCCCCCACAATCCAAAGACATGCAGGTTAGGTTAATATGGGACGGCCTTGGGCTGAGGTGCCCTTGAGTGAGGCACCTAACTCCCAACTGCTCCCTGGGCACTGTTAGCATGGCTGCCCACTGCTCAGGGTATGTGTGTGTTCACTGCTTCAGATGGGTTAAATGCAGAGAGGAAATTTCACAAGTGTGTGATGAATAAAGTTGTGCTTTCTTTTTCTTTCCACCTTTGTTTATTAGTATTTATCATGAAGCATCACACTCAGTGTCTCGTGCCTGTCTTTTGCCAAGTCTTTGTTTTCCGTCAGTTGTTTCCCGGTTTTGATCCTGTTCTCTTTCCAGGTTCTAGTATTTTGCATTTGCCTGTTTCATGATTGCCAGTTGCCTAAACTCTGCCTGTTTATGGCCACGCCTTTGGCTCTTGATATGGATTTGTCTGCCTGTATGCTTCAATGCACAATAAACCCCACTAACTGCAACTGCATCCATCTCTACCTCTCTGACATGACAGAATGCAGCAGGAAAGCAGGCACAAAACATAGCCATGATCACCATGATAGTTTTTGACTCCATTGAGTTTCCACACAAGGGCTGTGTGCTATGTACAGTATGCCCTGCACCCATACGATGGCATTGAATGTCTGCCGAATGGGCCCGACCTTCATCGCTGTGGTGGAGTTTATGCTGTCTCAGCTCACAGGTCCTGCACGCAAGTAGGGTGAGTGCCTGATAGCCTCCAAGCAACCCAGTTTGCATGACACCACACCATTTGAAACATTTATGAAGTTGGTGTTCCCACTGGTCTGCTCTCAACTGAAGATGACAAGGCAGCATTCTCTCCAGAGCTCCCAATCCAAGAGTGACAGGGCAGTCTCCTTTCTAGAGTTCACTCCAGAGACTGACAAGGTGGCCTTTACTCCAGAGCTCACTTCAGAGGCCAACAGGATGGCCTTCATCCAAGAGATCTTTCCCGAGGCCGACTGGATGGTCAGCACACAAGCGCTCCCTTCAGAGACCAACTGGGTGGGCTGCACCCAAGAGCTCCCTCCAGAGGCTGACTGGGCAGCCTGCACTCCTGTTCTTGCTCTGCCACTGAGCTTCAAAGATGACATCACTCCACTTCTTGACTGTGGAGATGAAATCACACCTTCTGACTTCAGGGATGATGTTGCTCCGCCTTCTGGCTTCAAGAATGACATCATCGTGCCGCCTCCTGAATTTGGGGATGATGTCAGCACGATGTCTGCTGATTTTGGGGATGATGACCTTGCTCTGCTTCCTGACTTTGGGGATGATGTCGTTGCTCTGCATCTTGGCTTTGAGGCTGATGCAGTCACTCTGCCAGCTGAATCGTGCAAGAGTGGCATACCCTCGCCTGAGTCCATGCCCAGGCCTGAATTCAAGTCCCTACTCACTGCATCTGTCTCTATCTCCCTGACATAACACTATGATTAAGCAAAATAAGAGATGTGTTCATTTGATGTCTGGAATGGTTAAATAGGTATGGAGGAACTGCAGTAGTGACTTAGTTTATGAACATCATTATAGCACAAACTATATTGAAATGTATACAATCAGCCTTAAATAAGCATTTGGAACTATTTAGTAAACATAGCCTCAGCTATGTCTTCAAGACATAGTTTTGATAGTTTTGTGACATATACACAGGTTTTAAGCAGTTTTCTAGCATTTCTCTCCACCAATTTGAGTCAGATTGACAAGTATATTGGTGTGTGCCATTTGATTGTGAAACATTTTAACTATGACACCTATTTACAGCTCCAGTGATGCTACCATTCTGTCATTAAGCTATAGCTTTCTGTAATTAAGCTATAAATACATTTCCCCATGTCCTCCCTGTATAAATCCTCATATCTGACTATGCTGCTGGTCTTGGTTTGTGTGGATGAAACAAGTTTTAAAAAGTATTTTGTAATTTTCATTTCCCATATTTCTCATTCTAGGGGGCGGCACGGTGGTGTAGTGGTTAGCGCTGTTGCCTCACAGCAAGAAGGTCCGGGTTCGAGCCCCGTGGCCGGCGAGGGTCTTTCTGTGTGGAGTTTGCATGTTCTCCCCGTGTCCACATGGGTTTCCTCCAGGTGCTCCGGTTTCCCCCACAGTCCAAAGACATGCAGGTTAAGTTAACTGGTGACTCTAAATTGACCGTAGGTGTGAATGTGAGTGTGAATGGTTGTCTGTGTCTATGTGTCAGCCCTGTGATGACCTGGCGACTTGTCCAGGGTGTACCCCGCCTTTCGCCCGTAGTCAGCTGGGATAGGCTCCAGCCTGCCTGCGACCCTGCAGAACAGGATAAAGCGGCTAGAGATAATGTGATGAGATTAGATATTTCTCATTCTACTATTAAGAATAGAAAATGGGAAATGAAAAATGGGGAAAAGCTGAGAAGGCTTTTTTCCACTGAAATAAAATTGAAAATGAATCAAAAGAGGGTTAAATCCAGCTATGTGCTGTTAGTACTCAAGTCACTAGATGAGGTCTTGGGTTAAGACGAACAATTGTATACTGTTCAATTAGCAGACATTTTTATTGAAAGAAATGCACAAGTAAGATTATGAACCAGCCATAGAGCTGAGGATAAAGGGCCAACAGTGGAGTTTCTCTTTCCAAGAATGTATTGTTTTTATAAATAGCAGTCCTGGGATTTGAGCTTATGTTGCTTCAAGCACCTTACATTTCAAGGATCTGTATGATTCATGTTTTTTTTTTTTTCTGGATGTAGTTCACTTGAGCTGCAGACAATATATACCACACTAGTCTTACTGTTGTGCTCAGAAGTTTAAATACACTGATGTGAATGTCACCATGGAAATTGTCATGGCAATATTGGGCTTTCAATGATTTCTTTGAACTGTTCTTTTCTAGGGCAGAATGATTATCCAAGGTACAACATAGATCTTTAATTGAAAAAAAAAAACAAGAATTAAAAAAAGTTTTAATTTATTTAGGGTTTTCTGAAATCAACACAGGGTCAGATTTGTACAGGGTGAAAAATGTACATACTCTCACTTAGATTAGTAATTCAGTGGTGTTGAAAGTTCCAAAATGTCTTTTAACTTGCCAAGACCAAGGCTTCTTAAATTCCTTTTGGTGATTTATGATTGACTACATCTGGTAGCTGCTCTGTGCCAACATAAAAAGGCTTTGTTTGACCGCACTCATTGGCTTGACCAGCACACAGTACAATAGGAAAGTCCAAGGAGCTCAGTGCATATCTGGGAAAGAGAAATATAGATTTACACAACTTGGGAATGCCTGTTGGAGCCATTTCTAAATAACTGAAGAATCTCAGTTCAAATAACTGTATGTAAGTGCAAGTTATTGGGAGGTGTAGCTACTTTGCCAAGCCATTTTGCTAGAAGAAAACCCAAAATGTCACTTTCAGCAGAGATGAAATTGGTTTGTATGGTCAGGAACAACCCAGAAACCATCAAGGCACAGGCCTGCCATGAACTGGAAGCTGCTGTAACACTAGTGACACAATCTACAATCAAGCATGGTTTACATCGCCATGGACTGAGGGCTACCATTCAAGAAAGAAGTCCATGCTCTAAAATTAACATGTTCAAGCTTGACTAAAGTTTGCAACTGACCACATGGACAAAGAAAAGTCTTTCTGGAGGGAAGTTTTATGAGACAAAGATTAAGTTGTTTGGCCAGAAGTACAGATGAACACTGCACCAACTGTTAAGAATGGTGGTGGTAGCATCATGCTCTGAGGCTGTTTTGCTGCCAGTGGAACTGGTGCATTGCACAAACTGGATGAAATAATGAAAAATGAGGACTACCTCAGAATTCTTCAGCATAACCTCAAACCATCAGAAACTTCGACAGAACTGAGTGTTCCAACATGACAATGACCCCAAATACACATCAAAGCTAGTTGTGGAATGGATAAAGTAGGCTAACATTAAGTCTTAAAACAGGTCCTGACCTCCACCCTATCGAAAATATGTGGAATATGCTTAAAAGTCAAGTTCATGGTATAAAACACATAAATTTAATTGAACTCTACCAATTCTGCCAAGAAGAGTGGTCAAATATCCAACCAAAATTGTGCCAGAAGCTTGTTGATGGTGACCAAAAGTATCTGGTCAAGGTAAAACTTGCTAAGGGAGATTTAACCAAATATTAGGTGTTCTGTATGTAAGTTTTTGCCCTGTATGTTTGGTACTTCACATATAGTAAATTAAACACTGAAAGATAAGGACAGTGTGAGGCAGCATAACATGAGATAATTCTTGTTAATTGCCACAAATCTCACAAGAATACTGTTTAACACACTTTGATTGGTAGCTGCCGATAAATCCTTGACTTTTGAGTCACCTTCAACTGTTGCAGATAATTCCATATATACACTGAAGATTGCACCGTGTAGAAAACCGAGCTCAAAGTTTTCTTTTCTCCAAAGGAAAATCTGTACTTTTGTACCCAAGAACTGCTGCTGTTTTCATAAAGACTGCCATATTCTAGGACACATTCACAAAATACTCAAAAAACAGCATTGGTTCCCTTTGGAGTCTGTTTCCTCTCAAGGTATCGTCTTCATGTCATCCCAGGGAGTTTGTTCTCGCCACTGTTGCCTCTGGCATACGTCTATTCATTACTGATAAACGTACAGCTACAGCCAGGTTTCTGTAAAGCTGCTCTGTGGCAATATCTCTTGTTAAAAGTGCTATACAAATAAAACTGAACTGAGTTGAAATTCCACAGAGACATTTTTGCTTACCTACAGTGTGGCCACTTCTTTGTTTCCAAACCTTTTGGCCCCATTTTATTAATTCTTGTAACAGAAGCAATATTGTTACATGAGTCATATCTCTCTAAGGAGAAAGTTTATGGTTTGCTTTCTTAATAAATAGTAACGTACGGTAAAGCAAACTGTGTGTGTGTGTGTGTGTGTGTGTGTGTGTGTGTGTGTGTGTGTGTGTGTGTGTGTGAATTGAGAATAAGATCACGAGGTGACATTTCTCAAGTACCATTAAAAAAAGGTCATTTTATTATAAATTGAAGGTGGCCATGTTATGAATCTAGTATGTTTTCATAACTACATATTTATCACAACCTTAAAGAATATCAATTTATCAACTAGAGAAAGCATTTGACAAAGTAGGGGTCATTCCTTACTTTACACATCACAAAAGTTGTTACTTTTTCAAAAGAATTCCTATTTTTCACTCTGGCATCTGATTCATTTTGAATGTACCGGGGATTTCTTTTTGCAGACTTTGCCAAAAGTGGTATAAACAAGGAGGTGTCCTAATTTTGGGTATGCTCAATTTCCTCAGGACTGGGAAACTGCAATGGGGTTACTGTACACATAGTTCCTCTGATTATTAAAGGGGAGATATTATGAAAAACTTACTTTTTTAGTGCATGTGAAGATACATTTGGATATCTAGAGTGCCTACCAACCCACAAACTCTGAAATAAGACACCCAGTCAGTTTTTTTTTTTCTGCCTATTTCAGAAGATATGTCCTTCAACAAGCCATTCAGATTTGGCTCCACTTTCTATGTCACAAGAAGAGCTCATGAAAATTATGCCTCCCCTCATCTGAATATGTTCACTTATGGCTTGAGAACTGCCTTTGTGATTGAATATTAATGAGGAAAATGCAACCTGATTGGTTGGCGGAAGAGGGGGTTGGGGTGAGCAGTGTCTCATTCAGCCGTTTTGTACAGGACTGTTTAGACAGGGTGAGAAGGGAGCTGTGATGCTTTATCCTTGTGGTATTTTGATCAAAGCATGTCACAGACATTTCATTAAGACCACAGTGAACTGTGTCAACTTGTGGAAAAGGGGTAGAATATGTCACCTTTAATATTATTTGTATTATCATGTATTTACTATATTTGTTATTACCAAGATTTGTTCTATAAAATATATCATGTGACTCTATTAATTTTTATGAAGCTGATTGGAGATATTTTGGAATGTTGATGAGCTCTAATAGATTATAATATGTGTAAGGCATAGGCTTTATCAGGAAACACTTCCTGACCAGGCTCATGTTTTTGAAAGCAGAATAACGCTCAATAATGCTCAATAATTTTCATTACAATGGGAAAGCATCTTGAATGCAGAAGACAAACATAGGATTATATATTGTATGAAAAGCCAAATGGGACTATAAATAGGTGCTGGAGATAATGAGAGTAGTTTCAGCACACAAGTAGTTTTATTAAGATGCAGAGACTGTGTAATACTGTCTTTTGGATGCTAATCTTTAAACAAATGGTAATTTTGGGTACAATGAAATTTATGTCTGATTCGTTAAAATAGATGCAAGACTTTATATATATGTATATATACACAGTGGTGCTTGAAAGTTTGTGAACCCTTTAGAATTGTCTATATTTCTGCATAAATATGACCTAAAACATCATCAGATTTTTACACAAGTCCTAAAAGTAGATAAAGAGAACCCAGTTAAACAAATGAGACAAAAATATTATACTTGGTCATTTATTTATTGAGGAAAATGATCCAATATTACATATCTGTGAGTGGCAAAAGTATGTGAACCTCTAGGATTAACAGTTAATTTGAAGGTGAAATTGGAGTCAGCTGTTTTCAATCAATGGGATGACAATCAGGTGTGAGTGGGCACCCTGTTTTATTTAAAGAACAGGGATCTATCAAAGTCTGATCTTCACAACACGTTTGTGGAAGTGTATCATGGCACGAACAAAGGAGATTTCTGAGGACCTCAGAAAAAGTGTTGTTGATGCTCATCAGGCTGGAAAAGGTTACAAAACCATCTCTAAAGAGTTTGGACTCCACCAATCCACAGTCAGACAGATTGTGTACAAATGTTGGAAATTCAAGACCATTGTTACCCTCCCCAGGAGTGGTCGACCAACAAAGATCACTCCAAGAGCAAGGCATGTAATAGTCAGTGAGGTCACAAAAGGCCCAGGGTAACTTCTAAGCAACTGAAGGTTTCTCTCACATTGGCTAATGTTAATGTTCATGAGTCCACCATCAGGAGAACACTGAACAACAATGGTGTGCATGGCAGAGTTGCAAGGAGAAAGCCACTGCTCTCCAAAAAGAACATTGCTGGTCGTCTGCAGTTTGCTAAAGATCACGTGGACAAGCCAGAAGGCTATTGGAAAACTGTTTTGTGGACAGATGAGATCAAAATAGAACTTTTTGGTTTAAATGAGAAGCGTTATGTTTGGAGAAAGGAAAACACTGCATTCCAGCATAAGAACCTTATCCCATCTGTGAAACATGGTAATGGTAGTATTGTGGTTTGGGCCTGTTTTGCTGCATCTGGGCCAGGACGGCTTGCCATCATTGATGGAATAATGAATTCTGAATTATACCAGTGAATTCTAAAGGAAAATTTCAGGGCATCTGTCCATGAACTGAATCTCAAGAGAAGGTGGGTCATGCAGCAAGACAACGACTCTAAGCACACAAGTCGTTGTACCAAAGAATGGTTAAAGAAGAATAAAGTTAATGTTTTGGAATGGCCAAGTCAAAGTCCTGACTTTAATCCAATGGAAATGTTGTGGAAGGACCTGAAGTGAGCAGTTCATGTGAGGAAACCCACCAACATCCCAGAGTTGAAGCTGTTCTGTACGGAGGAATGGGCTAAAATTCCTCCAAGCCGGTGTGCAGGACTGATCAACAGTTACCGCAAACGTTTAGTTGCAGTTATTGCTGCACAAGGGGGTCACACCAGATACTGAAAGCAAAGGTTCACATACTTTTGCCACTCACAGATATGTAATATTGGATCATTTTCCTCAATAAATAAATTACCAAGTATAATATTTTTGTCTCATTTGTTTAACTGGGTTCTCTTTATCTACTTTTAGGACTTGTGTGAAAATCTGATGTTTTAGGTCATATTTATGCAGAAATGTAGAAAATTCTCAAGGATTCACAAACTTTCAAGCACCACTGTGTATATATATAATATAATTTTGTTTTCTTTTTGTATATAAAGTTGCTTGTTTTGATGTAATGTTAGTGTAGTGCTTACAAAGTGTAGGTGGAGCACAGAGGACGGCAGGACAACGCTTTAGAGGCAGAGAAGGCTTTTTATTAAACAACTTTTCAGTTTCAATAGCCAGTTTCTAGTATGCGGCGTAAGTAAGCGCACGCGCGCGCACACACACACTCTGTGTTCTGGTCCCGGGTTGCGCTCCCTCTGCTCTCCCTCTGCCTCCTTAAATAGGGAGCGGTTACTGGGAAAACACACAAAACACAGGTTAATCACCGTCAGGTGTAGCGATTCTGCCACTCACCTTCCCTGGCTCCGCCCTCCTGTCACAGACCGGCGCTTGACCATGCCCCCGCTGCCACAGTTAGTTTTCCATTTTAAAATGTAAGCTGCTTTAACTGATTGCAGATTCAGATCTATTCACTATTTATTCTTATTTCAAAAACCTTAAAGATATGTTTAATCTCATTTCTGATAAGACATATTGCTCACTGTATTTTGGAATGAAACATATAGTGTATAACTATACATATAGACCTTGGTAGACCTTAGTATTATGATGCCCAGGGAATATCTCTGCATTGTGCTTAGTGTTCCCAGGAAGATCCCTGGATCCACCATGACCCTGATCAGGATAAAGTGCTTCCTGAAGATAAGCAAATGAATGTATGTCTTCATGTAAAGTATATGAGTGTTCTGAAAGTATATTAGACAGAATATTCTAAAACCCTGACTGTACCAACAGGTTTATAAATTTACTTGCTAGAAGAAGCTTGGCATGATGTTTTATGAAGCCACTGTGCCTACGTCCTTAATTTCAGCGTATGAGTACTTCTGTTCTCTTCCACTCTGTGGGTGGAGGCCGTGCCTGTCAAAGCCAACAAGACGAAATGCATGTGGAGAAGGATACAATGATAAATGGTGTTATCTCTTTATTTTAGCCAGGGATTAAAGTCATAGAGAGAGAGCGAGAGAGAGCACGTTTAGGAATGACAGAGTCATCTGTTTAATAAGGCCTGAGCTCATACTGTGACACTTGCACATAGCTGTTGATATTCCATTATTGAAGTTTTCTGTCTAATTTTGCTCATTTAAATGAAAGCCTGCTAAAATTCCCATTTGTGAAGGGCCACAATTTGCTGAATTGACATTTGCTATTTATTCTAAAAGACTTTGGCTTGTTTTTGACAACAGGCATGTGCCTTGCTGTTCTTCTCTCATTAAAGAGCAACAAACAGGTGCATGATTTCAGTGTTAATAAGGCGGTAAAATATCCCCTTGTTTCCTAGGTAACAGAGACCAGAACAGGGCCTCTGGGATGCAGTAACTACGACAGCCTGGATTCTGTCAGCTCAGTACTGGTGCACAGCCCAGAGAATAAAATCCATCTGAAAGGTATGACAGCTTTTTTGCTTACCTGTGTAGCTGTGTGATTATGCCATCACAGATGCTGTAACTTTTTAACAAAGACCTTGAAGTATCCTTGATAGGATTTGTAGCCATTTAAACTTTGAATAGTGGAATTTCTTGGGATATAGGAGTTCTTAAAATGAGAATGAATAAATGTTTCTTCATGTGTCCTCAAGATATACAATAAAAGGTTTCTTTCTTTCTTTCTTTCTTTCTTTCTTTCTTTCTTTCTTTCTTTCTTTCTTTCTTTCTTTCTGTTCTTGCCAGCAATAGCACCATTTGTAAGAATAACATGGACTAGCACTATTTTGCAGCTGATATGTACTAATTTAGCAATTAAGTGATCTAATACTCAATAGAGTCATGATACTTCTACAATGGCTAAATTTAATATAGAAACCACAAAAATAATTATATATTTTAATTCTTCAACTGAAAGCAATGAAGTGTCAAAAGTAAAAGTCCATTATTCTGAAAGCAGAAGCTTTAAATCAAATAATGCATGACATTTATAAGATCACAGTTCAGACCTGTGTCATTGGCTTTGGTCTTCCAACCAACCAATTTTCATGATTGTGTATAAAAATGACAGGCATGGGAGTTGGTGGGAAAATGGAATGTAAATAATAACATGAGCCATCGTGACAAAAGGTGGTCAGGGACCCTGATTTAATTGGACGCTTTATTATTGTTCTCTCAGTACTGCTTTCCCAATGCACTAAGAGACCAGCGTAATCCTTTCACTTTAATTTAGATTGATTGTACAGACAGCAAATGACTTGAAAAATAATAATAAAAAGGCATTCAGGCATTCAGAAAGGTAAAGTGTAAATTAGGGTATTGCTTTTAGATTTCTCACTGCTAGAATGTACATTTAAGGAGAATCATAGGGAGTTAGTATGTAAATTTAACAGTGATTTGTATGATTGTGTAATAAAAAATCGTTTCATTTCTGCCTCACTACATTTTAAAAGAGAAACACTCAGACTTTAATGACATTTGTAAAGATGTAATGGAAGTGTGTTTGTGGCCAAAAATAAAATTCTTACATCAAGCTTTTATTTCAACACAAAAGTCTACATAAAATGTCTGAACACCCCCTTGCATTAAAATTGTGATTTTGCTCTGTGCCATTTCACTGAAGTTCAATAAGACATGGAATAAAACATTAGCACTGTCATATCTGTGAAGACATTTATTGTTTTTGGCTTTATTTATTTATAAACAAAACTTCTGCTTTTCATACTATTTTTTCACTGTTCTTTGTTATAAATTCATACAAATTAATGTACTCTTTTTTATTAATCAAGGGAATTCAATAACTAGAAGCATCAGTTACAATTATTAACACAAGAACTTGTTTATGATGAACCGTTTATGCAATCACTTTAATGTTAGATTTTTTTTTCAACTTTGCGAAGGAAATCATTATATATTTATCCATAGAAAATATACAATTACAAATGATATTTGGTTTATAGCTTGCAGTCAGAGACAGGACTGATTTACTCAGTGTTAAAACCATGGATTATGTATTAAGGGTAATTCCACAAATTGTTGTCAAGATTCATAGCAAGGGTCAGAGCACCAATAGTCAGTGTTAAACAGGGATTACCTTTATTAGAGAAATGGGAAATGAGCAAACGTTGGAAAACCAGAAATAATGAACAGGGTAGCAACATTCATAATCCGTATTAACAATCAGCAAGACTTAGCAGAAGTGGATAAGGAAACAGAAGAATATTAAAAGACAAAGTAATGAAGGACCGGACTGTGGACAAGTGCACATATTAAGGAACAGGCCAATAAAGGGACAGTGGCAGAGACAGAACTAGAAAATGAAACAGAAGCTGTGGGAAACACGCTGTATACTGAGGGGATTCATGACATGGTTTGGCAGTCTGATGTTGGACAATGACATTTTTCTTAATTTAATTTTTGAAAAGGTAAGTACTTTATGAAATTCTGCTTGTGGATGGTGCCAGCTACATTATATGTAACATTCAGATCATGTCTCCGTGCCATTTTGTACAATGTCTTGCAAAAGTATTCATCCCCCTTGGTGTTTGTCCTGTTTTGTCGCATTACAAGCTGGAATTAAAATGGATTTTTGGAGGGTTAGCACCATTTGATTTACACAACGTGCCTACCACTTTAAAGGTGGAAATTGTTCAAAGTCACATAATTAGTTGATAAAGAGCCACCTGTGTGCATTCAAAGTATCAGATGAGCTGTCACATGATGTCTGTATAAATCAACCTGTTCTGGAAGGACCCTGACTCTGCTACACTACTAAGCAAGCAACATGAAAACCAAGGAGCCTCCAAACAGGTCAGAGTTATGGAGAATTATAGATCAGGGTTGGGTTATAAAAAATATCCCAAACTTTGAATATCTCACGGAGCACCATTAAATCCACAATAGCAAAATGGAAAGAATATGGCACCACTACAAACCTGACGAGAGAAGGCTGCCCACCAAAACTCACAGACTGGGTTAGGAGGGCATTAATCAGAGATGCAGCAAAGACACTAAAGATAACACTGAAGGAGCTGCAAAGATTCACAGCGGAGATGGGAGTATCTGTCCATAGGACCACTTTAAGCCATACACTCCACAGAGTGGGGCTTTATAGAAGAGTGGCCAGAAAAAAAGTAATTGCTTAAAGAAAAATAAGAAAACATGTTTGGCGTTCACCCAACAGCATGTGTCAGACTCCCCAAACACATGGGAAAAGATTCTCTGGTCAAATGAGACTAAATGGAACTTTTTGGCCATCATGAGAAATGCCATGTATGACGCAAACCCAACACCCTGAGAACACCATTCCTACAGTGAAGCATGGTGGTGGCAGCATCATGCTGTGGGGATATTTTTCATTTGCAGGGACAGGAAAGCTGGTCAGGACTGAAGGAAAGATAGAGGGCACTAAATACAGGGCAATTCTGGAGGAAAACCTGTCTGAGTCAGCCAGAGGTTTGAGACTGGGATGAAGGTTCACATTCTAGCAGGACAATGACCCTAAACATACTGCTAAAGCTATACTGGAGTGGTTTAAAGGGAAACATTTAAATGTCTTGGAATGGCCTAATCAAAGCCCAGACCTCACTCCAATTGAGAATCTGTGGCATAACTTGAAGATTGCTGTACACCAAAGCAACCCATCTCACTTGAAGGAGTTGGAGCAGGTTTGCTTTGAGGAACGGGCAAAAATCCCAGTGGCTAGTAGTCTGGCTAACGCGACTTCAAAGATCTGCGAGCATTTGGTCTGGCAAAGATATTAAGCCCAACCGTTTCCCAAAGCGCGTGGTTGACCCGCCTCCCTGAAATGCCTCAGTTTGCTACTGGTCGAAGCCAGAAAAGGCTGTGACGAAGCTTAAACCAATCACATCACTCTTTCCTCTGACGTATGTGACACGACGGAAACTGCTTGAGTAACAGGAAGAAGATAAATACCTCCAGGGCTGCTCTTTGCTCCATTTTCAATGAGAACTTCCCGTTGAATGCTTTCAATACAGCATCTACCGCTGTGTCAAAGGCTTGCCGCTGCTCCATGTTCGTAATGTTTCTAGTGAATGAAGCGCTTCCGGCATAGATTGTGTAAACAATCTATGGCTTCCGGTCACAGTTCTACTACGTCACTGCCTTGAACATGCCTCTACCCAGGGCCGTTGGAGATGCTTAAAGTTGATTGGCTCCCGATTTTTCAGGAGCTTGGAAGAGCTGGAGATAGCTTGCCTGGCCAGACTAAGCTCGCAACAGGCCCTCGTGTTGCATCACGCTTAGGATGGGCGGGCCCAGGCTAAGTGGCTAGATGTGCTAAGCTAATAGAGACATACCCCAAGAGACTTGCAGCTGTAATTGCAGCAAAAGGTGGCTCTACAAAGTATTGACTTTTTTTTTTTTTGGGGGGGATACCTCTGCACACTCCAGATTTCTGTTTTTTCATCTTAATTATTGTTTCTGTCACAATTAAAAAAAAATGCACCTTTAAAGTGGTAGGCATGTTGTGTAAATCAAATGGTGCTAACCCCCCAAAGTCCATTTTAATTCCATCTTGTAATCCGACAAAACAGGACAAACACCAAGGGGGATAAATACTTTTGCAAGACACTGTACTCTACGTAAGTATTTTGGCTCAAACATCATGGTCTTTAAGGTTCCTTAGTAACTCTTTTATTCTTAGAGCTATTCCATGAAGAAAACTTGAGCAAAGACCCTTGTTTATGTTGCTAGTAAATTATAATTTATCCATCCATCCATCCATCCATCCATCCATCCATCCATCAAAGTATCCATCCATTGATTTTTTTTTTTTTTTGACAGTAATGTTTGAGCATAATTAAATTGATTTATTCAATTTTAATGAAAAACTAGCTGGCCAATCCCTGAATATAACAAATATTTTTATCCTTGTGTGCAGCCACCAAATTCACCAACTTCATTTCCAATGTATTATCACGTCTTAGAACCACCAAGTTTTGGATCAGATTCAGTGTTTATATTCTGTCTTTTCTCCCTTTTTTAATAACAAGCTTAATTGACTATGAAGCAGCAAGATCAGAGAAATGTACTGGAGTGTATAAATAGAGTTCTTTAAAGGGTTCTTTATTGTGTGTGACTATCTGATAAATGGCTGTGAATAAATGACATATGGATGGAACCGATGAAGCAAGCTCAAATTGCTCTGACCCCAAGAGTTCCTAGATAGCCAACAAAAGACAAAGTTACTTTTACATTTACTTTTAAATTACATCTAATTACAGTTAATCATTTAGCAGATGCTCTCTTCTGAAGTGACTTCGAAGTGACAAGTGAAACATAATACAATCCCAGCCTCTAGCAGTTTAAGGAGCATGATACAGATGGGAGTGCTGCAAAATTAAATATACTCTACATGACTAGAAGCAAGTGTAGGAAGAACAGAGGGAGCAGCAGTTAAACACAATGTTTGGTTTAAAGGAAAAATCTACCCTGAGTAACTTGCACATTAACTTATTATTTTTGTGATGTTTCAGAGATTTTTTAGATTACCCACAATGTTGTTCAACTATCTGCTGATAGTAATGGAGTGGGATTTAGCCCTCTCTACCTAAAGAGAAGAATGAAGCAGCGCTTTAGTCATTTAGTCTGTCCAGCTCTCTCATAAACAGATTAACTTCCAAAGCCTCACTTTTCATGCTAATACCACTGCTGAAACCATTATGCTTGTCATCTCAAAGATCTCTAACTAACCGTGCAGAGTCTTTGATGTCACTCAGCGGTGTGTGTATATGGCTGCAGCGCATTCTTGAACTTTGATTCCAATGATTACTGTCTTCGTTATTTCTATGTGCGATTTCTTATTAATATAACATTGAACATCATCGAATATGGCACCCACCCATTTTTCAAGTGATCAGAAATATTGGAACACATGACTGACAGGGGGCGGCATGGTGGTGTAGTGGTTAGCACTATTACCTCACAGCAAGAAGGTTCTGGGTTTGAGCCCAGCGGCCAATGGGGGCCTTTCTGTGTGGAGTTTGCATGTTCTCCCTGTGTCTGCGTGGGTTTCCTCTGGGTGCTCTGGTTTCCCCCACAGTCCAAAGACGTGCAGGTTAGGTTAATTGGTGGCTCTAAATTGACCGTAGGTGTGAATGTGAGTGTGAATTGTTGTTTGTCTCTATGTGTCAGCCCTGCGATGATCTGGTGACTTATCCAGGGTGTACCCTGCCTCTCACCCATTGTCAGATGGGATAGGCTCCACAGAAGCCCACAGGATATACGGTTACGGATAATGGATGGATGACTGACAGGTGTTTCTTGTTCTCTAGGTGTGCCCAGTTAGGTTGATTGCTTAAACAACTAATAGAATATCTGCTCTTGGTTTAAGGTTTGGGTCTCACCTGTGAAGACTATCTGTTGTTAAACAACCAACATGAAGACCAGACAGCTGTCTAAGGGAGAAAGCCATTTTGAAGTTGAGAAAAGAGCGAAAATCAGATCATAGTCACTGCACCAACATTGGACATAGCCAATACAACAATTTGGAATGTCTTGAAAAAGAAAGAAATCACTGGTGTGCTAATAACCAGACATCGGACAGCCAAAAAGATTCTGGAACCAAGATTAACCTCTACTACACACGTCACTTTCTCCCATGTGTAATACTGGTGCTTGCACTACACCTCCCCTGCCTCACCCCTGAGATAATGCATGCACATACTTTCCCTTAGATATGACTTTTAATTATTTCTATTTGAATTTTATTTATATTTTATATTTATGACTTTTAATTTTTATATTGCTATATTGATGACATTGATGGGCTGGCTGGGTCGGAAGAAGAACTTTCAAAACTTGCGAACTGTATGGATGTAATATCGGCCAAGTACAGCATGGAAATAAGTGCTGAGAAAACAAAGCTGATGATGAACAAAGAGGAACCAATCAAAACAAAAATCACAGTTAGCGGCCACAAACTTGAGACTGTAAAGAAATTCAAATATCTGGGAGCAATAATCAGTGAAGATGGCTCTGAGACAGAAGTCCTGGCAAGAGCAGCACTAACAGCTAAAACCATAGACAAACTAAAACCCATCTGGATAGATAAGAACATCAGCCTTTAACCCAAATTGAAACTACTACATGCTCTAGTCCACTCCATTTTTCTGTATGCATGCAAGTCCTGGACACTGGCCGCTGAACTTCAAAGTAGAATACAACCTGTAGAAATGAAATGTTACAGGATGATTCTTGGCATAAGGTACACAGACCACGTCACAAATGAGGACATATGCAAGACCATCAGACAACACATGAGATGGTACCAGGACCTGCTGACAACAGTTAAAAGAAGAAAGTTAAATTGGTATGGACACATAACAAGATGGGGCAGCATGGTGGTGTAGTGGTTAGCACTATCGCCTCACAGCAAGAAGGTTCTGGGTTTGAGCCCAGCGGCCGATGGGGGCCTTTCTGTGTGGAGTTTGCATGTTCTCCCTGTGTCTGCGTGGGTTTCCTTTGGGTGCTCCAGTTTTCCCCACAGTCAATTAATTGGTGGATCTAAATTGACCATAGGTGTGAATGTGAGTGTGAATGGTTGTTTGTCTCTATGTGTCAGCCCTGTGATGATCTGGTGACTTGTCCAGGGTGTATCCCGCCTCTCGCCCATCGTCAGCTGGGATAGGCTCCAGCTTGCCTGCAACCCTGCACAGGATAAGTGGTTATGGATAATGGATGGATGGACATAATGAGATCACATGGGCTGTCAAAGACTATCCTTCAAGGAACAGTCAATGGAGCAAGGAGGTAGGGCAGACAGAGAAAAAAGTGGGCAGACAACATCAGTGACTGGACCAAGAAGACCTTTGTGGAAACACAAAGAATTCCCAAGACCACACACAGTGGAGAAGGCTTGTGAAACACTCACTTAAGCAGAGCCCCCACAACCCCGGGTAGGGTTACAGGACCAAGGCAAGGCAAGGCACTGTTACACTTCTGTAGAGCTCCAATGCTGAGATACTTGTTTCTGTTTCTTCTCTCATCCAACACATTTCATTGTAATGTTGACCCTGTGTTAACATACATATGACAAATAAAACTGAACTGAAACTGAACTACTAAAGTGATGAAAAGGCTAAAGTCTGGGGAAATTAAAGATCTGTTTATGATCCCAAACATATGAGCTCATCAGTCAAACATGGTGCAAGTATGGTCATGGCTTGGGCTTGCTTGACTGCTTCTGTAATGGGCTCACTAATATTTACTGATGATATAAGTCATGATGGTAACAGCAGAATTAATCCAGAACTGTACAGAAACATTCTGGTTGCCAATTTGCATCCAATCAAATTGGGAGGAACTTCATTATGCAGCAAGACAACAACCCAAAACACACTGCAAATACAAGAAAGGACTTCATCAGGGGGAAAAATGGAAGGTTTTAGATTGGCCAAGTCAATCACCAGACCTTAACCCAAATGGGCATGCATTTCATCTCCTGAAGAGGAGACTGAAGGGAGAAACCACCCCAAAACAAGCAGCAAATGAAAGAAGCTATGGCACAAGCCTGGAAAAACATCACTAAAGAAGAATGCAATAGTTTGGTGATGTCGTCATCATTGCTAGCGATGATGACTGCTTCATTAGGATGCACAGAAACACAGATGGGCCACGAAGCCCACACCAGAGCAACAGAGTTGCCCACAACAGCGGCATGAACGGCCCGGCCGAGCCGCCACAGAATGTCAAGCCTCGTGAGCTCTCGCATACTATTCTCCTCTCCTAATGAAGTGCCTTGCACAGTAAGGTAAGACAAACGATGTCGTGCCCCCATCGTGCTGTCTCTCTGGACCTCCAGACCTGATGCCAAGTGGTGCACAAAAGTGCCACAGACCTGAACGGGTATGGAAGTTGCCCTGCAGTGACAACTGATTTGCTGAGTGATGCCATCCATTGGCAGTTTGAGTGGCTCATCTGTATGCCATCAGGTGGTGTGCCATTAACTCTGTTGGGTTCATCTGCCACATTGCACCGAAAAGTGCCCTGCTGCCAATGCCTTATTGGTGATGTATTATTTAACCCTTAGCTGGAACCCAGGCAGGTGCTACCACTCCGGGTCAGAGCGGACCTGGGAGCAATGGTGATTAAGGGGTAACTCCACTTTCCCTAATACTCAAGTCCTCCTGGACCTGAGACTCATCATCGGTTGCAGTTTAATGTCATACCCAAGACTTGGTGATGTCACTGAATCACTGGCTTGATCCAGTTATTGCAACCAAGGGATATGCAACCAAATATTAAATATTATTTACTTTAAGTTACTTTAAGACCGTCTCTTCCTTTACTTTTGCCCATCTACAAATTGGGTCGTTTGCCATCAAAGGTGCCATGTTCTAAGTTTAGCACATCTAAATATCAGGAAATGAAAGCTGAAATTCTGATCTGTTGTCTCATCTTCATTTTTGGATCTCAAACCTAATTGTCTTCACTGGACTGACCATTCCAATACTTTTCAGAGGAGGCTGTATATACATACGCACAGTAAATAAACCACTTGGCAACATTCAAATGTTTCTCATTTCATACATACTGCACATATTGACTAGCCTGGCAAGCCAGACTAAATGTGAATATTTAGTCTGGTCTCGGTCGTAGACATTTCCGAAGGGTGTGGGTAGGAACAACCTGTTGTCTTTCAAACTGTCTCTGTGCGTATAGGCCAACGCTTTGACCAATCAGCGCAACAGTGACTGTGACGTAGTCAGAGCGACAGAAAGCAGTGGGGGAGGGTAAACAGCTGGTAGATCAGACTTTTGCCATAGCCGGTCGGCAAAACAGCGAAAACGTCCTTCTTGAAAAGGAATGAGCGGAGAGCCTCTTCCTGCTCATGTTTCAATGAAAACTCCAAGTCTAATTCTTCTAAAACTGATTCCAAAGCGGAGTCAAACGAGCGCTGTTCAATAGCCGTAGCCATCTTTCCTGTTGTGCTTTCTCCAGCGTTGCGCAGCCTTGTCGTCACTCCTGCAAAAGCCCGCCCAAAGAATTCAAACAAAAACCTTGCGTTGTGATTGGCGGGCACGATTTGATGCCCGGGGTGTGTTGTTGATATGGTCCGAGGCTAGACCCACTCGTAGGCAAAAATATTTTTGGCCGCTAGGCGGGTGGGTCTAGTTTACTAGCCTACATATTGACTAAATCCCAGTTTGATTGCATATTAAATTCAACAAACAGGGCAATTACTGATTGCTGAAAGAATTGTTGAAAATTACAAATGTCATTATTCAGCATTTAAAAACAATAATTCCTAAAGTATTTTAGTGGTAAATTATTTAAAAGATCATTATTCCTTGCCATACTGCAGTATTTCTTTTTTTAATCATCTGTTTTCATTACAAGATACCTTTAAAATTTTAATGACTAAATTCCTCTGCTTGGATTTTAAAGGGCTTGTGCATCATTAATTAATTAGGCTTTAATTAAATTATATACTGCAGCATGGAAGTCTGTGTACTTTTCAATGTCCAGAGGGAAAAAATATGTACTTCTGGGAAGAAAAAAACCTGATATTCATAACAGGCTAAGGTTTTTATAAATGCTCTACACTTTTAGACAAAGTGAGTGGTTATCTTAAGACAAGCATTTACACTAACTTAAAGTTCCATCATATCCCAATGACAGATGTGTCACCACAAGTGACCAAAGAAATGGCAGCAAAAGGAAAGCCAATGTCGGTGCTAATTATACAAGTGACCTGTGCCAGTACTTGCCACTTTCTTTAGTCTGACATTTAAAAGTCAGCCCACTTAATAACTGTACCTCCTGAAGCAATCTCCCCACTGACAAAAGCCATGTAACTACTTTAATAAACCGAGGCAGGGGCATATCTAAAGCAGAGAGAGAGAAAAGTGGCTGGATGGAAGACGCCTAAGGCCTCCATTTCTGTCAGTTCATCAGTTCTTCAAATTTCTGAAGACTTTTCAGACTATTGTATAATTTTAAGATTATTTTAGCAGTTTCCCAACCATAGAAAGTTCTAACGTTGTCTGTAACAGAAGCGAACTAAGGGGAAAACCATAACCAGAACTGTGGATACAACAGATATAATCTAGTCTGTAGATATTACTGAAAACTGCAATAAAGCTGTGTGTGGGGGAAATGTATCACTCTGTTTCTCTCCATGAAAAGGCTGAGATTGAGGAGGAGAGGGCACAAGAGCTGTTATTTAGCCTTATCCGGAATGAAAGCCATCCAAGTCGCTGTCGTTTTTGTGCCTCCCCACACTTTTGGCTCTGCACCCACCATAAGCCAGGCCTTGAGAGGAAGACTGCATCTAATTACGCCTCTTGTTTTCCTGCAATTCTGAGAATAAATACTGAAGAACCGTGTCTCATAAATATTCATACTGGGAGAGAGAATTTGAAAAGCTGAGGAGAAAAAGGAATTGATTCTCTCTTGATGGGTGTCAGATCTGGTGAAGCTGAGAAGAGCTTTTCTCAGATAATATAATTAGCAGTTGCTCAACACCCACAGCTGGGCTGTAAAATGTGGATCGATCTCGCCAGTAGATGGATGGTGAACGTATTCATTATCGAATGATTGTGTGCGCTGTTCGTCAGTACGTATTGATTGCGAATGCTTAATTGACTACGTTGTTGCCAACAAAAGCAAAAGCAGCAACAAAAGTGTTTTTAAAATATATAATTTATACACAATCCACCCGCTATAGTAGACACCAGTGAATTGTATAGGATGGGCTATTCCCAGCAAATCTTCACAAATTAATTTTTCTGCATAAATATCAATACTCACATTACGTCCCATCAAAAGATCAGAACAGGATATGGTTGGAGAATGCCACATCGATTCTCTGCCTGCAAAGCGCCCCTGCTTCATGACAACGATATATGGCTGAATAACCTTGCTGTAGAGATTGTTAGTCTTTATCCATCCCATTACCCAATTATAGAGCTGGCATGGCAGTCCTCTGTCCTAAATAGAAATGTGCAAGCAAACACGGTCAGACGTCTGACCCACTTTACATTCCATCCGTTCTCTATAGAAGATCATGCAGGAGAATGAGCTTGGGCTTATTGCATTGTTCTGAACATGGCCTTAAAATAAAGGGGAAAAAAAAGCCATATTATGCTTGGGATGTATAAGGAAGACGAAAAGGAGAAGGGAAAGGAAGGAAATGGAAAAAAATGTTCCATGAATTTAATTTTTGTGTCTTTGTGTTGCCTATGTTTAGGCAGGTTTTCGACACTTATTCATTGATTCAGTGTAGGGAAATAATGTTTCTTCTCAGAGAACTGTATGCATGTCAGCATTGTGTTCTGTTGGTGATGTGGATGGTTTCCAAAATTAAAACAAGTATGACTAGGGTGATAGTTCATCCGAAGTTACTTTATTTATTTAAATCATGTACACACTGTGCTGTCTTAGTAACAATTCTCAGACTTCAATTATCAGAAAAAAACTCCTGCCTTACACTTAAGGAAATGATGTTCAGCATCCATTCAGCATCCGTTCCAGCACATTTGCTGTCAAATAGGCAGCTGTTGTCACTATTATTAGACAATTAAAATGGCTCTCATGAGGTTTTGTATTTTTTAAAGTAGACAAGACGTGCTTAATTATTTGTCTTGTATATTTGCTGTTGCTTAATTACTTCCTGATATTCTGAAATTTAAAATTATAAGAGTAGTAGAAATAGAAACCCTAACACTGCCTGCACATGGTAGTAGCCATGTGGTCTTTGAAGAAGATGTTAAAAGATGTAAAAATGCAGATATGTATTTTAATCATGCCCTCCATGATTATGCCCCCCTCCCATAAAGATTAGTGAAAAGGGTTAGAAAAAAAAATCCACCTTTTGCTGAAGTCGCTTCATCTCACACTGAACAAAATGAGAAAAATCCAACTTTGAATTGAAATAAATTTAGTCAGAGAAAAACAAATGCCTCATCAAGAAATAATTATTTTCAACAAAAACACATGCCACTATTATTGGCAACCCTGGAAATGATCGTGAACACAATGTAACTGAAGGATGTTTCAAATTTAAATTGTACATTTCTGAGTGGATTGGAGTGTGTAGGAACTTTCAAACTGTAATCCATGATTTCCTGATTAACTGGGGGACAAATATGAGGTGACACAGAGGACAAATTCCCTTAGTCATCCGTCAGCATGGGAAAGAGAAGAGAACACACAAACCAAACATGTGTTGACCTTCATAAATCAGGGAATGATGATTAAAAAATAACTACTCGCCTGAACGTGTCCATTTCTACTGTTAGGGCAATAATAATAATAATAATAAAAAAAAAAGGACACCAACTGGAACTGTTACAAACTTGCCTGTAGGAGGAGTCGAGTTTATTTTGCCTCACGTACAGTGAGGAGGATGGTAAGAGAGGCAGAAAAAAAATCCCCAAGGATCACTGTTGGTGAATTACAAGAAAAAGTAAAATCTTGGCGTTTCCAAGTCTCTAAAACCACCATTAGACTCCACCTCCATGCCAACAGATTATTTGGAAGGTACAGTATGTCGGGGAAAAAAGAAGTCTTTTCTGTTGGTTAACCACAAACGTAAGCACCTGAAGTTTGTGAAATGCTACTACAACTTTGACTGGAGCCATGTTCTCTGGTCTGATGAAACAAAAATGGGGCTTTTTGACAATACACACTCAAGGTGGGTTTGGTGTAAAAGAAGGATGGCTATAATGAAAATAACCCGATCCCAACTGTATAATATGGTGGAGGTTCTGTGATTTTTTGGGGGGGGCTGTTTTTCCTCCAAAGGCCCTGGAAACCTTGTTAGGGTACATGGCATCATGGACCCCATGACATTTTAAATCTAAATCTGGCTGCTTCTGCCAGGAAACTAAAACTGGGTCATCACTGGATCTTCCAGTAGGACAATGATCCAAAGCACATGTCCAAATCAACACTAAAATGGTTAACTGACCACAGAATCAAGCTTCTGCCATGGCCATCTCAGTCCCCTGACCTGAACCCCAGTGAAAACCTGTGGGGTGAGCTGAAGAGGAGAGAGCATAAGAGAGGGCCGAGGACCCTGGATGATGTAGAGAGATTGTGTAAAGAGGAATGGTCTCAGATGCCCTGCTCTGTATCTCCAACCTTATAAACTGTTATAGGATACTCAGTGCTGTTTTACTGGCAAAGGGAGGTTGGACAAAGTATTAAATGCAGGGGTGTCAATAATAGTGACACTCCTTTTTGGTGAAAATAATTATTTCTTGATGAGGGATTTGTTTTTGTCTGAATAAATTTATTTCAATTAAAGGTTGGATTTTTCTAATTTTTTCAGTGTGAGATGAAGCAACTTCACCAAAAGGTAGATTTTTTTTCTAAGCCTTTTTACTAATCTTTACAAGGGGGGGCAATAATCGTGGAGGCCACTGCACATTTTCTGTATTATGTGGCACTAAGCAAACCTTCTATTTAAACTCAGGTTTACAAGATGTTCTCCCTGACTTCCTGCGCAACCGCTTTGTGGAGGCAGCGCTCAGCTATGTGGCATGTAATTCTGAAGGCGAGCTCTTGTGCCACAACAATGACTGCTGGTGTCAATGTTCTGCCAAGTTCCCTGACTGCAACTGCCCATTCTTGGATATCAGAGCCATGGAAGAGAGTCTTCGGAAAAGCAGGGAGGCCTGGATCACCTTGAACAATGAGTTTATTGAGTCAGGTAAGGATTCTGCTCCACTGTTGAGTCTGTTGCAAACAATTTAGTGCTAGAATTTTGTCCAAAGCAGTTAGTAGTACAAAGATCACAGTATAGCAAGGCATTCTTTGAAAAATATTTAACTTGAGACACAAATGTTGCATCAATTTTGGGATACTGGAACTGAGCTGCTAAAATGTGGCCACAGGAAGACTTTCAAGGCTTGTTGTAAAAAGTGAGGAGAACACTGACACTGTACTAGAGCACTCAAAAGTCTTTTTAGCTGTGAGGTAAAAGTGCATTTGACAAAGCTGAGTCTTCTGTGGTAATGTTTGATGGTGACAGGTGATTGATATGGACGCAGCATTCCCATCCTTCTTTCTCAGTTTTCCCTCTCCAGGTCTCTCACATTTTGTAAATGGAACATCTGTCAGCGTTCTGTGTCACTCCAGAGAGCATATCACAAAATGACCTTACATAGCAAAGTTCAGTTTAATTACTTTGGGACACATTCAGAGATAGTAGCTTATGTTTAAAAGTCATGTCAATATTTACAAGAGGAAAGTTCTTTGTATTCAGACTTGGCTTACGAAAGTGATTATGCTGAGTTTCTCAGTGGCTAATTCAGATTATTAAATTATATGCAAACATTTCATGCCTTTGAGGTTGTGATATTTTTCTTGTGCAGTGCTCACACAATAGACTTTTTTTTTGTATGGAGACAACCATTTTTTACAAGCACTTTCCTTTAAGAAAATAAATAAATAAATAAATAAATAAATAAATATTTTTAAAATCATGGGATAGAAAATATAGACTTTATTATTATGCAGGCTGTAATACAGTGGTGCTTGAAAGTTTGTGAACCCTTTAGAACTTTTTATATTTCTGCATAAATATGACCTAAAACATCACCAGATTTTCACACAAGTCCTAAAAGTAGATAAAGAGAACCCAGTTAAACAAATGAGACAAAAATATTATACTTGGTCATTTATTTATTGTGGAAAATGATTCAATATTACGTATCTGTGAGTGGCAAAAGTATGTGAACCTCTAGGATTAGCAGTTAATTTGAAGGTGAAATTAGAGTCAGGTGTTTTCAATCAATGGGATGACAATCAGGTGTGAGTGGGCACCCTGTTTTATTTAAAGAACAGGGATCTATCAAAGTCTGATCTTCACAACACATGTTTGTGGAAGTGTATCATGGCACGAACAAAGGAGATTTCTGAGGACCTCAGAAAAAGCGTTATTGATGCTCATCAGGCTGGAAAAGGTTACAAAACCATCTCTAAAGAGTTTGGACTCCACCAATCCACAGTCAGACAGATTGTGTACAAATGGAAGAAATTCAAGACCATTGTTACCCTCCCCAGGAGTGGTCAACCAACAAAGATCACTCCAAGAGCAAGACGTGCAATAGCCAGTGAGGTCACAAAGGACCCCAGGGTAGCTTCTAAGCAACTGAAGACTTCTCTCACATTGGCTAATGTTAATGTTCATGAGTCTACCATCAGGAGAACACCTGAACAACAATGGTGTGCATGGCAGGGTTGCAAGGAGAAAGCCACTGCTCTCCAAAAAGAACATTGCTGCTCATCTGCAGTTTGCTAAAGCTCATGTGGACAAGCCAAAAGGCTAATGGAAAATGTTTTGTGGATGGATGAGACCAAATAGAACTTTTTGGTTTAAATGTGAAGCATTATGTTTAGAGAAAGGAAAACACTGCATTCCAGCATAAGAACCTTATCCCATCTGTGAAACATGGTGGAGGTAGTATCATGGTTTGGGCCTGTTTTGCTGCGTCTGGGCCAGGACGGCTTGCCCTCATTGATGGAACAATGAATTCTGAATTATACCAGCAAATTCTAAAGGAAAATGTCAGGACATCTGTCCATGAACTGAATCTCAAGAGAAGATGGGTCATGCAGCAAGATAATGACCCTAAGCACACAAGTCGTTCTACCAAGGAATGGTTAAAGAAGAATAAAGTTAATGTTTTGGAATGGCCAATTCAAAGTCCTGACCTTAATCCAATTGAAATGTTGTGGAAGGACCTGAAGCAAGCAGTTCATGTGAGGAAACCCACCAATATCCCAGAGTTGAAGCTGTTCTGTACAGAGGAATGGGCTAAAATTCCTCCAAGCAGGACTGATCAACAGTTACTGGAAATGTTTGGTTGCAGTTATTGCTGCACAAGGGGGTCACATCAGATACTGAAAGCAAAGGGTCACATACTTTTGCCACTCACAGATATGTACTACTGGATCATTTTCCTCAATAAATAAATGATCAAGTATAATATTTTTGTCTCATTTGTTTAACTGGGTTCTCTTTATCTACTTTTAGGACTTGAGTGAAAATCTGATAATGTTTTAGGTCATATTTATGCAGAAATATAGAAAATTCTAAAGGGTTCACAAACTTTCAAGCACCACTGTATGTTGCCATATGATGCAACATAAAAGCAAGAGACAGTAGAAAATACAGTTTAGACTATGGGCTCCCAAACTAGGTATCTCAACCCCACTCAAGGACGCTTGATTTACAGATGGAGTTGTGAGAGAGTCTGTCAGTTTCCTTTTCTGTTGTATTCAACCTTTTACAAATTAAAATTAGAAATACTACCCTAACTATGAAAACAAAGCTTGTTAGGGTTTTTAATCTGTTATATTTTGAAATGTTACTGTGAGTCAAATACAATCCAGTCACATTCAAAAGAAGAGTGTATATGCTCTTTTAGTCTTTTTCACTATCCTGACACAGTGCACTCATGGTCAGCAACAAAAAAAATTGACAAATATTCCTGTCCATCTACCTCCTATAAATAAACTAGCATTGTACCTCAAGTCACATATTTATGCATTAGTGTTGTTATTAAGTACTAACACTAACCAGTTTTCCTATTACAATTAGTGTATGAATTTAGATTTGAGACACAGCTCATGACAACAATCTCAACAATGGCAGAAAGTTCGAAGGAGAAACAGTTTAACGGTGTATTCAAAATCAATCAGTGCGTTTACATGCACATAGAGAAAATTGAATTTCTGCCGTTGCTCGACCGAAATCGAAGTTCTAAATGGCATGGATACACCTTAGCTCGGCTGAAATTGAACCGAACTTGATTTCTCGTAATCGAGCTACACGACCTAGATTATGCGATTTCTGCCGAGCTACTTAGTGCATGTAAACCCTATCGAGCTACGTAGTCGAGCTACTTACTTCAGCACTGCCCCTTCCGGAAGTGACGAGTTACGAGACCACAAGCGGGAAACACAACAGCCTCGGTCAGAAAAAAAAAACAGCCTCGGTCGGCATGACACTTCACCTTAGCCACCACTTTATTAGGAACACTTGTGTCTGGGCATGTACGCACCCAGGGGCGCCGCTGGGGGGGGGGAGTTAGATTCTAAGGGCCTGGCACTGACAGGGGGGCCTGTGAGGGATATTAATATTATTTTAATAGTATTGCCTTGTGTAAGTTTTTGAAATAAAATATTTCATTTCATCTGTTAAAATATGCAAATTATACATGGTTATGATTTGCTATAACATTTTTCTTGAATTATTTATGATATTGTCATTTCACCCCTCCACCCTTTTTACTAATGGTACAGTCTGATTCTGGGCGCGGGACAGTGAAATGTGTAGCTCCGTGTATGCACAGCGCCGCTATTAGCGCAGCTTAGATCAGCTGGCAGTTTTTCTCCGTGCGCAACAGAGGTGTGCATTCTAGAAGTTGCGAAGCAGGAGCAGGTGTGATAAATTATGAAGTCCGGATATCACACTGTGTGTGAAAAAAAAAATCACCTTTTTTCATAGGTATCTTTATTGTATAATTAAGTCTAGATGTTTTGCCATTGTTCATGTGTGGATTTGTTGATATTGTTAAGTATTTAACTTTAATATTTTGCACATTAGCTGTGGTCATAGAGATCATTGCTATTGTTCATGTGTGGATTTATTGATACTGTTGCTAAGTATTTAACTTGAATATTTGAACATTTTCTGTGTTTTCTAATAAATGTGTGATGCCTAAAAGAAACCAAAAACACTTAGTGGATTTCTTGCAGTGCACTATGTAATTGTATCAAAAAACTAGTGTAGTTATTCGTCACGGCATACATTTGATCACATACAATAAGTCAATAAATGGAGGAAACAAAGGAATACATTTTGTAATCCTGATTATTGATGATGTTTGCTGGAGGGCGCTGGAGTATCCATAATGTGCATACAGAATGTTATAAATCCATACTGATACAGTGATGCATGCAATTTCTCTCAACAAAAACATTTGGATTGAATGAACTCCATAGGCTACTGAGTGGCCTAATAATAGTTGCTCATAAAAGAAAAAAAAAATAAAAAAATAAATATATATATATATATATATATATATATATATATATATATATATATATATATATATATGAGTGATTCCATGCTTATGGGTACTGAAATGGGGACATGAACTTATTCACCTAAAACCATTTCTTTTTTTACCATCAGGTCACAAAATATGTAATCTTTAATGAATGATATGTTAAAAGATAACTTTAATTTTCTGAGATGTAATAAAAACATATTTATATGCCAAAGTCAAGCCTATGAGTTCCAAAATGATGTCTGTTACATTACTTCTGTTACGATTGTCCATCTCGCGTCTGTTACAAATTAATTACAATCTAGCTATATACCATGTTAATCTTATTGAAAGAATGTGTATGTTTATTCTACTACACATGTTTATTAATTATATTTGCTAAAACATCACCTTCCTATGTTTCAAAAAGTAATTCTACATTGTTAAAATTGAGAATATATATGTCCACAACACTTCTGTTACGTTCTGACTTTGGCATATAAATATGTTTTTATTACATCTCAGAAAATTAAAGTTATCTTTTAACATATCATTCATTAACGATTACATGTTTTGTGACCTGATGGTAAAAAAAAGAAATGGTTTTAGGTGAATTTTTAAAAATAAATTCATGTCCCCATTTCAGTACCCATAAGCGTGGAATCCCTCATATATATATATCTTCCATATATATCATTTTTAAGGCAACAGTTTATTCAGTCTAATTAGTTGGTAAGTTATTAGCATGTTAGCAGGCTAACAGTTAATATGTTCACCATTATAGATCAACTTCAACTTAGTGGCCATTTAATTAGGAACACTTCTGTTCATACATACAAACTACAAACACTCTTCTTGTGAACACGGAACTGATAACTTTGTTTATACGCTTGAATAGCTCTTCTTCATGATGACAACCGGAAGTGTACCAACACGATGGGGTGTGTAGCGCCACCTGTGGCTCGGGTGCACAATGCACCTCACACAATAGCTCGATTTCCTTGTGTGCATGTAAGATTGGATTTCTCTGGCACCCCTGCTGGGACCCTTTGCTCGATTACCGACAGCAGCTCGATTTGGATGTGCATGTAAACGTACTAACTGTGCATAAAATCAGTAAGCATTTTACAGTTTGACTTGGAAACCAGATGGTCAGAGATGTTTTGGGTCTGATAAGCCAGCTATAGTGGATGCCACCTTTAATAGGCATATCAAGTGAAAATTCAAATTCAATCCAAATTGCTTAAAGCTGCTTCCATTGAATTCAGAACTGAATGCAGAACAACATACTTTTTATAGAATTAAAATACATTTATCTGTTCTTGAGATATTACAAATCAAAGATTGAAAAAACAGCTTAATTTTTAGAAAACTGCCGTAATATTCGGCATGAGGATCACATGGTCCAAAATGTGCCTTATTAATGAATGAGATCAAATGTTTTTTCTTAATAACTTTTCTATTTTTCAAGGTATTTACATGGAAATTGGCAGGCACATAGATGGTTGTAGACTGAATACAAAATGTGAAAAAAAAATAAAAACGAATTATGCAACTTAGTAATTAATTAGTATGAATCATGCTAATTAGGTAAAAACATTAAATGGGTACACTCTCTTCTTCAAAGTTTCACCAAATGGCTTTATTTGTGCAATATAAAGCTGATCTTAACTCTCATTTATGCATCAAAAAGAAGGAGAAATCAACGTTAATCATAAAATATGCATAAATAAGCATTGAATGTCATTCACATCTACCATTTTCTATCAGAATAAAAAAAGTATTTAAATATTATTTCTAATGCCCTCTTTGCACTTTGTAGGCCTTTGTATTTCCAAGTCGGGCCTACTAGTGTTTATATGAAAGAATATAAATGATTATTTCGATTAATATTCACAGCTTTCAAGGCTAACCTCGAAAAACTCACTTCAAAGTCTCCCCTGAATCACAACATCAAAACTAGCTGACAGAAAATTTTGCTGAATACTTCATCAGAAACAGTGAGAGTGAGAGGACATCCCTATAAAAGTTATCTGATTGATATTCACGAGTAATCCAGTCAGAAACTGATCAGAAGAGAGAGAGAGAGCCTGACCGCTTTCCCGTGACTCAAAAAGTACCGGCAGTTTCCTGACGTCCCGCGAGCAGAGTGTTTTTACTCTGTTGTGCCAACTTTAACCTGCCATTACTCCCAAAGTACTGAACAGATCTTAATGAGATACATTTCTTTGGAAAGCAGAAATTATAAGCTTTTTAAATGATAGTATTCATGATCGAAAATATTTAAGAGTTAAGCAATGACAGATTTGGAAACTTAGATGTCTGCATGCATAATTTTCACACCATGGCCAGTGAGCATCTGATATGCCTACCTTTAATCCTCCAGATGTACACACAGTACACAGTTGAGTGTGTGAATGGTGTTGTTCATCATCCTAGTCATGGTGATTAAGTTGGAATTGCAGTAAGGGGATAATAGTGACCTATGGACCCTTTTCACGTGACGTCACGACAAACGCGGCCACCATTTAGGACGTGTACTACCAGTAGTTTACCACAGCCAACATTGAGGAACGTCAGCAAAGAAAGTTTTTACTTTCAGCAAGACTTCCATCATGCCACTATATTGTTGTGCACCTGGATGTAGTAACCATCAACAAACAAGGCAAGGGTTATCATTTTATTGGATCCCGACGGAGAAGATGGATAGCGGCCATTAACAGATTGGCAGCCCTCGGCATACCAACGCTTGTGTAGTGACCACTTTGTTGGAGGTAAGACGAATAAAATTAGCCAGAAAAGGCATTACATTGCTGTTAACATTCTGTGGCGGCGAGTGTGTAACCAAATAGGCTAAAATAACCCATTGTAACCTCTTTGTTCTTCTGTAGTAGCTATTGTTGACTAGCTAATGTCAACAAGTAACTGGTATGTTACTGTAGCAATGTTTACGTTCAGTCATTTGGATGACTGTTAAAACCTTTCAGTCTCAAGTTTTTCCTTTACTGTATTTACTAGTTTACTGTAATTATGATCCGGCAGCTATTTACACCGGATCCAGTGTAAATAGCTGCCGGAGCCAACGTCCGAGGTTCCGGAGCGTGCTCCGGCTTGCTCCCCCTCAAATTAAGCAGCGCGCTCCGGCTTGCTCCCGGAGTGCTCCGGCTGAGTGCTCCGGCTGAGGTTCCCCTCAAATTAAGCAGCGCGCGCCGGCTTGCTCCGGAGCAAGCCGGAGCGCGCTCCGGAACCTCGGCCGGAGCACTCCGGGAGCAAGCCGGAGCGCGCTCCGGAACCTCGGACGTTGGCGTGTATGTGTATGGCGATGGGTTTTTAACGACATAGGTATACAGATCATGTGGGCCAAAGTCAGGTAAAGACGAGGGCTTCGTGTACTTCCGTACGTCAGTGAACAATCCTGGTGGAAGCAGGTAAACGTCGTTCTCTAAGCCTGCTAACCTCAATTTTTGCAAATACCTCTCCCTCTGATCGCCCTGTAAATGCCCTACGCCGCTGGCTAGTGAAGGTGTTTTCTGCATCTCGCTCCTTTTTCTTTTATGTTTTTCGTTTGTCGCCTTCCTCGCATTCAAACTGATTCGAGCCGAAGTCCACTACATGTCCAAAATGGCAGTCGCGTTTACGAAGGTCACGTGACTGAAAAGGGTCCATAGATGAGGAAGTTTAAAGTCAACACATACATGTTGACTAAAGTTAGTAATCAAATACAGTCATGGGGAAAAAGTACACCATGTACAAATGGACAATCTTCAAGACAGCTGGCAATCTTTACAGGAGCGGAAGCAAATTTAGTCAGGTCAGACCATTTACTGCTTAGAGATCGAAAGAAAAACCCAAGTGCTACTTCATGTAACCTACAGGCCTTTGTAAGCACATTAAATGTTTATATGGATGACAGCAGAATCAGAAAAGTATTGAGCAAGTGGCTTTCATGGAAGGGTGATTAGCAGGCATGAAAATCTCTCACCTTTCGGCGAAATTCGCCGTTTTGAAGTCAAAAAGGGTGACCTACGCGAATCGTGTAGATCCGAGGAGATTTTTTTGGGCGGGGTTGGGAGATTTTTATTTTTTTTAATTATCATATGATTGACTTAATACGCAAACTGAGCACTTCAGAAATCGGCCCTTTAAATGACACTTGGACGGTCAGTAAATCCTCCTGGCTGCTTCGCTGCCGAGAACCAATCATATGCCAAACTGCGTTCCATTATTCCAATCATGCGCACACTCTTCACGTGTACTTGGAGTGCATGGAGAGAGCCTGTGGTTGAATTGCAAAGCTGCGAGAACGAGAAGCAGGACATATCCACCTGGGGCCATTATTAAAAAATGTTCTGTTTCCGGTCCACCGGCCGGGTGAGTGCCGTTTGTGCGGGTGAAATTTTTTTTTTTAATGCCGGTTTTTCGACATTTTTTTCGGGTTCGTAAATCTAAACTCGAACTTGACATTTACGCATTCCCAGGGCTTTCCACTAAAGCTCATACTGCCTCCGCCGAGTGCGCGCGCACACTACTGCCTCCGCCGAGTGCGCGCGCACACACCGCATGTCGGGGCCGCGGATGAGTTACTCTCCCCTGATCAACGAAGTCTGCGGGGAATTTGTGGTTATTATCGGTACAAACAGCGCGAATCACAACTTAAATGAGTGCGGTTCAGTTTGACATTATTGTCAGTCCGTTAGATAAACATTTAATTTTATTAAAATCAAAAATTAATATTTAGACCCTGTGGGCTACAAAAATAGTCATTAAAGTAGCCGGCTGGACTTAATTGTGTAGCCGCAGCCGGTGCTTGTGGAAAGCCCTGTCGAATCAGCTCTGCGCATGCGCCGTGCGGCACAAAAAAAATGGCAGCCACCATGAAGGAAGGAGATCCGGAGTTTTCAAACATTTGCTTAAGTGTGAAATCGCAAAATGGTATTCTAGCGAACAACAAAATAGTAAAGATTCAGAAAAACAAATCATTCAGTGATCATTTTAATAGTGTAATTTCATCCGAACTAGGCCTAACGCTCGATTTAGAACTACAAAAAGTCCGTGTGTTGGACATTTTAAGTACCTTTGTAAAAGTTCTGCAAATGTTGCAGTCAGCATTTAAAATGCTAACTTAAAGTTTTTGTACAAGTTTCAGTTGATTAAACTGTCATTTTATTAAATGTGTCTGCTTTCGTAATAAAAAAGTACTGAAAGAAAAAACAAACACAGCATTGCGATTTCTTATCCATCCATATATAATAAAAAATTAAAAATAAAAATCCCTCCCTCCCGACTGAAAATTTTTTTGCTCACCCGGTGGACAGGAAACGGATTTTTTTTAAGGATGGCCTGGGACAAGGCAGACCAGAGCGTAACTTACACATTTACCTGCATTTACCAGCGGATTGAATTTGGTGAATAATGGTTTCAATCGTTTTCATATTTTGTGTGGTATAACAAAGTTACTGCCGTTCGCTACAGCTTGCACTGCCAGAGCTAGCCGAAGCTCTGGTGAAAATAATAGCTCCCGTTTGCCAGATATTAAGTTAGCTTAAAGCTTGTGTAGTTAACGGTAACATAAAAGAAGAAACACAAACTTCTTTCTATTATCTCTGTAATTGGTATTTCAGGGACGTGTGAGGATAATATTCACGTGAGGGGCTGAAAAGACTGAAGGTGAAGTGGTAAACTCTAAAACTTGTTAGCCTATGCTTTGGCCCATGCTTGAAGCCTTTTGTGACAAAATAAAAACTTGTGAACCCTGGTCATTTTTACACTCCACTGTTTTACACTGTTATTTATTGATTCATTAAAACGTAATGGTTTTGAGCCATCTAAAATAGCGAAAGCGGGCGTCTCGCATTTACTGCCCGGGCTCCATCCATTGACAAGACGGGGCGTCAATTTTTTTCAGCGCGAAATTAGAGAGAAGACAACAGGGAAGAGTGTGTCACGAAAGGCTTGCCGTGTCTTTAGACCAAAAGCCACTAAAGCTGTTGTGTAAATCGTTATGTTGATATTATTTTTAGTCGCTGCTGTAGCTTTTGTCACCATTCTAAGTCAGCTTGCCTACTTCTGGCCATTAAAGCTTTAGTAGTTTCTGGTGTGAACACATAGACCGTGAGCCAGGGCCTCAAAATATGGAAACAGTTACCGAAAAAGTGGAAAAGGCTACCATACCTTTTCTGAAAGCTTGGATTCTCAGCTTTTCAGTGATGTATGATGGCCATCTGACAAGAGTAGCTGTTTTGAGTTATCACACATAATGTAAACTAAGGTTGAGAAAATATTGCGTATAAATCAAGCAGAACACTGTATTCATTTTTTAATGTAAATTCCATGAAAGTTGGGACCTGATATAAATTATATGTGGTGGACATGTATTAAGGACCCTTTGAAATATCTCAAAATGCTGAATAACAACTTTTTCTAAAAATGTTTTACCTCAGACTTTCAACTCGACATGTCAACAAATTAGAATCGTACACTACTGCTTTGTCTTTGAAAAAACGCCATGTCTGTTATCAGACTGAAAATCCCCCCTCCAAATCAGATAATATGGGTAAATGGTACATTTTCTGAATCCTCAGGGTCATGCCAGTATTTCAGTGTTTGGATTTTGTTTTTCTGGTGCTCCCTGGTGCCACAGAATTAAAAGACAAAGGATGGCTTAGGCAGAAATGGAAGGAAAATGTGTGTGATTAAAAGTTTGAAGAGCTCCAGGGTTGGCTGTACTCATCTAAAATGCTCACAAAAGGATTTAAATGAAAGCTCAGAGTCTCCCCTTTAAAATGATACCAAACATAACAAAAATAAATATTCCAATATGTCCAATATAGATTTCGGCAATATCAGTGTTCTGCTTGATTTATACACAACATTTTCTCAACCTTAGTTTACATTATGTGTGATAACTCAAAACAGCTACTCCTGTCAGATGGCCATCATACATCATTGAAAAGCTGAGACTCCAAGCTTTCAGAAAAGGTATGGTAGCCTTTGCCACTTTTTCGGTAACGACCAACCCCTCTAGGTCACGGACTAACAGTAGAGAGTGGTTTACAGTTGATACTGATGTACCACTTGCACTAATACAAACATTATCCTTAGAATGAGTGTGTTAGGGGAAGAGGACGCTGCAGCTGTTAAGCTGGATGCAGGCATTAAATGCAGCTGGAAGTGGGCCTGGCTTAAGCTGGAGGGCAAGGTATCTGTGAAGGGACAAGAGGTGTCCTTTCATGTTGGGGATTTCTTTAAGAAAATTGACAGAGAGGGATTTGGCCAGGTGTGTCCTCTGCCACAAGGACATAAATTATGCAAACAAGGGCAGCCATGCTTTGATTGCTCACGTCCAAACTGCGATACATCAGTGTACCGGAAGTATTTCCTCCGCACCCCCAACGCCTGTCGCCTGACAATACCCCACCCCCGCGCGTGCGCACCCTTCTCACCTTTTCAACCCCTGACCCATTTTCATGCCTGGATTAGGGAAAAAAAAAACCTGACTTAGGTTTGCAAAACCAAACTGCAGAATTTCTGGAATAATGTCCTTTGGACTGACAAGATCCAGGTGGAGATGTTTGGTTATCATGCACAGTGCCTTATTTGGTGAAAACCAAACACAGCACATTACTACAAGCACCTCATATCAGTTGTGAAGCAGTGGGCTTGTTTTGCAGTTGATGAACTCCACTTTACGCCAATATATTCTTGAGACAAATGTGAGGTGATCTGTCCAGCAACTTAAGTTTGGTTAAAATTGGGCCATGCAACAGGACAATGATCCTGAGTACACCAGCAAAATGACATTTGAATGGCTAAGCCCCTTATTTCACCGAGTACGATCTGGAAAAATCGCACGCGACTATGATCGCAGCTATGTTTTCCCCTAGTCACGGGCAAAATCCATGCGACCTAAACCCATTATTTTCTGTGTACGCTCTATGTTCGATGTTATCTCATTCGACCTTCGATGTGTACGCTCTACCTGCATCCTATACGCTCTGTAGACGCTTTACATATGCTCTACTTGCGTCTATCCACTCGATCTGATGCGATCTTAACACGACCAAGGCTTGTTCTGTTCGACCAATCTGCGACATAGCATCGATCTCTCGGCGATCTATCCTCGCAAGTGCGCGACCTCGGCCGATCAAGGCTCAATCTTGGCCGATCTAGCTACGTACGAGTTGCAACGTACCCTCGATCAATACGATTTAGCCTGAGATATAAATGTTCTAGCCTCGCTCTGTACGCTCAATTCTTGATCTTTTCTAGACAGATTCTCGCCTGAGCTACGCGCAAATTTGGATTTGCGTGCGACCCACTGTGACCATATAAAAAGGCCCGGCGATTGGTGGCCGACCATCAGTTTTTGACCAGCCTCCGAATGGACAACATGGACCCAATCGCTCTGCATCATGCTATTGCGCCCTATTTATATGATGTTCAGTAGGCGTAGCTTAATCGGATTAGGTGAAGATAGGTCGCAATTTAAGCGATGGTCGATCTTTATTGGTTGAAGTAGGTCACACCTTAATCCTCTTTATGCGCCTTATTTATGCGCCCTATTTATATGACATTCAGTACACGTAGCTTTAATAGGATTAGGCGAAGGTAGGTCGCAACTTAAGCAATGGTCGATCTTTATTGGTTGAAGTTGGTCGCACCTTAATCCTCTTTAGAATCCAATCGTGCCCATGAGAAGAATAGGGAGCGTACAGGTCTAGGGAATGTCTGGGACAGGTTGCGCGGAGCAAGGCTTGATCGCAAAAGAGTGACGCTAGGTCGCACAGATCGAGTGAGTGTCGAGGACAGGCCGAGCAACCCAACCATGCGCGCAATCAGTTCTCGCTCGAGAAGACTGAGCATCGCTCATCCCCATTCTAGCCTCGATTGTCTCTCGACCAATGCATCCTTTCCTCGACCTTGTTCGCTCTTTCGACGCTCTCTGTGCGACTTTTAGGTCGAGGCTCAGTTTTTTGACGTCAAAAAACCAAGCTACGATCTCTTTGTCTGGGAGACCATTCCTCGACCACGTGCAACCACGGAAGACCAAGACATGACCAACCCTCGGTCAACCGTCGACTGCATACGACCTGCGGTGACCAAGCCACGCTCTGAGATCGCAGCTCGGTCTTCTGGAAAGATTTCTCGGTGAAATGACCCCCTAAAGAAGAAAAAAAAAATTAAGGTGTTGGAATGGCCAAGTCAAAGTCCAGACCTCAACCCCATTGGGATGATGTGGTGGGATCTTAAGAAAGCTGTGCATAAACAAATGCCTTCAAATGTCAATGAACTGAAGCTGAATGTTAGGGAAAGATGACTACATATTGACATCTGTTTTTTTGTTGTTGGTGTTTTTTATTTTTTATTTTTTTGGGGGGAGGGGTTGTCACCTGAGGTTATTTGTTAGTTTATAGAGGTTGGTACAGACTACGAAATTGCTATTTAGGCCCTGATAAATAAAAACATAGAATTGAAATAGGGTGTGCTTTCTTTTTCCCATGACTATAATGTTTGACTTGGATTCACTGCTCTGTTTGGGTCTGATCAATCTGGTAATGTCGTTGGCTTGAAAGGAAATAGACAGAAAGAGTAATGGCACATAGATAGGCAAGAAAAAAAAACAAGAAACCCAGCATCTGTTCTCCCCACCCTTAAACATTTCCTCATCCAAAGAGTGATCCAATCCGAGAGATAAACCCAGGCTGTGTCTGAAAGCCCTTCCCTACACTGTGATGGACCGTTAATGAAAGTAGCCCAAATTCATTTAACTGCAGCACTGCATTCTCCCAAATGTAAATCTCCTTTCAGCAAGTGAAGTGCTTGGCTTGTGAGAAAAGCTTTTTCATAGAGTTTTATTTGCTTCCTGTTAGAGAAGTCAGTTCCTATTAATGAAAGATAGCTAGAAAGGTAATGTTCTAGATTTGTTGTTTGCTGTAGATTCTCTCTACCTGTATGCTAGTTGTTTTTTTTTTTTTTTAAAGCACGGAAAACTGTCATCATCCTCATAAAAAATGATTGTTTTTGATTGGCTGGTGGGTGTCCACTAATTCCTTAAATGAGGTTCCATCTAAAATTAGAATAAGTCACAGTTCAGTCATAGTTCTGAATCAATGATGTTGAGGCATGTGAAAATGTAACCATGGCATAAATAACATATATAACGGCTTAGACGAGGATTGTATTTATGCTTCACTCTTGCCTTCGGTATCGCACCTGTAAACAATCTCATTGTCTCTAGCCGCTTTATCCTGTTCTACAGGGTCGCAGGCAAGCTGGAGCCTATCCCAGCTGACTACGGGCAAAAGGCGGGGTACACCCTGGACAAGTCGCCAGGTCATCACAGGGCTGAGACATAGACACAGACAACCATTCACACTCACACCTACGGTCAATTTAGGCTACATCCACACGACAACGGCAATGAGATGTTATTTAAAAATATATCGCGTCCAAATGGGCAACGATCAGTAAAATATCAGGTCCATATGGCAACGCAACGCTTGCTGAAAACGATGCAATACACATGCCACACCTCTAGGGGCGCTGTAAGACGGTCCCTTCGGAGACACCAGAACAACAGAAGAAGTAAGGACGCATGCGCATATACTATTATGCACGAGACTTCATATTAGCCACAAAGTCAGGAAAATCTGTTTGTAAAATTACATTATAATGACCAAATACAATGAAAAGTATTTTTCCAGTCTCACCTGTGAAAGGTAATCCCATGTGATCTCGTTTGGACGGCAAACCTGTTGGTACAGTTAAACGCAGCTAATCTTTATTCTCCGCTTTGACCTATCCAATATGGCGGCGAGGATGACGTATGATTCTACGCGGAAGGCGGCGTCTTTAATGGTCCGGAATAAATTGAATGCTACACGTTGATGGAATTAATTTGTTGTTTCTCACCTGTGAAAGGTAATCCCATATGATCTCGTTTGGATGGTAAACCTGTTGGTACAGTTAAACGCAGCACATGAATCTTTATTCTCCGCTTTGACCTGTCCAATATGGCGGCGAGGATGACGTATGATTCTACGCGGAAGGCGGCATCTTTAATGGTCCGGAATAAATTGAATGATACACGTTGATGGATTAATTTGCTCTTTTACGCCCTTTTTGAGGAATGTATTGTAGGACTTAAACCCACATCTGAAGAGGTGAGATCGCTCCTTTTTTTCCCCTATTTTTGCTGGCGGGATTGACTCTGCCCTAAGGGCAGAGTCTCTCTCTCTCTCTCTCTCTCTCTCTCTCTCTCTCTCACTTTGCACCATTACACAATAAATATTCACAGTGAAAATATTTTGTAAGCACGTTTCATGAACCAAGTTATAGGATTTGTTGACAACTCGCATCGAGTTCGTTACACTTCTACCCGGCGTGAAGCACTGACAGTCATGTGGTTGTGATGTCATCGTAAACAAATCCGTTCTACTCATCCAGACGACTTCACAACGGCAACGTTGCCAGATCTTTCCACTCTGGAACCCGTTCTCAAAAAGATTGCATTTTGGGCATCCAAAACGCTGGTGCCGTGTGGACGCCAGGCCTAAACGATAAGCAATTGTATCGGAGTCACCTGAATCCGTTGCCGTGTGGACAGAGCCTTAGAGTCACCGGTTAACCTAACCTGCATGTCTTTGGACTGTGGGGGAAACCGGAGCACCCGGAGGAAACCCACGCGGACACGGGGAGAACATGCAAACTCCGCACAGAAAGGCCCTCGCCGGCCACGGAGCTCGAACCCGGACCTTCTTGCTGTGAGGCGACAGCGCTAACCACTACACCACCGTGCTGCCCCCCTTTAAACAATGATTAAAGAAATAGCAAAAATAAATTGCCCGTTTCACTATCAAATGAAAATGTTTGACTTATTTTTTTACAAGCTGTCTGCTTACCCTGATCACCATGTACCAAGAATTAAAAAAGCAAGATGCATTACATCTAAACACCTCAATGTTTGCTTTTTTCATAAAATTCAAATCAAGTCAAGTTTATTTGTATAGCACTTTTAGCAACAGACATTGTCACAAAGCAGCTTTACAGAAAATTGTAGGTTTTAAACATGAGCTAATTTTATCCCTAACTTATCTCCAATGAGCAAGCCTGTGGCGACGGTGGCAAGGAAAAACTCCCTCAGACAACATGTGGAAGAAACCTTGAGAGGAACCAGACTCAAAAGGGAACCCATCCTCATTTGGGTGATCACAGATAGCGTGATTATAAATAACTCACTTCTATAACTTTGTCCTATATAGTCACAAAGTACAACTGTGTAACCAGGAAAATCATGGTAGTTTTAACACAAAGTCTGTTTTGTTTAAGCTATAAATTGTTCATTGATGGATACTTGAGTGCAAAACTGTTCATGACAACTGCAGTCCTAAAGTGAGCAAGTCAGCTGTAGTCCTCAGACATAAATGTCTACAAATGTCCCAAGCCATCTTCCAAGTGTCACTGTTGACTGTCCATATGGGGCTGTCCTCCACAGGAGTAATGAGATTAGATTCCAGCCAGATGTAGGGCATCAGGATGGATCAGGCAGGTCTGAGGAGCAGATGAGGTCAGCATCTTACTGGTGTCTCACGATCGACATGTAACTCAGAGGGATAGACAGAGGGAGTGGGGGGGGGGGAAGAGAGAGAGAGAGAAAATTATATTAGATTATTAAGCTTGCAAGTGGAATAAAAGAATCAATGGCACAAATGTGCACTATTAACTGTATTAATGAGAACTATTATTTAACAATTATTTGCTGAAGGCAAAGTGAATATATGTGAATAATAAAGGAGATGAAATCTAGGTTATTATTCACCGATATTCACTGAGCCTGAGGCAGATAATTGTTTTCATGTAAATACACAGGTGATTATTTCAAAACATTTTTTTAATTGTATTAAAAAATAATTTATTTCAAACTTCAAAATCAGCATGCAAATGTAATAAAAGGTGCAGCTCAGACTTGTCACTTATCTATGCCGACTCTCATAAAATACTTTGTTTTGAAATCAATAAAATAAATCACAAATCCACCTCACCTTTGAATAGTTTTAGACCAAACTTTGTAGCATCTTTAGTGCTTTTAGGAACAGCATTTTCTTTCTGAATTTGTAAGTCTTTCTCACTTACGATGACAAAGCGATTGGCCACCATTTTTCCGAGCCGCTCAAGGTGATTATCGAGAACTAATCCAAATTTCTCAACCAGTCAGTGTGCGCAATTTTCTCTAATCACCTCCGTATTTATACTAAAAGAAAAGTAATTATTTTCCATGCTATTAAATCAGAAGAGTTTATATGATGGAATTGTGAGTGTTGGTTGATTAACTGATTGATAAATATAAACAGTGTTAATAACGGTGTGTACAGTGCCTTGCAAAAGTATTCATCCCCCTTGGTGTTTGTCCTGTTTTGTTGCATTACAAGCTGGAATTAAAATGGATTTTTGGAGGGTTAGCACCATTTGATTTACACAACATGCCTAACACTTTAAAGGTGCAGAATGTTTTTTTTTTAAATTGTGACATAAACAATAATTAAGATGAAAAAAAACACAAATCTGGAGTGTGCATAAGTATTCACCCCCCAAGTCAATACTTTATAGAGCCACCTTTCACTACAATTACAGCTGCAAGTCTCTTGGGGTATGTCTCTATTAGCTTAGCACATCTAGCCACTGGGATTTTTGCCCATTCCTCAAGGCAAAACTACTCCAACTCCTTCAAGTTAGATGGGTTGCATTGGTGTACAGCAATCTTCAAGTTATGCCACAGATTCTCAATTGGATTGAGGTCTGGGTTTTGACTAGGCCATTCCAAGACATTTAAATGTTTCCCTTTAAATCACTCCAGTGTAGCTTTAGCAGTATGTTTAGGGTCATTGTCCTGCTAGACCGTGAACTTTTGTCCCAGTCTCAAACCTCTGGCCGACTCAAACAGGTTTTCCTCCAGAATTGCTCTGTATTTAGTGCCATCCATCTTTCCTTCAGTCCTGACCAGCTTTCCTGTCCCTGCAGATGAAAAACATCCTCACAGCATGATGCTGCTACCACCATGCTTGATTGTAGTGATGGTGTTCTCAGGGTGTTGGGTTTGCGCCTCACATGGCATTTCCTATGATGGCCAAAAAGTTCAATTTTTGGCTCATTTGACCAGAGAACCTTCTTCCATGTGTTTGGGGAGTCTGCCACATGGTGTTGGGCAAACTCCAATCATGATTTTTAAAGCAATTACTTTTTTTCTGGCCACTCTTCCATAAAGCCCCACTCTGTGGAGTGTATGGCTTAAAGTGGTCCTATGGACAGATACTCCCATCTCCAGTGTGGATCTTTGCAGCTCTCTCAGCGTTATCATTGGTGTCTTTGTTGCATCCCTGATTAATGCCCTCCTTGCCCGGTCTATGAGTTTTGGTGTGCAGGGCCTTCTCTCGTCAGGTTTGTAGTGGTGCCATATTCTTTCCATTTTGCTATAATGGATTTAATGGTGCTCCCTGGGATATTCAAAATTTAGGATATTTTTTATAACCCAACCCTGATCTATACTTCTCCACAACTTTGTCTCTGACCTGTTTGGAGGCTCCTTGGTTTTCATGTTGCTTGCTTAGTAGTGTTGCAGAGTCAGGGTCCTTCCAGAACAGGGTAATTTATACAGATATCATGTGACAAATCATGTGACACTTTGATTGCACACAGGTGGATCTTAATCAATTAATTACGCGACTTATGAAGTGAATTGGTTGGACCAGCTCTTATTTGGGGGTTTCATATGAAAGGTGGTGAATACGTATGCACACTCCAGATTTATGTTTTTTCATCTTAATTATTGTTTGTGTAACAGTTAAAAAAAAACAATGTGCCCCTTTAAAGTGGTAGGCATGTTGTGTAAATCAAATGGTGCTAACCCTCCAAAAATCCATTTTAATTCCAGCTTGTAATGCAGCAGAACAGGACAAACACCAAGGGGGATGAATACTTTTGCAAGGCACTGTAGATTCACAGTTGATGCATACTCCTACCTCTCACATATTAGTTGTGTGCTGCATTTCACTTGCATGTAAAGTTATAGTAAGCCATACGTCATTCATTTTGACCCTTCACTGGTCCTGATTTTACTGTGTATATACATTTAAGGGGAATTGCTTTGGAGCTTTGGATGTTGTAGGACAGTAAGGCAGCACTAAATGTGATAGCTGAGCATGCTGCATGTCCCAAAGCTAAGATTTACACCTCTGTAATTGTGCCATCAAGTGATTTCAGCACCTTCTTTTTTTAATGATTGATTAGATTTACACCTATAAATTTAACTTTAAAAGCGCAAATGTTCTCCTGCATAAAGATCACCCAGCCCTGCCGCTCCATACACTGATATGCGGGATGTTAATTTTCAAAACTATTCCATTATAGTAATTAAAAACCTGCTTTCAGTGAAGAGTTGTTTGTTCCATAGTACCACCAACACACAGTTCTGGCACAAGTTCCATCACCTTCAGAGACCTGCCAACAGAAATGCTCATATTTATAGCTCCATTACTCAATAAAGCTTGTCCTCAGATCTAGTGCCTTTGTCATTTAAAAGGTGATAGATTACTGACACACAACAAATTTATCTTTTTTCCCCAGAACTTGATCATGTTAATTCTGCAAAGGACACACACACACACACACACACACACACACTAATCAAGCGTTATTGTTTCTTATTTATAGCAACAATTCATTTCCTGCATCTAATTTCATGTATTTCAGCACCAGTAGACGAGTTTCATATACTGTATGAGGATAATACAAAATGATTTAATAATATTTTAACAAAAATCGAAATGAGAAAACAAGGCTCAATTATTTCCGTTTTGCTGCACTTATGTAATAGTTCCATACTTTGAGAACGTATCCGTGTTTTATGGCTATATTAAGTTCCCAAACAATGACTCCTTACTTGCTGGTGCAATCTGATAAATTGCACTTGAAGTTAGTGGTTCTGTTGTGGGCGATTTGCTAATTGAGTAAATGGTCTCGTACAAAGTAGGTGAAAAAAACATTTAACTATTGGTCTTGCGTGTGCCATTAGTTTCTGATAGCCATGACAAGTTCTATTGGTCTTGCGTGTGCCATTAGTTTCTGATAGCCATGACAAGTTCTGATACCAAAGAGAATGGGTTTCTGTAAATTGAATATCCACTCTTTGGATGAAATAATTTGCACACACAATTGCTGTCCCTAGAATCACTTTCAGGCATAATAGATCACAGTGCAGATGCTAAATTAATCTATTTGCATTAACACCACCCCAAATTGCATATTCATTAAGGCCACCCTGTCAAATTGATGTGTTATTTTGCTTATATAAAAGACAAAATCCTCTGTAGCCCTTGTTAGAAAATCTTTCTCTCTTTTTTTTTTTTGCAGGTGTTATCAAGGTGTTGTTTTTGCACATGCAAACATTTAGTAAATCAGGGCCTTAGAGTATTGGCATAGACTTTTCTTAAAAGGGCATGCAGTGTTTGAAACTTCATTGAGTTTTATCACTTTATATTGCTTAACCTTCAAGCGACCAAGCTATTTTAGCGACTAATATGACCGGGTGGGGTTATTTATGACCCTGCTATATTCAGTACATGAATCTGTATACCTAGTTATTTTCTTTTGGTTTTACATATATATACACCACGTCCTGTGTTCAAGACAGATACTATAAAAATATATAAATGTAGATAGGTGTGGTTTACAACAAATTTTAATGCAGAAAGAAGGTAAAGAGACAGCATAAGAAGAATATAATGTAATCTATACAGTCTGGAACATTTACTCAATTCAACAACACTGACTGAAAATGTATCATGAAAAGAAAAGTATGAGCAAAAACATCCATTGCAGTGTTGATGGGATCTTTGTAACATCAAAACTAGTGGCTAACTAATATGCTAATACTAGCTAACATGCTATTTCTAGTGGATATGCTAATACTAAAATTAATCATCTCCATCAATTGAGCTATTTTCATCATCACTTTGGGCCTCAAGTATCTGTCTCAATGCTTCTGCAGCTGTAAATCTAGCTATTCTTGGTCTACTTGCCATGGTTCACTGCAACAAAAGTACAACGTACAGATAAGTAGTTGGTGAAAGCAAAATTTGATAAGGAATTACTGCAAGAAATCCTATGTTTCTTTCCGGGGTCATAAATGATCCAGCACAATTTTTCATTACTCTTGCCACGCCATTTGGCCGATCCCTGCAAAAACCTATGAACAGTTGTTGGACAAGTTAACTGACAAATTCATGGTAGGAAATATTTTTCAGATCAAATGTATAAATACTGTACACAAAATTATATACCCTGGGTCATAAATGACCCCACTCAGTCGCTTGAGGGTTAACCTTTGTAGGTGATTTTCATTTGTCCAATAAAATTTTTAACAAACTTTTACACTGGACTTGGGGTACAGCTTCAGTACCAATTGGGGCATGCAAAACGAAAATGAGCAAGCAAGTACAGAGGTGTAGCATTTTCTGTGTAGCTTTATGACAGAAACATTTCATTTTGTGGTTTATCCAGCTTCCCATGTCTTGAAGTGATGTCAAAATTGTAGACCTTTCAAATGTCAGATCACAGCAGGTCAAAATAATTTTTTCAGGGAGACACTGTGTTTTCATAAAAGTTTCTTTCATGCATGACTAAGCAAATCATTGCAACATCTAGTGTTGTAGTGAAGACCACCTAAACTGAGACCAAGTCATGACCAAGACCAAAGTGTATTGGGAGCAAGACAAGACCAAGACTTTGAGGGGTTGCGATCAAGTCAAGACCAAGACCAAGGCAGGGCGAGACCGAGTCAAGACCAGAACCAGACCAGTGTATGTGAAGGGGGGTGGGAATGGGGTGACGGCCTTTAACAGGAAGAAAAATGAAAATTTAGCAATGAGGCACATTATTGGTCGCATTTGAAGCAGGAAATTTTACATCCGATCACAGTAACAAACTTAACAAATAAATCAGACAATGCACAGGCAATTTAGTGCAATCCCCACAGTTGTGGTCTTGACCGGTCTTGAAATAAAATCTTGCATCCTCTATGTCCGCTGTCGATTCCGAGATGAGACCGAGACCTTCAAAAAGTGGTCTTGAGACTAGTCTCAAGACCAAGACTGGTTTCAAGTACTACAACACAAGTGGCATTCATTATGTATATAATGAAAGAAGCCCACGTTTCATGGAATGCCTAAGTAATAATCTCCTTATAAGCTCTATTAAATTCTATTACAGGACTCATTAGTGCATCACAGAAAATACACTAGCTTTGTTATCTGCATGAGTAACGTGAAATTTACCACTTAGTAGTTTTTTATAGCCCTTTGGTCACTTATTGATACTCATATGACCCGGGAAGTCTTCAGAAGTGACAGAAGTAGCCAAAACCATTTGTAACATTAATCTAATCAGCAAACATTTCACCCTCTGTCATGTTTAATAAGCCATCTGGAAATGTCTTCACTGTTTCTTATCAGATGTTATGCTGGCCTTAAATGAGACAGACCAATTTCAGGTAAAAGAAACACTGCATTTAAAATCAAAGATTGACATGACAAAATCCCTCTGACATCTTTTACAATTTTCGAAAAATTGCTTATGTTTAAATAGAAGTTGATACATTAGAAAGAATTATGTTTTAATGGTATCTATCATATGACACACTGCTGTGGCAAGGCAGCTGAATTAAAATATTTGCAACAAATAAGCCAACAAAGTATCTGGAAATTCAAACAATTCAGAAATAATGGAGTGCCATCTGGAATACTGGAAAACTCATATGTGACACCCAGTACAAAACTGCAGAGAGTATGCGATGATGTAAGTTCACAAAGCTGGTTTTGTCTTTGTTCACTGGGGAAGAGGTGGCTTAATGATTAAGGCATTGGGCTTCTGATGAAGGTCGGAAGGTCATGAGTTCAAATCCTTGTCCCACCAAGCCGCTACTGGTGGGCTCTTTAGCAAGGCTCTGAACTACTCAGTTATAAGTCACTTTGGATAATAACATCAGCCAAATGAGATAAAACATTAAAGGTATACTGCCTTTCAAATTTAGGCCATAAAAATAATTTTCCCTGACACCCAATTATTTTTTTTAGTGGCGTGAAAGCTACTGAATTCGAATCATAGACTTCTGATTTTATTACTTTTTTTCCTAAAAGAACAATTAATTAATTTAGAGCCCTCTTGGCTCTAAATTCTCCGCCATTTTTTCCTTGCTTCATGTCAAGATACTACGTCATACATGACATGGTGGGGTTTCCCCGTTTGCGCAAGGCATTGTGGGATACAAATTTGAAACAGGAGAGAAAAATAATGGATGTGCGTGTGCACATGAAATGTGGAAGACCGACTACACCGACTACAGTAACAGAAAGTGAGAAGAAATGATGCTGTATTGCGAAGGAAAGGAAACACAGGACCGAACTAATAAATATCGGCAGTCAGCGAGCACCTCGGTGTGATCAGCTGTTTGTTCAGTGACAGAATGATGTAACTGTCAGTGCACGGTGAAGGTAAACCTGTAGATGGCAGTAATGCAACATTGGATGCCAGCTGCCGTAAAACCCGAAAGGTGAAGAAGATGACGACAGCTCAGGTAAGCGTGCCCATGCGCACATGGACTTCCTCTGTCTGCTTGACTGCACGAAGCGAGCAATTTCATGCACGTTATTTGCTCGGGAATCCCCTCAAATTCAATAACTTCCCAGCCACAGAATGGCCTGGGTTTTTTGTTTTTTTTAAAGATATTACAAAAATAAACATGTATCACAATGACCAAATTTCAGAGGGAACTAAACTTCACTGAGTTTATGAAATCGAAAGGCCGTATTGCTTTAAGTATGCTGAGACCATTTTACTTGCTTACACTCTTGACTGCCAATCATGGCAAAGATTTATAACACTTCCTGATACATTGACCAGACAGTGATTTCCTTGGACAGTGTTTACAATAAGGGCTGATTTACAATAAGGGGGTTTTCTATGGGGAAAAATGACTGCTCAGAGTTTTGATATTGCTCCTTGTGATTGAGTCATGTAAGTATTGATACTGTTCTCTATTTTTCCTATTGATGAGGTGAACCTCTCAATTTATTAGTATCATGTTCTATAGATGAGAATCACTCAATCTATTAATACTGTACTCTACTGATGATGAGAATCCTTCCATAGGCACCAACCTGAGTTAAACATTAAAGAAGCAAACAATACAATAAGCTACAATCATTTAATTTTTGTCTAATCTGGTCTTATTCAGCAGCCTACCACTAACACTACATATTGTTTGCATTCAGAGATCACACACTGCTACAGTATAAAAGTGGGATGCAGTAGGATATTAGATTGTAGGATCTCTATAAAAACAAGCCATTTTTGAACTCCCAGTTAAATACCACAGTTAATTTGAGATAGTATGAATGATAATAACAAAGCATCATATCACTAGACCAGAGTGTTTTAAATGATATTAAATAAGCAACATGGCTAAAGGCTGATTTTGTATTTTGCATTTTAATTTTTACTTTTACAATGAAAGGTCAGTTTCTGGAAGAAAAGGATTGGTTGAAAGTGGCCAAATACAGAAATGGAAAAAGCATCTTATCTCTACCCTCAAAGTCTCAAAAAGTATCTCCGCAAGTTAGAGATCGCAATGGAATGGGTCACTATTGAATGCATGCAGAAGTCATGCACGGAAGCTTCTCTGCACAATCAGTTCACTGCTTTGTACTCAGAAGTATCACTGAATATTTTATTCATTCTACTTTAATTCTCTTGCCATAACTTTTTGCATGGGTGGCACAGTGGTGTAGTGGTTAGCACTGTCGCCTCACAGCAAGAAGGTTCAGGGTTCGAGCCCAGTGGCTGATGGGAGCCTTTTTGTGTGGGATTTGTATGTTGTCTGCATGGGTTTCCCCCACTGTTCAAAGACATGCAGGTTAGGCTAACTGGTGGCTCTAAATTGACCGTAGGTGTGAGTGTGAATTGTTGCTTGTCTCTATGTGTCAGCCCTATGTGTGGTATTGCTTTGCCACATGCTGCTTTTCTTTACTCTGCTTGGGATTAAGACCTCCCACTTTATTTTTGGGGGGGGTCAATGACCCAATGCCCTCCTATAGACAGCACCGACAATTACTTCTGTTGAAGGTTAGAATCCATCACGCAATGATATTGATCTTAGTTGAGCCAAGACTTGCTCCCATTACTGTACTCTACTGGGGATGAAAAGTGACATAGGACTTGAGAACTGTCCTTGGACAGATCAGGTTATAGTTGTATTAATACAGTGGTCCCCCTCTTATAAGGCCACCCCTTCTGCGAAGCTTTAGTGGCCACATAAGAGGGGTGGCCTCTCTTGAGGGGTACATTTAATATTCAAAGAATTTAACAACTTTCACTATCAATAATCTTTTATTCATTCATCACTACTATGCACAAACAAAAATTAGGCATTTATCACAAATGATACAACTATTTGTAAAGCACTATATTATCATATCAATGGAAAAAATAAATCACAGACTGTAATGTTCAAGTCCAGTGTTCTCCACTATCGTTAATGACTCGATGGTTAGAAGAGCTATTACCGCCGACTCATAAATGCGCCGCCGAGCCTTAATTTTTGGCCGCCCAGTCAAAAAAAATAAAAGTTTACTTCAAAGAAAAGTAAAAAAAAACATGCCAATGCAAACACCAAAGTAATTCTCTGATCACAGATCGTTGATGCGCTTTACTTTACAATAGGTTCAACAGAGGCCCTTAACGCTTGCTCGCTCACTTGTCACTATGCATGTGTAGTGCGGCGACAGAGGAGTGCGTGTCAGTTAAGTGGCTCCGATTGCCTCAGACCTCTGAGAGGAGTACGGTGGAAAGAAAAGACACATACTGCACATCAAATGAAAGGTAATTTTGTGTAGAATTCAACTAAAAACAAAGATATTCTATTCAATAAACATTTCAGTAACGGAGTGACAAAATAAATGTAAAGTCGGCTCCCAGTGTCAGAAGATTTTGCACAAAAGCAGCTACTTGCGAAATAAATAACATGCAACTTAGATGCCAGGAAATGGCATCTGAGGGGTTTCTTATTTCAAAATTTTCTGGTGCGAGGGGGGACACCCTCGCGAACCCCCCGGCGATGGCCGCTCAATACTACTGCCGAGCTATTACTTCAGGTAGTGGAGAACACTGAAGTCATAGCAAATGCAGACTTTCATGTAACAAAACTTGAATCATTTATCACAAATGTATCACAGCACCAGAACAGTTGTCAACAAAAATATTAATCATAAACATGTACAATACTACATGCATTTACAATTCATGGTATTCACCAAATTGAATAAAAAAAAACAATGATCACAAATCAGACACATCAACACATTTGAAAAAAGAGTCCAACTTTGTTTGCTTTGAACTTTGAACAGCTTTACGTTTGTAATTTTTTTAAAAACATCCTGCACCTTGTTCATTAAGTCCAATAACTCTGGGTTGTTTGATTGCAATGCATAGTCCAATAAACCTGAATCACTTTAACTTTCTCTTCCAAGGTCAGAACTTTCCTCTTTCTGGAGTTTGACATCGCTGTTGTTGTTTGTTCAATAGGAGTTGTTGTTTGCCAGTGAATTTACTTCAAGACTGATAAAATTTGCACTGGCAGCCATGTTTATAGCGGCGAGATCGCAAAGCATCACGGGAATCTGGGTAGGAAAAAATCTGCGAGATCAACTTTTTTCCAAATACCACGGCATCGCACGTGATTTTAACATAATCGCTCACAAACATGTCTGCTGGCGAGGGGATTTTGCCATTCAGCTTTGGTTGCTGGCCGCGTTAGAGAAGTGGCCGTTGGTGAGGGGTAATTTCAATGGAGAATGAGTTAATACAATGGAATTGTGGCCGTAAAGGAGGGGTGGCCGCTGGTGAGGGTGGCCTCTCAAGAGGGGGACCACTGTATACCACAGCATCAGTGTCTTTGGCAGTTATGCATGGTTCAGCCAGAGCATGCCAGTTTTGAAACCTGGTCCTCAACAGAGACACTTTGCCAACATGCCTGACCATAGTGATGGCAAGATATAAAATCTGACATCATTGAAAGCCACTTTATATCCATTCACTCATTCATTTGTCTGAAAAGTTGCACAAACTGCCTAGCACCAAGTCTTACTGTGGGACCATTGCTGCGCCACAGTGACCACTGTCTCTTTAGTAGTTGGTCCATTTTGATGGTTAGTAAGCACAGAGGGTCTGTCCAACCTCAGTAACTACGGTCTGTTTATCCTGAATGGGGTTGTCAATTATATCAGTTGCATAGTCTCTTGGATACAGTGATGCCATCCTGAACAGTCACTGTGGCAGAAAAACATAGAGTCTTAGATCTGGTCAGACATGTGTGAATGCATCCTGACTCTGTCCTGTCCATGCAACACATTGGACAGTGAGTTGTTTGCCCATTTGCAAATAGGTTGATTTCCACCCTACCATGCATGTTCTAAGGCCAAGTTTACATTAGACCGTATCTGTCTCGTTTTCTTCGCGGATGCACTGTCCGTTTACATTAAAACCCCGGGAAACAGGAATCCGCCAGGGTCCACGTATTCAATCTAGATCGTGTCTGGTCCGGTGCTGTGTAAACATTGAGAATACGCGGATACGCTGTGCTGAGCTCTAGCTGGCGTCGTCATTGGACAACGTCACTGTGACATCCACCTTCCTGATTCGCTGGCATTGGTCATGTGACGCGACTGCTGAAAAACGGCGCGGACTTCCGCCTTGTATCACCTTTCATTAAAGAGTATAAAAGTATGAAAATACTGCAAATACTGATGCAAATACTGCCCATTGTGTAGTTATGATTGTCTTTAGGCTTGCCATCCTTCCACTTGCAAGTGGTAAGTGACGCGCATGCCCGACATGCACTGAGATCACACACACAGCGGCTCAGTCCCAAATCACTGCTCGTGCACTCCACTCGCGCGCTCTGTGAGCTGCGCAGGGCCGGAGTGCGCACCCTCCAGAGGGCACTCGCTGTTCAGGGCGGAGTGATTTGGAGCGCAGGATGCCTGCGGAGCCGAGCATATCCGTGTATTGGCGTTGCTGTGTGCAGGTGAATCGTGTATTGGCGTTGCTGTGTGCACACTAATCATTTTAAAAACGTTAATCTGATGATCCGCTGATACGGTCTAATGTAAACCCCACCTAAATGAGCTAAACTACCTCATTGTGAATTCAGGCTTGCTGTGAGACAGTGCATCTGTTATCTGATTGCTCTATAAGAGAGATGTGCATCAGCCCATTTCCAGAGCTTACTTGCCTACTTCAACATTGTTCATAATTTTATGCTTGTGGGTTGCTGCTGCAAACCTCCACATCAAACGTGGAAAATCTGCATATGGGAGACATGTGGTAGCCCTCTTGATATTTGAGGCTCTGTCTTTTATCAGGAACTCTCATAAGTATGTAAGATATGACATGAGAGTCAGGTTCATGTCAATGAACTGCACAGCCAAACTTCCTTTTAGCCCCAGAGCTTCAATATATTTATTCAAGAGCTCCATCTGCCTCATCACTTGCTGCTGAGACTGCATAACAACCAGTCATTTAGATAAGGAAATACACACAAACCCTGGCATTACAGCATGGGAAGACTGGGAACACCCTGGGAAGAACTCTGAATTAGTATGTCACTCCACAATGTGGAAACAGAAAAATCATGTGGTCGACAGCCATTGGAATGTGGAAGTATACATATTTCAAACTATTTGTTCAGTGCTTTTTTCTGGTATACACAGCACATGGAATAACAGCTGTTTTGAGATGGTTATTTATATATATTTTTTAAACCAGGACACATCATAAAAATAATCTGGCCAGGGACTCTGACTTGTGTACTGTAAACATTGTGAACAATATCATGTGGACAATATGCTCAATAAAGACTGATTTATTCTTCTGCGTATCCTACACCATAGCCTGGTGTGCACCTCCCCAGAAATGTAATTACACATTGCAGCAATGCAGACAGCAACAACTGTTATTGGTCCGCTTGGCAGCATCACATTTCCTCCTATGCATTTCCAGCTTCTCCTTCAACTTCTCAAAAATTGAAAATCTACAATCACTATATTGTGTTAATATAAATATAGAAAGTGTGAGCCTTGATGGCAGCTGTAGATCATTTTAACGGCCAGTCTAATGCTGACAGATCGCACGCTCTTCTGTCTTTTTCTTCTAACAGGCTCCCAATAAACACACAGCGTTGGTGGTGTAAATCATAACTCAATAAAAAATAAAGCATCTGTCAATCACTGATTGATAGAATTGTGTATTTAAACACTAGTTGCACTGAAGTGCTTTGAGCATCCATACTGCTGAATACAGATGTGTTAAAACACTTCAGAAATGCTTTCACTGAGAAGCTTTCATTCACTTGGTTTATAATTAATCATGCGAGGTTTCTTTTTACCCCAGTAATCATTGTCTCAAAACAGTATTTTATTTTGCTGTGTTACTGTCTGTTTATTATTTCTACATAGAGCTTACACTGTTTTTTCACTCTTCTTCTATGTGTAAAATAAGTAAACTTTGGTGTGTTTTATGTGACAGTATCTCCTAGAGCAGGGGTTCTCAACCTTTTCTGCTTTGAGACCCACCTATTCATACTTGTAACGAGTTGGGGCCCATTAAAAAAGATCCCCAATTACAACCCCGATTCCAAAAAAGTTGGGACAAAGTACAAATTGCAAATAAAAACAGAATGCAATAATTTACAAATATCAAAAACTGATATTGTATTCACAACAGAACATAGAAAACATATCAAATGCTGAACGTGAGACATTGTGAAATTTCATGCCAAATATTGGCTCATTTGAAATTTCATGACAGCAACACATCTCAAAAAAGTTGGGACAGGAGCAATAAGAGGCTGGAAAAGTTAAATGTACAAAAAAGGACAGCTGGAGGACGAAATTGCAACTCATTAGGTCAATTGGCAATAGGTCATTAACATGACTGGGTATAAAAAGAGCATCTTGGAGTGGCAGCGGCTCTCAGAAGTAAAGATGGGAAGAGGATCACCAATCCCCCTAATTCTACACCGACAAATAGTGGAGCAATATCAGAAAGGAGTTCGACAGTGTAAAATTGCAAAGAGTTTGAACATATCATCACCTACAGTGCATAATATCATCAAAAGATTCAGAGAATCTAGAAGAATCTCTGTGCGTAAGGGTCAAGGCCGGAAAACCATACCGGGTGCCCGTGATCTTCGGGCCCTTAGATGGCACTGCATCACATACAGGCATGCTTCTGTATTGGAAATCACAAAATGGGCTCAGGAATATTTCCAGAGAACATTATCTGTGAACACAATTCACCGTGCCATCCGCCGTTGCCAGCTAAAACTCTATAGTTCAAAGAAGAAGCCGTATCTAAACATGATCCAGAAGCGCAGACGTCTTCTCTGGTCCAAGGCTCATTTAAAATGGACTGTGGCAAAGTGGAAAACTGTTCTGTGGTCAGACGAATCAAAATTTGAAGTTCTTTATGGAAATCAGGGACGCCGTGTCATTCAGACTAAAGAGGAGAAGGACGACCCAAGTTGTTATCAGCGCTCAGTTCAGAAGCCTGCATCTCTGGTGGTATGGGGTTGCATTAGTGCGTGTGGCATGGGCAGCTTACACATCTGGGAAGACACCATCAATGCTGAAAGGTATATCCAGGTTCTAGAGCAACATATGCTCCCATCCAGACGACGTCTCTTTCAGGGAAGACCTTGCATTTTCCAACATGACAATGCCAAACCACATACTGCATCAATTACAGCATCATGGCTGTGTAGAAGAAGGGTCCGGGTACTGAACTGGCCAGCCTGCAGTCCAGATCTTTCACCCATAGAAAACATTTGGCACATCATAAAACGGAAGATACGACAAAAAAGACCTAAGACAGTTGAGCAACTAGAATCCTACATTAGACAAGAATGGGTTAACATTCCTATCCCTAAACTTGAGCAACTTGTCTCCTCAGTCCCCAGACGTTTACAGACTGTTGTAAAGAGAAAAGGGGATGTCTCACAGTGGTAAACATGGCCTTGTCCCAACTTTTTTGAGATGTATTGTTATCATGAAATTTAAAATCACCCAATTTTTCTCTTTAAATGATACATTTTCTCACTTTAAACATTTGATATGTCATCTATGTTCTATTCTGAATAAAATATGGAATTTTGAAACTTCCACATCATTGCATTCCATTTTTATTTACAATTTGTACTTTATCCCAACTTTTTTGGAATCGGGGTTGTATTTTGGCTCATCTGTTCTATTAGAATCTAATAATCTATTGTGAAGTTTATTAATGGAATGCAATATCACTCCCTGTTACAGATGGGAGCCCAGGAATTAAATAAATACAACAAAAACAAACTGTTTTTAATTGTAGGTATTGTATTTAAAACTGTATGGATGTGCCAGAAGCCAACATAAAATCATGCATGCAGGTCATGCTCAGTCAAAAGGGATTAATGATCCAAAAGTGGAGTCTGGTCCATTAACACAAGAACTTATTGGCATATTTGTGGACAGCAAACAAGCAAGTTATTAAAACCAAGAAGTCCATTCAAAAGAAGTGGGTATAGAAACCACTCAATGGGATTAAATCCTCACATGCTAACAAAGAAGGATTTTTCCTATGAGTTGGAAAATCATCCATCCATTGAGTTCCCCGACATCTCAAACTACCTGGTGCTGCAGACGTCGTTCTACATGGACAAAGACATGAAAACCTGGAAGAGCATGGAGGTGTACAACTTTTTATATGTGGCTGGGTTAAAGATCTGGGGATCAGGAGACTACAAGACAGATGGTGGTAGACGGATCTAAGTGCAGAAAGAGTATTTATTAGCAGGTGTGATGTTTACAAAAACAAAACACAAATGAAAGCAGAATCATAAAATAGTATTTAAACAGCATTATAAACATGGCTAAAACAAACATGACAGTGATTATGATAATACTTCGCAACGCCTCTGTGAAAACAGCATCCGTATCTGTATCTGTCCGTATTTGCTGATTGCACTCAAATCAGTATCAGGTGTTCCCCATAATGACCGGGTCCCAAGAGTGCGCACAATGCGCTCTGTAAGCGTGCACAGCCTCTTGAGCTGCACCAGACTCAAGTGCGCAAAGGTGCAACAGTCAAATGTTCACGTGCTGTGTGACCACAACTTTTAGCACACGTGTATATCGCCATGCATTGCAACCAAAATGCCTCATTTTCATCGATAACCCATCGCAAGGCATTGCAAGCTGTAGTGTGACTGTAGCTTAATGAGACGGATGTGATGTCGGATACAACCCAGCAATTGTACCTGACAACAAGTAAAAATTAGCTTCAACGTGGGGGGAAAAAAAATTGTGGCCCACTAATGGCCATCTAGTGGGCCGCGGCCCAGTGGTTGAGAAACACTGTCCTAGAGGACACATGCACCTTACATGCAAGTACAAATACTTCAAACTGCACATGCATTTAATGCCGTACTTACAGTGTGAATTTTACGCAGAAGTATAAACCCTAAAGCAGCCTTAACACTGATCTGATGTTATCAAATTTAATGGCTTTATTTGCAGAGCAGTAAACCCAGTTACAATAAAGCTCATTATTGACTGTGAATTTTCAGACATGGTACTGAAATTCGCTAACATTTCTGGTGAATTGTGTTTTGGTACTTTGGTCAGTCTTTGTCTAGACTTGAGTCAGGCCTGCATTATCAATGTATTGCATACTGCATCTTTCTTAACTTCTTTCCTTTGCTGTTGTGGTCTTTGAAACTCACATTTTTGGAAATTATGAGACCATGGGTAAGGGCTCCCTCTTGCAGCCTTTTGTGCCATATGCTTAGTTTGTGTTTTATTCAAGGAGAAGCAGTTGTCTGGTGCCTCCTGTACCTGTGTACCAAAGACCTGCTGAAACACCAGTGGTGCAAAGTGTTTTAGCAGATTTTGGAATCCAGATAAACTTCAAGTCAGATAAACATTTGTGTTAATAGAGCAATAGCCCATACACTGTATGGCTCCCATTGCTTGGAGTGCTGCCTATAAGATCTCTGTTGTGGGCCAAGAGAATATGTGACATGGTGTTAGATTTATACATATTTCACTTGTGCACTGTGTAGATTTGTAACCACTAGCAAGCCACTGGTCTCTTTACTGAAAGCATTGATTTCAGATCTATGGTTTCCAGATATACCATTGCAGCCATAATGCGTCCTCTTATACCAGGTTGCAGATTCCATGTGCTCTTGATGGCATTTATGAGCTCCTTTATAGTACACTGTGGAATAGCCCTGCTACTTGCTTGAGCTGATACACCATTAAATGTATCAGGCATTTGATCCATTGCCTTAGGCAGAGGCTTAAGCTTTAGTTTTGCAAAAGCGGCAATGATGCCAGCTTGTATGGCATTAAATGCTGCTCTACCATCTTCTTGAGTTAAAGTCTGACCTTCAGAATGTTCAATTGTCAGTCTGGCAGCATGCAACTAAACTTGCTGTAGGCAACAAGCTTAGGAAATGACTGCAGCCATTGCATCAGGTAGCTGTACCAAGCTTCATCAAGTTATAAATGTCACACTGCTGTTGCACTGTACTCACCCCATTTCCAGAAAAATTGTATTTTCCAAAATAGAATAAAAACAAAAATGTGATTCGTTAATTCGTGTGAACCTTTATTTAAATGACAAAAACTATAAAGAAAATATTTTCAATAGTTTTACTGACCAACTTAATTGTATTTTGTAAAGATAAACAAAGTTAGAATTTGATGCCTGCAACACACTCAAGAAAAAGTTAGGACAGAGGCATTATTACCATTATATTACATCAGCTTTCCTCTAATAATACTTTTTAATCATATGGGATCTGAGGATACAGATTGTTGCAGTTTTGCAATTGTAATTTTTGCCCATTCTTGCTTAAGACAAGACTTCAGCTGCTCAGCAGTCCAGGGTTACCATTGTTTGATTCTCCTCTGCATGATGCATCATACATTCACAATAGGAGACAGATATACACTAGCAGCAGGCCAGTCAAGCACAAGCACTCTGTGTCTATGAAGCCACACTATTGTAGCTTGTGCAGAATGAGGTCTGGCATTGTCCTGCTCAAATAAACATGGATTTCCCAGAAAGAGATTTTGCCTTGACTATGTCTCTCTAAAATCTCAATGTATGCCCCAATATATCAATGGAACCTTCACACACATGCAACTCACCTATGCTGTGGGCACTGATGCCCCCCCATACCATCACAGATGCTGGCTTTTGCACCTTCCTCTGATAACATACAGGATGGTCATGTTCACCTTTTGCACAGACATCTTGATGTCTGGTTTTCCCAAAAATAAGCTGAAATGTGGACTCATCTGACCACAGCACACATTTCCACTGTCTTTCGGTCCATCTGCAATGATTTCAGGCTGAGAGAAATTGGTGGTGTTTCTGCAAAGAATTGATGAATGCCTTCCTCCTTGTGTAATACAGTTTCAGGTAGCATTTCTGGATGCAGCGGTGGACTGTGTTAAGTGACAACAGTTTTCTGAAGTACTCCTGAGCCCATGTAGCTATATTTGTCACATTAGCATGACGGTTTCTCAGGCAGTGCTGCCTGAGGGCTCAAAGGTCACACATATTCAACAGTGGTTTCCAACTTTGCCCTTTACACACTGAGATGTCTCTGAATTCCCTGAATCTTTTCACAATATTATGTACGGTAGATTTTGAAATACCTAAAATCTTGCATTGAGAAATGTTCTTTTTGAATTGATTAATAATTATTTCATAAATTTTGGCACAAAAGGGTGAAGCATGACCCATCCTTGCTTGCAAAGTCTGAGCCTTTGGTGCTGCTCCTTTTTTACCCAATCATGTTACCAATTAACCTGCTTATTGTGGAATCTTCCACAATGGTGTTACTTGAATATCCTATCAAGTTTTCAGTCTTATTTTGCCTCTGTCCCAATGTTTTTTGAGTGTGTTGTAGGTATCAAATTCTTTGTTTACATTTACGAAATACAGTCCAGTTGGTCTGTAAAACTATTGAAAATCTTTTCTTTGTACATTTGTCAGTTAAATAAAGGTTCACGTGAATTAACAAATCACAAATTTTTGTTTTTATTGCATTTTGGAAAATATCCCAACTTTTCTGGAAATGTGGTTAGTAGCTAACAGCCCTTGTTTTTGGCCCATGTCCTCTGCCAGATCCTCTATTTGGCATTCCAACACAGTATGGGCTCTTATTCTTTCCCGTCCATAAGGCAGCTGTCTTTCTTTTGATCATGTCACAGAGGAGCTCACCTTCCTTTTCCTAGTGGGCCCTGTCACATCAGTCGGCTGCTTCATTCCCTGTTGCACTCCTGTAGGGTCTGGGGAAGTTGCTGCATAGACCATAGTTGCTCTCTAGCTTGTGAGGTGCACTTCCTGCATCAGAATTAGCAATATACTGCAGTTAGGGCAAGAGAAGTGCTTGTTGAAGATGCCCTGGTCCAAACAATATGGGGCTTCATCATGTCTGTCATTCCAACTCCAATGGAGCTTGGAGGAACACATTTTTGAGCATTGTTGTGCTCTCAAATACAGGAGATTAAGAAAATGTTCAACAATTTACAGGAAGTTAGCTGTATATTAATTACTCTAGATTCTGTTTTCATCATGCTGCTGTATGTCAGCATAAACCATAGTATTTGTGTCCACTCTCTGACTCAGAGGTGAATATCAATAAAGCAATGCTAAAGTTACCATCATTCAATGTGCATACCAGTTTTCTGCAAAGCTTCACACAGATTTCTGGGCACTTTAAGCATCTGGAATACGGTTCTTCCATTCCTTAGCAAGATGAGAATGGGAAAGAGGATGAGTGTGACATAGCTGAAATCTTTTTCTGATTATACATGTAAGGGCACAGTCATAGGGAGATGACGTTGCTATTAGTATTCAACTATGAAACAAGAACATTGGAAAATTCAACTAGTTCTGAAAGGAACCTGCCTTGGCAGTCTGAAAAATGGTCCTGTGTAAGAAGTTAAACTGCATCTGGGCAGAGAGGGAAGGTCATGCGTGGACTTAGTTGTGGCCTCAGCTGAGTTCTGTAAAATGCGCATAAGAGACCATTAGTACCCTCTCTGTAACTGGCAAGTTATCGGCACCATAAAGCCGAGAAGGCCCTCGTCGCCAGCAGGACGCGAATCCAGTAAGCAGTGTGCAGTGATAGACTATTGACACGGTGACTGGATTTTAGTGGCAGGCGGATGAACTGGAATGGTCAACGGCTGGCATTACTGCCCTAGTTAGTTGGGTACTGCGAATGTGGAAAGTAATGGCGACCTACCACATTTACTATCGCCTACACTGAAAAAAATGGCCTGTTAAAAAATTTTGTACATCGGTTGCACTTATTAAAATCATATCCACTAAGACCAATTAAGTCATGTTCAGAAAACAGAACATGACTTAATTGGTCTTGGTGGATATGATTTTAATAAGTGCAACCGATGTACAAGATTTTTTTGTGTTAATTTAACAGGCCATTTTTTTCAGTGTACACACTCTAATGGCGGTACGTAGAAATGGAAATCGAGTTTCTAGGACGACAGGTGGCTCCACCAGGCCTGAGGTTCTTCAAATTGCTACTGGTGAAGAGTCTATTGTGGATGTAAGTTCCACTGCTCAAGATGACGGGCGTGCACCAAATCCTCAGGGAAGTTCACGACTTGAAGGCGACAGTGAGGAAAGCCCCAGAATACGGCTATGAAACCACATGCGAATCGCAACATGGAATGTTAGGAGTCTAATGGCAGGATGGCTCAATGGTCATCGGAGAAGCACAGCGCTATAACATCAGCATTATGGGTATCGCAGAGCACAGATGGGCAGGTCAAGGTCATTTCCGACCTGATGAAGGAGGTATGCTGATATACTCTGGAGGAGAAAAATCAGGACTGGGAGGCGTTGGAATATATCTGAATGATACTGTCGCCAAGTCTCTCCTGGGATATAATCCAGTTAGTGATAGGGTACTGACACTGAAATTGCAAGGTCAACCAGCAAATATCACAGGCACCAACTAGCACTGCGTCTGATGAGGAGACTGATCAGTTTTATGAGAGTGTACAGCAAATGCTTGATTCAACTCCAGCAAGTGAAATGGTTATACTAATGGGAGACTTTAATGCAAAAGTAGGAGAAGGATTTGAACTGGGAGAAGAGACTGTAGTTGGAAGTTTCGGGCTTGGACAGAGAAATGACAGGGAGAACAACTTGTATCATTTGCTGTGTCAAATGAACTGAGCATATGCAACACTCTGTTTAAACACCATAAGCGCCGACTGTACACATGGACAGCTCCAAATGGAATAACACTGAACCAGATTGACTACATTCTCGTACGCAAGACCATGAGATCAAGTGTCTGCAACACCCGCACCTTCCCTGGAGCTGATTGTGGATCAGATCACCAGTTGTTGTGCATGGACATGAGATGCAAAGTCAAAGCTAAGAAGAAATGTGCACCTGTGGTGAGGTTTGATGTGTCAAAGATACCAGGTGTCTTCTCAGTAGAGGTACACAACCAGTTTGAGGCATTGGCAGCTGCGGCAGAAGAAATGACACCAAATGAACAAAGGAGGTACAGTAACTCTCACAACAGCCAAGCAACACTTACCTCAGGAAAAGAGGAAGAGATCAGCCTGGATAACTGAAGAGACTCTCAAACTTATTGAGAAAAGGAGAAGTATGAAGGAGGGAGGTGTTAGTGTTGCCAGCTTGGCGTATCGTGAAGCAACCAAAGAGATTCAGAAGGCATGCAGAAAGGACAAAAAACAACATCTTTTGGAAAAATGCAGTAGTATTGAGGCTCACAGTAAAGCAGGCAACAGCAAAGCAATGTATGGTGAAATAAAGAACCTGACCAGGAAGTTTAAACCCAGCTTGAATGTCATAAAGACTAAAGATGGAAGAACATTAACAGAAGCTGTGGACATCCTAGGTCGCTGGAAAGAGTACTGTAGTGAACTGTATGAGGATGAAGAGATCGAGGAAGAAATAGGAGACAGCTTGTTGATGGCGGAGCCAACAGAAGATAGTTTGCTAACTCCTTTGCGATCGGAAGTAGATCATGCAATGAAAGCTCTTAAGGGAGGGAAGTCACCAGGATGCGATGGTCTACAAGCAGAACTACTACTTGCTGGTGGAGAAGCAGCTGTTAATCTGATGTATAAGCTCTGTGTAAAGATCTGGCAGACAGGAGAGTGGCCTGTTGACTAGTGTCGTGCCCTGTTTGTGCCTTTGCCCAAGAAGGGAGACTTGCAATGTTGTGAAAATTACAGAACAATATCCCTCATCTGTCACGCAAGCAAAATTATGCTGAAAATACTTCTCAACAGAATGACTCAGAATCTGGAGATGGAAATGGATGCTGCACAGGCTGGTTTTATGAAACATCGAGGTACCAGAGACCACATATTTAACCTCCAGCTACTGATCCAGAAATGCCGTGAAATGAACCAAGATTTGTACATCTGTTTTGTAGACTACTCCAAAGCCTTTGATAATGTCAGATACAAGCAACTGTGTGGACTGTGATGTTGAAGATGGGTTTTCCACCACATGTGATTAAGTTAATTATATCTCTGTATGGGGATCAGCAGTCAGCAGTCAGGCTGGAGTGTGGCACTACAGACTGGTTTGGTATCAAGAAGGGTGTCCGACAAGGATGTATACTCTCTCCGGCGCTCTTTAACATCTACACAGAGAACATAATGAGGGAGGTGTTGGATGACGACGCAACAGAACAGTTTGATTTGCTTCATGTAGGAGGGTCAAAGATGGGGGATCTCAGATACACAGATGATGCAGCTCTGATCTCCAAGTCAAGATCCGGACTGAAGAAATATGTTGCCTCACTAAATGAGAAGAGCAAAGAGTATGGTTTGAAAATGAATGCTTCCAAAACAAATATTATGGCAGTGGCCAGTAAGGATGACAGGAATGATGAAAGTGTTAGTGTTGATGGATCAATATTAGAGGAAGTTGATAATTTCAAATATCTTGGTGCAAGAATCCAGAATGATGGTGATGTCTGCTAGGAAATCAAGAGTAGACTGGCCATGGGTTTGAAAGCCTTGAATGGGATGAAGAAGTTATGGACAGGACAGGATAAGGAGACAAAGCTCAGAGTTCTCAGAGCCTGCATCTTCCCAATAGCAACTTATGCTTGTGAGGCTTGGGTCCTTCGGAAGACAGATGAGCAAAGAATCACATCTTTTGAAAACAAATGCTACCGCAAGATTTTGAGAGTCCCTTGGGTGGAAAGGCGCACAAATGAAGACATCAGGAAGGAGCTACAAGTAACCAGTGACTGGCTGCTACAATATGTTCGGAGACAGAAGCTGAAATACTTTGGTCACATAGTGAGGGCGTGATGACATCAGAGTGAAATATCAGGAAATCTTTCACTCAGGTCTGCGATGTATTCCATATGAAAAATGCAAGTTTTTCAACACGAGAAGATAAACTTCATATCTTCAAGCCAATGTGTGATTTTCTTTTTATTACATAGACACAGGGGCAGCATGGTGGTGTAGTGGTTAGCACTGTCGTCTCACAACAAGAAGGTTCTGGGTTTGAGCCCAGTGGCTAACAGCGGCCTATCTGTGTGGAGTTTGCATGTTCTCCCCGTGTCTGCGTGGGTTTCCTCCGGGTGCTCTGGTTTCCCCCACAGTCCAAAGACATGCAGGTTAGGCTAATTGGTGGCTCTAAATTGACTGTAGGTGTGAATGTGAATGGTTGCTTATCTCTGTGTGTCAGCCCTGCAATGATCTGGCGACTTATCCAGTGTATACCCCGCCTCTCGCCCATAGTCGGCTGGGATAGGCTCCAGCTTGCCCGCAACCCTGCACAGGATAAGCGGCTACAGATAATGGATGGATGGATATAGACACATTCACAAACAAACAGTACCCAAATTTATCAAAACAATTCATCAATTTCCTCACGAGTGATATATGGAGAAATATGTCACAATTTTGATTCTCCACGTCTTGGATGTAGCTCGTATGAAAAATACAAGTGGTGTATTTCCCAGTAAAATATTCATGTCCATGTAATATTGATTGATTTTATTTAGTAAAATAATGCACAAAATACATAAAGATAGTGTACATGAAGATACACGGATAACACAAGAAAGAAAGTGTATAACACATTTCCATTGTGTGTGTGTATATATATATATATATATATATATATATATATATATATATATATATATATATATATATAATGGGATATTTGCACAAACAGTTCTGGATTCTTCTCAGGACAGCTCCTCTGTTTCCAGTTCTTTCACTACACTCACAATAACAATATTTACAGTTGAGGTCTGCAAGAGTTCCCAAAGATTATTATCAGTGACATTAAGAATGCTTGCAAAGCTGCAATTTGGAGAGAGGCTTCGAACTATATGCTTTATTATACATGTACAATGATGAAAGTGTGACTGCCTATTAATGAACATGCCCAGAAACAAATCCACTAATGTTAGCCACACACGTTGCTTGTACTATTGCCAGTAGGGTGTCTTCAGTTGAAACTGGATGATATTGGTTGATGATGATATTGATATCATATGATAATGGTCACATCTTTTTTTAATACTATAACCTATATGCTATAAAGGTAGATATGCTAACACACATTGGCCACATTGTTATTGTCAGTATATTATTTACTACTACTAATAATAATAATAACAATAATAATAATAATAATAATAATAATAATAGGCGGCACGGTGGTGTAGTGGTTAGCACTGTCACCTCACAGCAAGAAGGTCTTGGGTTTGAGCCCAGTGGCTGGCGAGGGCCTTTCTGTGTGGAGTTTGCATGTTCTCCCTGTATCTGCGTGGGTTTCCTCCGGGTGCTCCGGTTTCTCCTACTGTCCAAAGACATGCAGGTTAGGTTAATTGGTGGCTCTAAATTGACCGTAGGTGTGAATGTTAGTGTGAATGGTTGTTTGTCTATGTGTCAGCCCTGTGATAATCTGGCGACTTGTCCAGGGTGTACCCTGCCTCTCGCCCATAGTCAGCTGGGATAGGCTCCAGCTTGCCTGTGACCCTGTAGAACAGGATAAGCGGCTACAGATGATGGATGGATAATAATAATAATAATAATAATAATAATAATAATAATAATAATACTTCTGGATAACTTTCTTGTTAGGCATTTCTTATTATTTGTGGTGTTTGAATACAGTAGCCATTCCATTCAAAGAACAATGGCACTGAGCTTTTTGCCAGTGTTCTCTGACCCTCTGTGGTTTTGAGTTCAACTACAGACCTTCATATGTGGTGAAATAGTCATGACATGACAATAGTTTTCTAGCCATTGTCTCCTGAGATCACTCTGAGATGAGATGGAAGCTTAAATAGTTGTTCTGAAATCATACACAGTGGAACAACAAAGTGCGCCGAATATTTTTCTGTTTGTTTTTAAAAACAATCTGTCTTACAAGCTGGATGCTGATTTTGTTATGTTGTTATGAAGGACAAATTGCTGTTTCACTGTACTGAATAACACTGTACTATGCTATACTGTACTGTACTGTACTGGAAACGTGAGTGCTGCACAGTTTTAAAACAACATGCATCACCAATACTCATAGTCCTGAATGCAAGTCGCCCATACACTGCTTCTTTTTTTTCTTCCCCCCAGTGAGTTCTAGCTGAAATCTTCTTGTCTGTAAATGCAGATACAAAAATAACATATCAATTAAGGATTTCACTTCTCAGTTTGTGTAATTTCAAGAAGTGTGGAAGTCACTTTTCACTTGTGCAGAGTGTAAGTGCATAACAAGGGGAGTGGTAATTAGGTGTTAAAGAATGATCTAATGATGATAAAATGGTCATATAAAGTAATGAGGAGGAATTATGATGAGCAGATATAGGCTAATAAGAAGAGTGGTACTAGAGGACGTTTTAGTCATTGTTATTGGTCCTTGGCAAGTGCAAGAAAGTCACATGCGCTGCATAAATATTACTAAGGCTTTGTTTTCAGCTGTTTCAGTGCATATCAAATTATCAGCGAAACAATTTAATAGTAGTACACAGTGCCATACTACAAGCTGGCCTAGTGGTTAGCGTGTCCACCTCTCAACCAGGAGTTCATGAGTTCTGCTCGCAGTCATGTCATATCAAAGACCATCATAAAAATGATACCTACTGCTATCTGGCGAGGCACCGCAATAGAGATGTGAGTAGGGAGTCAAACTCTTGCAGTTACAAGAGGACCAGCCCGTCACTGTAACCCAAGCTATGTAATAGGCGAGTAATATATACACTACCGTTCAAAAGTTTGGGGTCACTTTGAAATTTCCTTATTTTTGAAAGAAAAGCACTGTTCTTTTCAATGAAGATCACTTTAAACTAATCAGAAATACACTCTATACATTGCTAATGTGGTAAATGACTATTCTAGCTGCAAATGTCTGGTTTTTGGTGCAATATCTCCATAGGTGTATAGAGGCCCATTTCCAGCAACTCTCACTCCAGTGTTCTAATGGTACAGTGTGTTTGCTCATTGCCTCAGAAGGCTAATGGATGATTAGAAAACCCTTGTACAATCATGTTAGCACAGCTGAAAACAGTTTAGCTCTTTAGAGAAGCTATAAAACTGACCTTCCTTTGAGCAGATTGAGTTTCTGGAGCATCACATTTGTGGGGTCGATTAAATGCTCAAAATGGCCAGAAAAATGTCTTGACTATATTTTCTATTCATTTTACAACTTATGGTGGGAAATAAAAGTGTGACTTTTCATGGAAAAAACACAATTGTCTGGGTGACCCCAAACTTTTGAACGGTAGTGTACTGTATATATACTGTATATATCCTACAACACTTACTACAGCACACACTGTTAGGTGGTGCAAAGAAAATACCAAAATAGGAAGTGAAGAATTCATGCTATAATTATACCTGACAAAGAAAGAGTAGTAAATAACACTCCTGACTTTCAACATGTGACTTAAGGTTAGAAAGACTAGAAGAGTGAATGTGGTTATTTAACTAAAACTCTGCTAAGCAGGGATTATCAAAAAGATACTTTTGTTGAGTATGATAACTTTCCTGCATATATCATGTCAATGCTCAAACAAAAGCAAAATCACATCTTCAATGATTTATTAAACAGTTATCCTCCCATTGCTTACTGAAGTGATTAATAGGTTTGAATAGTTCAGGTTTCTGGACCATTTAAGGCAATGGCAGGCTATACAGTTCAATAAGACATTCTGTATTTTGAAAACATCAATACATTTTCATGTTTATTGTCATCAGAATGTCCGTCCATCCATCCATTATCTGTAACCGCTTATCTTGTGCAGGGTCGCGGGCAAGCTGGAGCCTATCCCAGCTGACTATGGGCAAGAGTCGGGATACACCCTGGACAATTCGCCAGGTCATTGCACACATAGAGACAAACAACCATTCACACCTACAGTCAATTTAGAGCCACCAATTAGCCTAACCTGCATGCCTTTGGATTGTGGGGGAAACCAGAGCACCTGGAGGAAACCCACGCAGACACGGGGAGAACATGCAAACTCCACACAGAAAGGCCCCCGTCAGCCACTGGGCTTGAACCCAGAACCTTCTTGCTGTGAGGTGACAGTGCTAACCACTACACCATCGTGCCACCTCATCAGAATGCCATAATTATATCTCAAAATTATTTAAATGTGCATAAAAGTGTTGCATGATAAATCGATAATAACACCTCGATCCAGTGCCGTTCTGTCAAAGCTGGATTGTTTTGCTTTTTGCTGCTGCAAAGTGTGCCTGGCTTCTTGTTGAACTTGTTGTTCTAGGACATAATGTGCTAAACAGAATGACCAGAAAATCAGTTTTTAAAGGCTTTTATTTTGTTTACTCGGTACAGCCGATATCTTACAAACCCAAACCAGTAAACCTGTAAATTCGTACGGTAAGTCTGTCTTCTGTTAGGGATAAACATCTCCCCAGAATATCATCTCAACCCATATTTCAGAAATGATGATGCACATTTCCAGGCTTGCCAAACACCACTGTCATTTCCCTCTGAGACTGTTCCACAGACACCTTGTAGGTTTGCTTCAAGGAAAAGTTCCTTCATATTATTTTGGGAACTTCAGTAACTCCAGGAACATTTATCAGCAAGCCTCTGAAGTCAAATATGGAAATAGATGTTATTTTTTGACTGGAAGAGATTTCAGCATGACTGAGAGGCAGATGGACTGAAACACATTCAGGCAAAGAGCAAAATGTCGTTCTTGTCAGTCCTCTGCGGAGAATACTGGTATTGCGTGTCCTTGTGATCGTCGATTCCTGAAGCTCAATAAAGGCCTTCCGGGACCTAAACACTACAAAGTGACATATTTTAAGGACAGAATACTCTGTCTTAGTTTACCACCAGATTCTGCATGGCACCTCTCTGTACTTCAAGGTGCCCTGGTGGAGAGCAGGATGACACCTTATTATTATACCCCTCGAACCTCCCTTGTCATTACAGTATATATGCTGTATTCAGGTGCACAGCTGGACTGGGATTAGAATGTAACACTTCCATATGGTTTAGCAAATCAGCTCAGATCCGCTATATGAGCAGAATGGGAGAATGAGTCAGGAAAGATTAAACACACACACACACACACACACACACACACACACACACACACACACACACACACACACACACACACAAAGGAATAAACGATGCTGAGGAACTGTACACAACTACAATTGTCATGACAAGTGTAAGATAAGAACATGTGTGGCATAGTAAACTATACACACAGGAAAACATAACTACTAAATTATGTGCATAATAACTATACAGAACAAAATTGGTGTCTAAAGTTTATCAGGCCTTACAGACATTACTTTTTGTAGAATTGAAAGACACACCAACATTGCTATCAATAGTAACTGCAGGAGACCTTGTCCTTCACTAGCATGTTTATTTTGGGAATGATAAATAGCTGTCAATAAACCAGCAAAGTGGCATCCAGAATGGGAATAAGTTAAAACTGAGCTGGAATGCATAAATTATATTTTCAGCATAACATATATTGTCACCACATCTTTTAAACGTCTCATTTTGGGGCTATCTGACACCCAGGGATATAGATAGCTGAGCTCTTCCCTTCTGTTGTCATATGTGGGAAAAAAACAAGGGCTTTTGTCTGTCTCTACATGCCCACAGAGTGCAGGATGTATCAGCTCAGTAATTTGAGTCAGGTCAGATGGCTTCAGTTCACAGCTCCGTGTGAGATCACCCACATATCACTAAATAAATGCTGTCATGGAAAGTCTACCAGTAGCAATATAATAGTGCATCTCAAAAAAGTGGGAAGAAGGCAAGCTGGTGGTAGCAGTGTGATGCTCTGGGCAATGTCCTGCTGGGAAACCTTGTATCCTGGCATTCATGAGGACGTAACTTTGACACATACCATCTACCTAAACATTGCACCATTTGATTTACACAACATGCCTACCACTTTAAAGGTGAATTTTTTTTTTTTTTTTTTATTGTGACACAAACAATAATTAAGATAAAAAAAACAGAAATCTGGAGTGTGCATAGGTATTCACCCCCTTTCATATGAAACCCCCAAATAAGAGCTGGTCCAACCAATTCACTTCATAAGTCACATAATTAGTTGATTTAAGATCCACCTGTGTGCAATCAAAGTGTCACATGATCTGTCACATGATGTCTGGATAAATCAACCTGTTCTGGAAGGACCCTGACTCTGCAGCACTACTAAGCAAGCAACATGAAAACCAAGGAGCCTCCAAACAGGTCAGAGAGAAAGTTGTGGAGAAGTATCAATCAGGGTTGGGTTACAAAAAAAATATCCCAAACTTTGAATATCCCAGGGAGCGCCATTAAATCTATTATAGCAAAATGGAAAGAATATGGCACCACTACAAACCTGACAAGAGAAGGCCACCCACCAAAATTCACAGACCAGGCAAGGAGGGCATTAATTAGAGATGCAACAAAGACACCAAAGATCACACTGAAGGAGCTGCAAAGATCCAAAGCAGGGATGGGAGTATCTGTGCATAGAACCACTTTAAGCTGTGCACTCCACAGAGCAGGGCTTTATGGAAAAGTGGCAAAAAAAATGCCATTGCTTAAAGAAAAAAATAAGAAAACACATTTGGAGTTTGCCCAACAGCATGTGGCAGAATCCCCAAACACATGGAAGAAGATTCTCTGGACAAATGAGACTAAAGATGATCTTTTTGGCCATCATTAGAAATGCCATGTGTGGCGCAAACCCAACACCCTGAGAACACTGTTCCTACAGTGAAGCATGGTGATGGCAGCATCATGCTATGGGGATATTTTTCATCTGCAGGGACAGCAAAGCTGGCCAGGATTGAAGGAAAGATGAATGGTACTAAATACAGAGCAATTCTGGAGGAAAACCTGTTTGAGTCGGCCAGAGGTTTGAGAATGGGATGAAGGTTCACGTTCCAGCAGGACAATGACCCTAAACATACTGCTAAAGCTACACTGGAGTGGTTTAAAGGGAAACATTTAAATGCCTTGGAATGGCCTAATCAAAGCCCAGACCTCAATCCATTTGAGAATCTGTGGCATAACTTGAAGATTGCTGTATACCAATGCAACCCATCTAACTTGAAGGAGTTGGAACAGTTTTGCCTTGAGGAAAGGGCAAAAATCCCAGTGGCTAGATGTGCTAAGCTAATAGAGACATACCCCAAGAGACTTGCAGCTGTAATTGCAGCAAAAGGTGGCTCTACAAAGTATTGACTGGGGGGGTGAATACCTATGCACACTCCAGATTTGTTTTTTCATCTTAATTATTGTTTGTGTCAAAATAAAACAACAATTTGCACTTTTAAAGTTGTAGCCATGTTGTGTAAATCAAATAGTGCTAACCCCCCCAAAATCAATTTTAATTCCAGCTTGTAATGTGACAAAACAGGACAAACTCAAAGGGGGATGAATACTTTTGCAAGACACTGTATTTTACACTAATTACACTAATGGCATTTAGCAGATGCTCTTATCAAGAGCAACATAAAACATACGCAGAGCAGCCTGGGGAGCAGTTGAGGGTTAGGTGAGGAGAGAGTTGAAGAGAAGCAGTGAGGAGCTTGGCCTATTTGGGAGCCTCCTGGGTGAAGCGTCCTCATGAAACTGATTGAGAAATTGGCAGAAGTGTGCAAAGCTTCATTAGGAATACTGTCAAGAATTTAATATGTAGCATATTTTAAAAATATAACACATTTTGAGAAATCTGTATATGAAATCTGAATGTCTTATTGATACACCAAGTTGTGATACTAGGTACAGTGTGTATGAACAATACACATACATTCATTTTATTTACTGTATATCAGTGGTTGTTTTTAATCCCAAAATTTTCAGTAAGAATTTTATTATTATTTACAGTAAAATGCATGCTAACCGTGGCTTACTCAGAGATGGGTGGTTTTATTTTCATGGAAATGTGTAATGTAAGAGGTGTACTTATGTTACTTCAGAATAGCAATGGATTACAATGAATTAAGTCCCTTCCTTCTCTAGTTTTATTATCAATGATGTTTTATTTTACATTATACCAAAAAATAGCCAAATAAATGCCATATAATGTGCCAAACTCTTATAATACATTTTTACTTTACCACTGCAATACACTCCCAATCTTTCAGTGTACCGTACAACTGTATAAAGCAACGTCAAAAAATATTTCATTGCAGTAAATTGCAAAGCATGTGAGACACAGGCATGTCAGAGAGATCCTCGCATGAGATGCCCGATCAATAGGAGCCATTCATTACCTCAGGCACTGCAGTGAGCTTTGAAATACTATAAGCTCATATCAATAGCTGTGTGCTTGAGCAAAAGTAGACAAATTTGAGTAAACAACACAGGATATCATCTTATTTCTTCCAAATCTTCACACATCCAAAATTAATCTTATTGATGCAAGCGGTACCTGTTTTTCAGTTAGCATGTGAATTTCAGCCAGCTCAGTATTACTGGTGTCACAGCTAACATAGATACAACCTCAATAAATATCTGATTGAAAAGGTCAAATATTGCTCTCTCAAGACCTAGTGTTGAAGCAATTGAGTTGGTGCATATTACAAGGTCACAACCTACTCTGAGTTAAGCAAACACAACGTGTTTGGCCTTGGACAAAATAAATCATGGCTCTAGAAAAGTTCTGTCATATAAAGCAGGTACATTCATTCATTCATTTTCTATGCTACTTATCCATTGCGGCTCGTGGGTGAGCTGGAGCCAATCCCAATTGACTGTGGGTGAGATGTGGGACTCACCCCGGACAGGTCACCGGTCCATCACGGGGCTAACACAGAGAAGCAGACAGTTATTCACACTCACGTTCACACCTATGGGCAACTTAGAGTATAAAGCAGGTACAATCTATACAAAATAAACAGTGAAAATCTGCACATGTGAGGTATCTATAACAGTTTAACAGTTATTCCACGAAATTGAGTCGTACATGAGCTGATAGCCGATGAGGCGCATAGGGCCAAGTTGGCTATAAGCCATGTACGACAAGATTGAATGGAATAACTGTTTTTATTCTATCCACATTCACTGGATTTTGAGAAACAGAGCATTTTTATTTTTTGCAAATTCGATAAATAAAAACTTTATACAGAACATCAAACAAAATAATTTCCTCTTAGAATAGATAGATAGATAGATAGATAGATAGATAGATAGATAGATAGATAGATAGATAGAGTGGTGCTTGAAAGTTTGTGAACCCTTTAGAATTTTCTATATTTCTGCATAAATATGACCTAAAACATCATCAGATTTTCACACAAGTCCTAAAAGTAGATAAAGAGAACCCAGTTAAACAAATGAAACAAAAATATTATACTTGGTCATTTATTTATTGAGGAAAATTATCCAATATTACATATCTGTGAGTGGCAAAAGTATGTGAACCTCTAGGATTAGCAGTTAATTTGAAGGTGAATTTGAAATTAGAGTCAGGTGTTTTCAATCAATGGGATGACAATCAGGTGTGGGTGGGTTTTATTTAAAGAACAGGGATCTATCAAAGTCTGATCTTCACAACACATGTTTGTAGAAGTGTATCATGGCACAAACAAAGGAGATTTTTGAGGACTTCAGAAAGAGCGTTGTTGATGCTCATCATGCTGGAAAAGGTTACAAAACCATCTCTAAAGAGTTTGGACTCCACCAATCCACAGTCAGACAGATTGTGTACAAATGGAGGAAATTCAAGACCATTGTTACCCTCCCCAGGAGTGGTTGACCAACAAAGATCACTCCAAGAACAAGGCGTGTAATAGTTGGCGAAGTCACAAAGCACCCCAGGGTAACTTCTAAGCAACTGAAGGCCTCTCTCACATTGGCTAATGTTAATGTTCATGAGTCCATCATCAGGAGAACATTGAACAACAATGGTGTGCATGGCAGGGTTGCAAGGAGAAAGCCACTGCTCTCCAAAAAGAACATTGCTGCTTGTCTGCAGTTTCCTAAAGATCATGTGGACAAGCCAGAAGGCTATTAGAAAAATATTTTGTGGATGGATGAGACCAAAATAGAACTTTTTGCTTTAAATGAGAAGCATTATGTTTGGAGAAAGGAAAACACTGCATTCCAGCATAAGAACCTTATCCCATCTGTGAAACATGGTGGTGGTAGTATCATGGTTTGGGCCTGTTTTGCTGCATCTGGGCCAGGACGGCTTGCCATCATTGATGGAACAATGAATTCTGAATTATACCAGCGAATTCTAAAGGAAAATGTCAGGAAATCTGTCCATGAACTAAATCTCAAGAGAAGGTGGGTCATGCAGCAAGACAACGACCCTAAGCACACAAGTCGTTCTCCCAAAGAATGGTTAAAGAAGAATAAAGTTAATGTTTTGGAATGGCCAAGTCAAAGTCCTGACCTTAATCCAATCGAAATGTTGTGGAAGGACCTGAAGCGAGCAGTTCATGTGAGGAAACCCACCAACATCCCAGAGTTGAAGCTGTTCTGTACGGAGGAATGGGCTAAAATTCCCCCAAGCCGGTGTGCAGGACTGATCAACAGTTACCGGAAACGTTTAGTTGCAGTTATTGCTGCACAAGGGGGTCACACTAGATACTGAAAGCAAAGGTTCACATACTTTTGCCACTCACAGATATATAATATTGGATCATTTTCCTCAATAAATAAATGACCAAGTATAATATTTTTGTCTCATTTGTTTAACTGGGTTCTCTTTATCTACTTTTAAGACTTGTGTGAAAATCTGATGATGTTTTCGGTCATATTTATGCAGAAATATAGAAAATTCTAAAGGGTTCACAAACTTTCAAGCACCACTGTAGATAGATAGATAGATAGATAGATAGATAGATAGATAGATAGATAGATAGATAACTTTATTGTCATTCACCTGTACATTCAGAATGCACATTTGAATGAAATTTCATTCCACTGGCTTATGTCATAAAACTGCTGCATATAAGTATTGCACATAGTCCGGTAAACAAAACATAAAATTTTATGATTAGATACTTTAAATAAAAAATGAAATAAAAACTTGAATAAAATATACTAACTATGCTACATATATTAAATATATATTAAATATATTGCACAATAAAGGATTTATAGCAGCATGTAGGATATTGCACATATTCCAGATAGTGAGGTTCTTGACCAGATATATATGGTAAGGGATTATTTAGAGTTCAGGAGTCTGATGGCTTGGGGGAAGAAGCTGTTACAGAACCTGGTTGTTCTGCTCCAGATACTGTGGAACCTCTTGCCAGAGAGCAGCAGGGAGAACAGTCTGTAATGCTGATGCATGGGGTCTTTTATAATGTTCTGAGCCCTGGTCAGACATGGTTCAACTGCAATGTCTTGGATGGAAGGCAGACACGTCCCAATGATCTTGTCCGCTGTCCTCACCACTCTTCGCACGATCTTCCAGTCTGAGGCTGTGCGGTCCCCAAACCAGACAGAGATGCACCTGGTCAGTAAAAAATGTAAACAAACCAGCAAAATGACAGCAATTTGTGAAAACTGCTATAATAATAATTCTTGAAAAATAAAAAAGATACATTCTTCCCATCAAATACTTTCATTCCATATTTTGTTGCTTTTTTGTATTTTGGGGGGTTTTGTTTTCGAATAGAGTTTTTATTTCATCCTCGGTTGGTTCAGCAACACACTCTGGCATTTTGGTTTTTTCTACTCACGGTATATGAGCTGATATCCTAGTAGTAGAGTAGCTAATCAGAGTGCATGATTGCTCATATCCAGGGAATGTGGATAGAATAAACACATTTATACCTCTGTAACTAGATTTTGGTATGTTTTGGTCTGAGCATACGAAGTGTACATACTGTATATCAATTAAAAATATTAAGTATTCTGCAATGACTCTTCAAATGTAATTTCAGGAAATATAACTAAAACAAGAAAGGGTTAACCAATAATAAGTGACTCATTGAGTGTGAGAAATTAAACATGTAATCAGACAAGAACTATCCAGATATCAGCTACCAACTGGCAACTTGCATAACGTCAGCCAGTGCATGCAGTGGAAACAAAGACTGCATTCAACAGAGTACACAAAACCTGAGTTAAATTAAAGCTGTAGATCTCTATCTGAAGATAAAGCTGCTAGGACATGATGTGGCCTTTTTTTAAATTTATTTATTTTTTTTATCAACGGTTTAATCAGATCTTGGATGGGTAAGCAAGCCCTCCCTTGGATTTCTGCTTCAATAGAAAAGTTACTTTGACAATCCTTGTGCCACTCAGTACTATGAATACTTTTCTTCACTGAGAAGTTTGGACAGTCCTCTTGAACGATTCCATGCTGTGATTTAGGGTTTGCGCTGAGGATTTTCCGAGGGAGACTTCTGTTTGTCTGCCCAGCTGAATTATGTGTTTGACAAGATCAGTATATAAAAGTGAACAATGACTTGTACATGAGGCTTTTCTGTAATGTTCTGTATGCATGATTGTCTATAAAGAAACTCTGAGCGGTCCATTGTGTGTTATTACTGACTGATTTAAACAGGTGAGCTGCAGATAAAAGGCAAAACCTTAATGTGCTGAAATGAAATGGAGCTTCAAAGGGAAATGCAAATGTAGCACATGTTAATGGCTGGCAATAATGCCTTAATGGAGGTGAATTCAGAGAGTTGTGATTTATTCTCTGCTTGAAGCATTGTCAAGATAAAGCTGATGTAGTTGAGTTTTTATGCATGCAGATCCAGGATTTATTTATTTTTTTGTCTTTTCCCAAAGTAACTCAAAATGTAGTAAACAGATTTTAGTGAAATTCTGAGGAAATGTGAACCATGGGCGAAGGAACAATTAATTAGATCTCATCTCATTATCTTTAGCCACTTTATCCTTCTACAGGGTCGCAGGCAAGCTGGAGCCTATCCCAGCTGACTACGGGCGAAAGGCGGGGTACACCCTGGACAAGTCGCCAGGTCATCACAGGGCTGACACATAGACACAGACAACCATTCACACTCACATTCACACCTACGGTCAATTTAGAGCCACCAGTTAACCTAACCTGCATGTCTTTGGACTGTGGGGGAAACCGGAGCACCCGGAGGAAACCCATGCGGACACGGGGAGAACATGCAAACTCCGCACAGAAAGACCCTCGCTGGCCACAGGGCTCAAACCCGGACCTTCTTGCTGTGAGGCGACAGCGCTAACCACTACACCACCGTGCTGCCCGATTAATTAGATTTTGATGCAAATCCGAATATGTGGCTTGGCGGAGGTATGCACTCTACCAAGTGCCCTTTTAGGGTTTTTTTTCTATTGTCAGTTGTTTGCTCCAGTACCCCAGCCTTCTAAACACTATCTTACTGAGTTCCAAAATAAAACTATATTCCTCTGCAAACTGGTCTGAAATTTCAAAAAGAAATGCATTTATTCATAAAGCCACAACTCCATAAACCCTCCTTGCAGACCGCATAGAGCAGGGGTGTCAAACCTGATCCATAAAGGGCCGTGTGGCTGCAGGTTTTCATTCCAGCCATGCAGCAGCACCCTGATTTGGCTTATTCAATCAACTGACACACCCACCCTTTAATCAAGGGTGGGTGTGGCTGCAAGTATTTGACTGTGTGAAGACAGTTCAGTTGATTGAATGAGCCAAGTCAGGTGTGCTGCTGCATGGCTGGAATGAAAACCTGCAGCCACAAGGCCCTTTATGGATCAGGTTTGACACCCCTGGCATAGAGGCTGCATTCAAAACAGAAGCATGCTGCCTTGTTGCCTCGCTGCCATAACAGACAGGTATCTTATGGCCCTTTTCCACTACCCTTTTTCAGCTCACTTCAGCTCGCTTCAGCTCACTTCAGCCCGACACGGCTCGCGTTTCGACTACTTCAGAACAGCACGACTCAGCTCGCTTCAGCCCTGCTTAGCACCCAAAACTCGCATGGTTTTGGAATAGGGCTGAAGCGAGCCAAACCAAGCTGAGTGAGGCTGGGGGCGTGAGCAGACACTCCCCTGTGCACTGATTGGTGAGGAGGAGTGTCCTCACATGCCCACACACGCCCCGCGAGCGCTCTGATCTGTCAACACCGTAAACCCGGAAGAAGGAGAATTACGAGAATTTCTGAAGCCTTATGCGCCTCGCCTCATCTATACGCTCTTGCCAGTACCTGTTGGCGTTGTCGGTGACAACAAGCCACAGCACCAAGAACAGCAACACTAACGACTCCATGTCCTCCATGTTTTTTGCGCCGCTTAGCGACATCACGTGACGTCCACCCACTTTTGCTAACTCCACCCAATGTGTCCACCCACTTCCAGCCAGCACGGTTCAGCGCAGTTGTAGTCGAAATGCAACTCCAATAGCCCCACTCAGCTCGACTCAGCCCAACTCAGCACGGCACGGCTCAGCCGCGTTTGTAGTGGAAAAGCGGCATTATAAAGCAGGACTTTCAACTGAATGCGTCTTCTAAGGACTTGCATTTCGAACAACCTTTTAGGATAACATTTATGGTAACGTGTGACATCAGTACGCCGTGAAACAAAAACAAAGAGTTAACTAGTTGGCTAAAAGATACCTCACATGTAAAAAAAAATTATTTGGTTACAGTCACAGGGTTATAAAGTGTGGCGTGGTGATGTAATGGTTAGCACTGTCACCTCACAACAAGAAGGCTCTGAGTTCAAGTCCAGTGATCGATGGGGGTCTTTCTGTGTGGAGTTTGCATGTTCCCCCTGTGTCTGCATGGGTTTTCTCTGTGTTTCCCCCGCAGTCCAAAGACATGCAATTAGGTTAACCGGCAACTCTAAATTGTCCATAGGTGTGAATGGTTGTTTCCCAAGCCCAGAAATGGGACAGTTGTGGCAGGAAGGGCATCTGGCATAAAACTATGCTCTAATTAATATGACACATGGATCAGTGAACCCTGACCTGGCAACAGTGCTGGACAAGGGAGAAGATGATGATGACAGGGTTATAAGATAATACAACATTAATTCCTGGATAACCTTTCAAAAATCTAAGCAACACAAAGCCCCAAAACTAATATTTGCATACAAAATCACTTTTCTGTTCAGTTTGGTCTGCCATTGTTTTTTATTAATTTTTTTCTCTTGTTTGAAAGAGCTGCTGCACAGATTTATTGGTAATAGGCAACATCAACGATACATCGATGTTGCCTTCAGCTGGAGGATGTTGGGCAGCATCTTAGAAGACAGGAAATGAGAGTTCGATTAGTTTTGATCAGTCTTTATTCCTTGCTCTTGTTAGCTATCCTCCTGAGGCAGCACTTTCCCGTACCCAAAGTATCTCAGCTGGTGTCTCCAAAAATAAAAATTTTATTAAAAATATTAATCTGCACATTCACTGTATGTTTTATTTCATTCTTAAATGGCCATTGAATTTTCTTCATCCATTTTTAAAATTAAATCTTCCTGGAAAACCATCCAAGCATTATAATGAAAGGACCCCATTTCAATTAGTGGCAGCACCACGTGGCAGCATTGCAGGAGATTCTGGAGTGGAACAAACTCCAAAATAAAACTAAATCTGATAAAATATTATTAGTTGGATATTGCTGTCAACTGTAATCAACAGTTCTCTGATTTGGGAAAGATTTTGTTTCGAAAGACAGCTCTCTATCTTACATCATATTACACACACACACACACACACACACACACACACACACACACACACACACATAAAAAACTTGCCCGAAAGGTCCGCAGGCTATCTTCTTGAGACTGATTATGAACTCGAGTGATGTAACTGAGGAACTTAGATAGCTAAAGGAAGTTATTTCCTGCAAGTTGCTGTTTGTTATATTTTGTAAATGGAAAATTAGTTTTTTTTTCCAGCAGCTGTTTTGTTTTTTTTCTCTAGTGTTTTGCAGGAAGCGTAGTGTTAAGGTTCACATTAAAATATAGTCAGGGCCAGTCAAGAGTTTGGACACACCTTCTAATTCAATGCTTTTTCTTTATTTTTATTAATTAAAAATGCTTCATGTCTTAAAGTAATGATGGATGTCGTTTCTCTTTACTTAGTTGAGTGGTTCTTGACATAATATGGATTGCTACAGTTGTGGAATAGAGCTATTTACTGTATTTTTATTATTTACTATTTACTGTTTGATCTCAAATGCATTAAGAAGGCAAAAAATTGCGCTAATTAACTTTTGATGAGGCACATAGTGTGCAAAGCGTCATCGAGGTAAATGGTGGCTACTTTGAAGAATCTAAAATATCAAACATTTTGTTTTTTTAAACACTTTTTTGTTAACACATAATTCCGTATATGCTCCATATGTTATTTCGTAGTTTGATGTCTTCAGTATTGTTCTACACTGTAGAAAATAGTCAAAATACAGAAAAAAACTTCTGAATGAGGAGGTGTGTCCAAATTTTTGACTGGTACCATATATACACACCCTTCTGGTCTCGACAGTGCCCACTTCCAATCCCTAATACAAATACAGGGATTTGAAGCACTAAACATACAGATAGTGGAACTTAGAACATATCGAGTGCTGAGCTCTTGATTTGTAAGCTAACAATTAGGATTATTTTCTCTTCCATCTTCCTCATCATTGAAATGAATGGCTAAAGCCTCACCCAGACCATCCTTCTGATAAAATAAATGCAGAAAATTAATCTTTGCCTACAAACACATCTACAACACATACTGATGCCTTTTCCAGTGGATGCTGGTGAACTGTTAAAATGGATGATGAAATATAATTTTTATGCATTGACATTAGGGGTGTGCATTGGCACAGCCCTCATGATTCAATTCGATTACGATTCGGAGGGTAACGATTCGATTCGATTCGATTCATTCCGATTCTACGATGCATTGTGATGCGTTAAAATTTTACTGAAAGCAAGGCAAATTTTTCAGTAGTCATGAGGCAATACAAGCAGTCAGATACTGAACAACATTTTATTGGCTGTTGTGTGTATCACTCCTGTTTTAAACAAAATAAAATTGAATGTTATAGAGTTTCAAATATGAAAAAGAAAACAAATTACAGCTTTTTAGTGCTTTGAATGAGACCAGATCTTTCTTTTTTACACACAGGTCTTGTCTACTTTCTCATCAACCTCGTAGAATCCAAAATGTGCCCAGATGTCAGCTTTCCAAGCTTTGGGTGCGTTAATAATAATCTGTCTCTCGCAGTCCTCTTCCTCCACCTCAGCCATCTTGCTAAGCTAGTGCTCTCTCGACTGGCGTGCAGCTACAGACTGCGCGTGTCTGTGATGTTGCTCCGGAAATGCCCACGGAAGGTTTTTTTTTTAATACGCTGAATCGATCTGGCATGTTGCCGAATCGATGCTGAATCGTCCATGCCCCGCATTGCGATGCATTGCCGAATCGATTATTGTTGACACCACTAATTGACATGCATTGGTGTCTGTTGTCCAAGACATAGGTGATCAGGATACTACTTTACTTAGTTGTGGGCTCGCTGCATGACAGTCTGGAACCTCTAACATTTAACTCAATAGACTGCAGGTCTTCTGACATTTTACAATATGTGTCCTCCATACGATTGTGACAACTGAACATGCATGAGGAAAATAATACAACTGCTATTTCTGTATTGAAGTTATGCATTTTTCATAAAGGTGAATCTGTTTTTCTTGGGAATCCAATCACTTTGGAAAATAATATCGTAAAAAATGATCTGGAGCTGTTCTTGTGTCAGTGCACATACATTATTGCGCTGTTGTAGGACGTCACTCTGAACGCTCCTTCTGACATTTTGAGTTGGCAGAGGCAGCTGTGGCCTAAAAGAAGTCGAGGCATGAATGATTAAGGGCATTGCATCAGTGAGAACACAGCTTTGTAGATATACAGTGTAACACCCTCCAAGTTGTTCAGGATTTACAGGCATATCATGTAGTGTGTGTTTGATGCCCACATTTATATCTACAGAAGGAATATTTGAACCTCAACACACATAGAAAATAGTGCAGCCTCAAACAAATCATTCTTTTTAATGATGTGACAAATGATTTGTACAGCTCACACCTATGGAGATCCAGCAAGCCACCCACCTTGAGCTTATTTTAAGTCAACCTCATTCATCCAGTTGCCCCATTTAAGTTCAGAGCAGCTCCCAGTGCATTTACAACCTGTAGCATGGCACACACATATGCTGCACTTAATAGACCATTATAAATGCATATATCACCCTAATGGCTAGTAGTGTAAAACCTTAAAATGAGTTCAGATAACATTATTTTTCCAGAGATATGAAAAACCTACAATGAAAAAAAGATGCTGCGTATTTTTGAAATCTCTTTTTTCATGGTAGACAGCATTTTAAAGAGTGTGATATGAATTATATTGTAACGCGATAGCATTATGAAAATAATTAATAAAATTATGATCAAACAAAATTTGTCTGACTATGTCTGGATGCAATTATGCCAACAACTTACAGTTTGGGAGTAATTTCTCGAAAAACTATCCGGTTTTACATTTCTGGATCTCTTTGACAGAAGGGAATTTGTGTTTTCTTCAGGCTTATTCTCTATTATGAGGTTTTGGAAGCTAAGACCTTTAGAGCTCTTCTTGGCCTTGTTGAAAGGACACACCAGAGTGCAATAAAGAGCAAGCTGATTGCATGGTATTTCCAACAGCATAGACATGGTTTATGGTTCGGTGTACCATATATGGTTACTACCATAAGGAGCGCGTGCAATAATTTGGAGTTAGGGCTTGATGATTTGAGTTTCAGTAACAGAAAATGCTAGAATAGATGAAGAAATATTATACTTGAATTAGTCCTCATATTAATTTCATGTCAAAACTTAACATTTTATATTTCCATAATTAAAATGTTCATACAAATCATATATATTTACCTCTGCCAACTTTGTTTGAGGAGGTTGTTTTCACCTCCATTTATTTGTTGAGGTCAGAACTGTTGACTCCCTGACCACCTTCAAGCGCAGACTGAAGACTCACCTCTTCAGGCTGCACCTCTCCCCTGCTTCCCTGCCCACTGTGTAACTGCGTATTGGTCTAGACCAACCCAGGCTGTGTACAGTCTAGTTTGGGGATAGCCATTGGAGGTTTTTTTTTTTCTCCATCAGTTCATTTGGTTGGTTTGCTTCCTTGGCTGTTTGAGTATTAACTACAGCCCAATTCCAAAAAAGTTGGGATGCTGTGTGAGCTGTAAATAAAAACAGAATATGATAATTTGCAAATCATGGAAACCCTACATTTCATTCAAAATAGTACAAAGACAACATATCAAATGTTGAAAATGAGAAATTTTATTGTTTTTTGAAAAAGATACGCTCATTTTGAATTTGATATCAGCAACAAATTTCAAAAAAGTTGGGACAGGAGCATGTTAACTACTGTGTTGCATCACCTTCAGTTTTAACAACACTGTAAATGTTTGGGAACTGAGGAGACCAATCACTGTAGTTTTGAATGAGAAATGTTGTCCCATTCTTGTCTGATATACAATTTCAGTTGCTCAACAGTTCGGGGTCTCCTTTGTCATATTTTTCACTTCATAATGCACCAAATGTTTTAAATGGGAGACAGGTCTGGACTGCAGGCAGGCCAGTTCAGCATCCGGACTCTTTTACTACGGAGCCATGCAGTTTTAATATGTGCAGAAAGCGGTTTGGCATTGTCTTGCTGAAAGAAGAAAGCCCTTCCCTGAAAAAGATTTTGCCAGGATGGCAGCATATTGCTCTGAAACATGTATATATTATCCAGCATTAATGATGCCTTCCCAGATGTACAAGCTACGCATGTCATGTGCACTAATGCATCGTCATACCATCACAGATGCTGGCTTTTGAACTGTGCACTGATAACAAGCCGGATGGTCCCTCTCCTCTTTAGCCTGGAGGACGTGGTGTCCATGGTTTCTCAAAAGAATTTCTACTTTTGATTCATCAGACCTTGGGACAATTTTCTACTTCGCCTCAGTCCATCGTAAAAGAGCTCAGGCCCAGAGAAGGTGGTGGTGTTTCTGGATATTGTTTATATCTGGTTTTAACTTGCATTTGTGGCTGCAGTAATGAACTGTTTTCACAGATGATGGTTTTCTGAAGTGTTCCTGAGCCCAAACAGTGATTTCCACTACAGACACATGTCTGCTTTTAATGCAGTGTCGCCTGAGGGCCTGAAGATCACAGGCATCCAGTGTCAGTTTTCAGCCTTGTCTCTTGCATACAAAGATTTCTCCAGATTCTCTGAATCTTTTAATGATATAATGTACCACAGATGATGTGATCCCCAAACTCTTTGCAATTTTACATTGAGGAACGTTATTCTTAAATTCTTGCACTGTTTGCCCACACAGTCTTTCACAGAGCAGTGAACCCCTCCCCATCTTTACTTCTGAGAGACTCCGATTCTCTGAGATGCTCTTTTTATACCCAGTCATGTTACTGACCTGTTGGCAGTTATCAAATTATGTGTTTTTTTAGCATTACACAAGTTTTTCAGGCTTGTGTTGCTCCTGTCCCAACTCTTCTGAAACATGTTGCTGACATCACATTCAAAATGAGCATATATTTTTCAAAAAACTATAACATTTCTCAGTTTCAACATTTGATGTGTTATCTTTGTACTATTTTCAATGAAATATAGGGTTTCCATGATTTGTAACTCATCATATTCTGATTTTATTTGTTTTATATAGTGCCCCATCTTTTTTGGAATTGGGGTTGTATTATTCTGTCACTTGTTCAGTTGCCACTAGAACTTTCTTGTCTAGAAGTTCAGCACTTCTTGTAACTGACTTTTGCACTTGTTCTACATTGCTCTGGATAAGAGCGTCTGCTAAATGCCATGTAATGTAATGTAATGTTTGTTAGTTTATTTGACTTTTACCAATGTAACTCAAAAAGTAGTGAATGGATTTTGATGAAATTGTGGGGAAAGGTGAGCCATGGGCCAAGGAACAATTGTTTAGATTTTGATGCAAATCTGGATGTGTGTTGATCCAGGATACAGATATCTATGCAGATCCAGGACTTTTTTGTGTGTGTTTTCCAAAAATAACACAAAAAATATTAAACAGATTTTGATGAAACTTTGAGGAAAGATGAGTCATGGGTCAAGGAACCACTGATTAGATTTTGGTGCAAATCCAGATATGTATGTAAACATAGTAAACATCTGTAAATTCTAATATGTGGCTTGGTGGAGGTATGCTTTCTATCGAGTACTCTTCTAGTTTCTGGTCAGGTCCAATTAATAAAGAGAGATAATAAGTGATTTTAGTCATAAAGATCTGTGTTCTCCATTTTTTTTTACGGTAGGTTTGTTTCAGTAACTATTAGCTAATAATTAAGAAGGACATACACTGGATGCTGTAATATGTATTCTAAAAGTGTAGGGTTAAGTATCCATCCTCTATGTCATTAGATTCTCAGTGTAATAGCATTCCTGCAGTATAGTCCATAAGATACTGGACATTTATTTTCCATTCAATGTCTTGTGTTTTATAGTCCATTAAAAGGATTGTTCTAATTCAGGCACTGAGTCAATGAGAGTGTCAGTGAGTGACAGGTCATGATCCATGGTAAAGCCAAGCTTTGTATGAAATGGAGGATGGCATGGCAATGATCGACACTGCATACATATGTAGTATAACACACAGTTCAAGTCAGAAGTCATTTTAAGTCTGGGTTAAAATGATTTCTGACTCTGCAAATCTTTTTGCACTGTTTTGCAAGGAGGAAACCTGTCAGATCTACATTAGAATTCAGGAAGCACCTGGCCTACGATAACTCAAACTGTCTGCCAATCCAGTCATTTGATTAATGGAGAAAAACACCTTCACCTTGTCAGAAGAAAAGGTTGGTGAACACCAGAAAATACGTTTCATGTCTATCTTATCATGGAATGAGCCTGAAAATCCAAGCCTCAGATCTCTCCAGCCCTGACGTGATCTCTGATTTTATGGTTAACATTTCAGGAAATTATTCTGTATGAAATAGGATGGAAAACGTCAGTATTCGGGAATTTCCTGACCTCAGATTGATTATCTACTGCTCCAGTTATGTGAGCAAAAGATAGAAAAATCCTTGAAACTATAATTTCCATCATTTATTAATCACCAAAAACTTCTGTGTACTAATATAAGTACATTTAATGATCATTTCATTTCCTGATAGAAGAATCTAGGCATGGCGATCTTTATCCTATCAAAGATTTTTATTTGTGACTTACATTCTGATTAGTGCAGCAATGAAACTTCTGCACTATTAATCTGATGCAGATTAGATCCACAATGGCGAAATTTTGTCCAATTGTGGCAGGAACTGGTTTAATAGCTACTCTGGCAGCTACTAGCTTCTCCAGATAGCTCATAATTCTACAGCTCTCAGCTTCCCGTTCCCCTGACCAATCTGTGATTAATGCCATCTCCTCAGGGAGCTGAACAACTCCTGCAGTTCCAAACTCAAACTCCTATTAGAGACAAAAAAGACACATAGAGGCCAGCGGCTATGTCTCTCATCCTGCTGCACATAGCATATAAATCTTTTTAATCCTCACATGAAGAAAAGAAAAAGACCTGTTAATATAACTTATACCACAGCTCAGATCAGTCAGATGCAAAAAGAAACTATGACGAAGGCCAGCAGCCTCCATTTTCATATCCAAAATCAGTTTCATCTCATTAAGATCTAAACACACTCTGATGAGTTTTTATTTTTATTCAGCACACAGTGCTATTTGATGATGATGGACTGGAAACCACCTCAGAGTTTGATCCACTGCTGATTTTTCATGTTCAACCAGACAGCATTGGTGATGATGATTATGTTTTGCCTCCATTTAGATGCAAAGCAGTTCATTGCAGGTATAATGAACTTGAGAATCTTATTTGCCTCATATGAAAAAGCATATCACCAGATTATAATAGGTCATTCAAATTGGAAAGCCTGATATGTTTCTCCAGTTGCAGCACGATATGAGAACTTTGTTGTTCTGGGTTTCATTTGAATAGTTGGCATACATTTCACTGATATCCTGAAGATAATTATCCAGATAAATCAAGCCTTTTCTTGCAGGCATAATAAAGTCGGCATAATATATAGTACATCCATCCATTACCGATACCACTTACCAGTATCCATCAGGGTCACGGGGGAAGCTGGAGCCAATCTTGGCTGACTTCGGGTGAGAGATGGGGTACACCCTGGGCAGGTCACCAATCTATCGCAGGGTTAACACAGAGACAAACAATATTCACACTCACATTCACACCTATGGGCAATTTAGAGTAGCAAGTTGACCTAATCCACATGTCTTTGGACTGTTGGAGGAAACCAGAGCACCCTGAGGAAACCCATGCAGGCAACATGCAAACTGCACACAGAAAAGTCCCAGGTCTGAACCCAATACCTTCTTGCCATGAGACGTCCGTGCTAACCACTACACCACTGTGCCACCCAATATATCATAGAATATATATGTAAATTTTGTGGAGTGTTTTTTTTGGGGGGGAGGTTGCTATTTTTGCAACTCTGAAAAAAAGGGAATTAAGACTTTTTTTTATTAAAAAAAAGTGGTACTTTTATAGTAAAACAGTTTCCCCCATCACACAACATTTAATTATGGTTCTCTGGCATTCCAGAGCTTCTATAGTTCCCCCCGTGTTTTTTATTACCACTGATATTTTTCTCTCACATAGTGCTTCCTGCTAACATAATACCACCTGCTTCTCTAAAGTGCTATGTTCAGACAGAATTGTTTCCTGTGGCTGGAGTACAGTTCCTTAGCATCTATGCTGTGTCATTTATTCAAGGTTTGTGCAGCTTTCAAAGCCTTATTTCTCCTTGTAATTTGTACACTTTGCAGCATATCAAGGAACTGTTAGTAACACGACATGATTTTGAAAGGATTAATTTTTCAATAAAAATGAGAAAATGGTTAAAAATATTCTTTATTCAGCTTTACTCTTTTCTGCTAGTCTGTCAAAAGGGGAGGTTAATTGCTGCTGTGTATTGGCCATTGACCCCCTTATTAAAGAGGTGTAATTCTGTACTGACCCTTCACGTCAACAAGGGAGAGTGGCCCTTGCTTTTCTACAGGGTTGGTTTGAACACTGGGCGGCTATTCAGATATCAGGATGCAGGTGTGCATGGCGCTTGTATAATGAGCAGCATTATGTCTGAGGAGAGAAAGAGAATTTTGTCTTCAGGGCAGGAGTGCTAAAACATCCAGAGCTCATTTACAGATGTCCTTTACTCCCTAATTTGGAGCCCTGCAATGCAAAGCCCATGTCTGGCATCTAATTGGACATAATTAGACTGCTGCAGCCCTTATTTCTCTTCCTATTTATGGTCATTTGAAATACTCATTTGCTGCAGTGTCTGTGATTGAAAATCACAGGAATTTCTTTTTTCCCCCCTTTATTGGTAACATTTTGAAAGAGCTCAATTGTTCATGAATTTGAACACGAAGTTGAAAAAGAGGTGGCTAGGCAGAGCACATTCCCTAAGTGTGCCACGAATACTAATGAGCCTCCTTCAGCAGCAGCAGCAGGACAACCTGGAAAGAGAGAGATAAAGGGGAGGAGAGGGCAGGATAAAAAAGAGAGGATAAGTCACTAAGGAGAAGAGAAGTGAGAGATGAGATCTATCAGCCCGAGCAACAAAAAGAAAAACACAGACCACATCAAGTCAAAAACACAGACAGAGAGACAGAGACAGGTGTGCTTTCATGGCTGTGTTTCATCACTTGGCATAGTAGACAACCAGGTCTGCGCTTTCTTATACCAAACACAACGGAAGTTCTTTCATTAAGTAACATTTCTATACAGTGCACTGATTTATAGTGGTATACGTCTGTGCATTTTAACATTAGCACTGCCGACTAATTTTTATGGAAATTAAGCAGTAACCCTCATTGTGAGACACTGATGAATGGGACAGTGTCATTTGTTAAGTGACATAGTTTCCTAATAACATATACTATGTGCATATTTAAATGATGAAAGTAATTTGCATATGTGTGAGAGATGACAGTGCAGTCCTACTAAAGCAAATAAGTGCATAAAATGGAACTAAAAAGGTGACAAAAATAATGCAGTTGTTAATAGAAAGTTGATTCTGATGAAGGTCACATTGATATGTCTGAGACTGACCGAGCGAGAGAGAGCACAGCTGGTCATGGATGAATAGAGCAGTGGGTAAACTGAGCTCAAACGACTCTCTGAGCCAAACCCAATGTTATCCAACACTGATTCAGTGTTATTGGTGGGAGCCTATGGGCTTGCCATCTTACACAGGATCATTGCACATTATAATTGCCTGGGACAGCAGGGTGCTCAGTGGAACCCAAGTTACATGTCCAATAGCCTGAAGAAATCCCCATGAGTTCACCCATTTCTCACTGTCCACATCTGCACTAGCATCTTTATTTCAGTCATTTCCAAGTCCTGCCAGTGTCAGCTCAACCACTTCTTGAAGTTAAAATGGGCATTAGGATAATTTGAATTTGATGTTGTCCCTGAAGTCTGGTGTTTCTTGCTTGTTCGGCATTTTCAGGCAAGCAAATAGGCCTGGTGCCTATGTTCCACAGCTATTGATATTGCACTTCATCCAGAGAACAATTATCCTTCACATCTTATTGTGTGGGTGGCATGGTGGTGTAGTGGTTAGCGCTGTCACCTCACAGCAAGAAGGTCTGGGTTCGAGCCCCGTGGCCAGTGAGGGCCTTTCTGTGTGGAGTTTGCATGTTCTCCCCGTGTCCGCGTGGGTTTCCTTCGGGTGCTCCGGTTTCCCCCACAGTCCAAAGACATGCAGGTTAGGTTAACTGGTGACTCTAAATTGACTGTAGGTGTGAATGTGAGTGTGAATGGTTGTCTGTGTCTATGTGTCAGCCCTGTGATGACCTGGCGACTTGTCCAGGGTGTACCCCGCCTTTCACCCGTAGTCAGCTGGGATAGGCTCCAGCTTGCCTGCGACCCTGTAGAACAGGATAAAGCGGCTAGAGATAATGAGATGAGATCTTATTGTGTATATTTGCCATTAGAAGCCCAGAAAAGGGATACAAGCTGAAAAATTCTGTACTGATTGCTGTAGCTTTTCCACAGTGTTCTCACTCAGAGTCCACATGTTTTAAGCCGCTCACTGTGCATTTCCTTGAGATGTTCTGGTTATTATCTTAAATGTTACTTCTCCTCCACCCACGTTTCACGGCCAATTACTCAGAATCAAAGCTCTTAGAATTCACTAGGAACATCAGCTATTTCCTGCTGGTTATTTTCACGAATCAGTGTTTCATGTACAGACTGTCTAGTTTTTGTTTTGTTGTGGACAGGTTGTAAATATGATTTGTGTCCTTATTTGTTTTTGTTTTTTTTTCCAGATGAATTTAAGGCCTTTCTGAAGAAGCTGCCCACCGATCGCTTTTTGAACACATCATCTATCCTGAAGTTCTGGAGTTTGGACACGGCTTTGCAGAGACGCCACACTCAGCTGGAGACCAGCACTCAACTAATCTTTGGTAAAGCCAACAAAATTGTGCGGAAACTCTTCACCCTCAGTAAGCGCTGTCCCAAGCAGCCAAAGATCATCCTGCCCAGAGAAAGGTAAAGTGCCTTTTCCATTTTAGATGGAATATTTGCTTAATAACATGTACTATATTTAGCATATACCGTAGATAAGATAAGAGCTCTTGAAGAAGGCATACAAAGAATAAAGAGGCATTAGTCACCCTTAGCAGAATTTGGGTTGGGGGGTAGGAGTAAGTACAAATCAGAACTCTTGGGAGAATACTGTTATGCAATCTGTTCTTGTGTGAATAATCCTGTAGCACTTTTCAGAAGGTAGAGGAACAAAGCGCTAGTGTGCTGGATGGGTTTTGACTCCTGCAATGCTACTAGTCATCCTGTACAGATGGAGGTGTTGTAGTGAAGACCACCAAACCAAGACCAAGTCATGACCAAGACCAGAGTGTGTTGAGACCAAGACAAAACTTTGAGGGGTTGAGACCAAGTCAAGACCAAGACCAAGGCAGGGCAAGACCGAGTCAAGACCAGAATCAGACCAGTGTGTGTGAAGGGGGTCAGGGAGGGGTGATAACCATTAACAGTAAAAAAAAAAAAAATTAAAATTAGCAATGATTCATGTTATTGGTTGCATTTGAAGTAGGAAGTTTTACATCCAATCACAGTAATTATGTTAACAAATAAATCAGACATGGGTAATTTAGTGAAATCTCCATAGTTATGGTCTTGGCCGGTCTTGAAATAAAATCCCGAGTCGCTATGTCTGAGACTGAGACAAGACTGAGTAAAAATGCGGTAGAGTCTGAGACAAGACCGAAACCTTCAAAAATTGGTCTCAAGACCAATCTCAAGTACTATACCACTAACAGACAGTCAGCATAAATGTCATCCAGTTTTGGAAGCTTTGTCTGGATAACCTTTTGGGTGGTTTTCCCCACTCTGTACAAGTCTCTGGTTGGCAGCAGTGCAGCTGGTGTACGACACTCTTTACTTGTATTCTGGCTTTTGTAAGTGTCCATAGAAAGAGCAGTCGCTGTTGTGCACTAAGTGAAAACCACGATGTAAAAGATCCTGTGTGAAGCAGACCCACAAGAAATTGAAACTGTCTACTCTTTCCAGCTCCTCTACATATACGTAAAGACAGGGGTGCTCCTCGAATTCCTGAACTCAACAGTGATCTCTCTCATTTCTTTGATGTTGTTTTCCAGGTGCCACTCTGCCTGGTTATGCCACGTAGGCTTTCTTGTTGTTATTTGATGTCAGTCCCACTATGGTGATGTCCTCTGTGAATTTAACTGTGGTGTTAGAAAAGTGGTTCAGGATGCAGTCAGGTGTGAACCGAAAGTAGAGAAGGGTGCTGAAGACACAGCCCTGAATGCTTATGTTCAAGACTGTTTCCCATTATTCTCAGAATTGGATCTGTTGGTTACAAAATCCAGGATCCAAGTGCAGAATGAAGTTCCCAGGCATATGTTGCTTACATTTATTAACTAGTGATTTTTAGTCTAAAGAGCTGGAATGAAATTTCCTAACAATTGCCAGGCTTCCATTATAAATAAAGAATTTGTTCTTAATAAAACTTCTCTTTTAAATAAAAATTAAATAAGTTAAAAATTCTCACATACGTAGTTTGATGCTCCATATATCTTAAGCTGTGTGAAGCACAGTCAAGACCAAGTCATCTGTGTATCTGCTTGCTCAGAGAAGATGATGGCTTTGATACAGTATCTTTCTTAATATCAGAGTTTGGAGGTACTTCTAACAGCTGGGCCATTCTCAGAAAATGTGACAAATTCAATTTTAAACATGAAGTTTGTTTTTTTTCTCTAAAACCATGAATCCTGGCCCTCTATTATACATTTATTTTAAGAAAGCATTCAACAGAACAGTAAAAAAAAAAATTATTGAGTCAACTTGTCTGCATTTGCAAAAATTGTATTTGGCCTAAATATACCAAAATGTCATTACCTCCATGTGTCGAAATGAGGATTAGTGAAATTTGAATGAAAATTATTCCTTTGTTTTTAATTTTATTTTCATTTTTCTTTCTGAAATATTACCTCTATACCTTCACTTTTTATTGTGGAAAATATCATGATCTTTGCTTCAATGGTTTTTGGTGTATAGACTAACATATATGCACAAGATGTGTACTTTCTTGATGTCTATACCATTACCCAAATGGTAAAATCATGTTGTAACTCAGGGCTTTAACAATAGAGAGCAGTGCAGCTACATGAGGAAGGACCAGGATGTTGAGCAGCCATTTTGAAAAAAAAAAAATCACTGGTGCATGAATGTTGGAATCCAGGATACTGAACAGGTAAATATAAAATTTCGAGCTGTCAGGGAAATTAACTGTCTTTGCCATTACCCCCAAATCATAAAGATAATGATGATGCATGTTGAAAAAGTTTAGTTAGCTAAGTAGCAACTTCCATCCATTATCCATAACTGCTTATCCTGTGCAGGGTCATGGGCAAACTGGAGCCTATCCCAGCTGACTATGGATGAGAGGCAGGGTACACCCTGGACAAGTTGCCAGGTCATTGCAGGGCTGACACATAGAGACAAACAACCATTCACACACTAATTCACACCTACTGTATGGTCAATTTAGAACCACCAGTTAATCTAACCTGCATGTCTGTGGACTGTGGGGAAAACCGGGGCACCCGGAGGAAACCCCACAAACCATGCAGGGGAGAACATGCAAACTCCATACAGAAAGGCCCTCCTTGGCCACTGGGCTTGAACCCAGAATCTTCTTGCTATGAGGTGACAGTGCTAATCACTACACCACCATGCTGCCCCAAGTAGCAAGTTAGGATGGGATAATAAATGCATAATTTTTTTTTCTGCACTCAGTGACCCAAAAATGCCATGAGATGCCTTTACCGTTACCCAGTGTTGTCTTTACCATTACTCTATAGGATAACGGTAAAGACATTATGGGTAACAGTAAAGACAACTGGGCATTATTATTTTCATAATAATGATATCTCTTGCTTTGTGAATTCATGAAATATGTTTTTTTGTCTATTAAATATATTTACAGGTATTAACTAAAATTAGTGTATCCAAAAATATTTTAAATGTCTTTACCGTTACTCGTCACATTTTTCTGAGAATGGCCCAGCTGAGTGATAGTCGTTTCAGCTTTTGACGTTTTGCAGCAAGGAATGGTAGTGGATTTCAGGCAAGTCTGGAATGCATCTTGCTATACATGTGGTAAACACCTTAAATGCAACCCAGGACTGGCTGTCTGTTGATGTTAATCCTTTATGGAGTGGATTGTACTTCATGATATTGCAAGGCAAGTGTGTACTTACCTTTCAGCACAGTAATTGTGCCAACACTGGCGTTCTGGTTGTCTAAGCAGGAAAATAACCGGTTTTGAACACCAGGGAGGTAAATGTCATTGTTGGGATTGAGTATGTTCTTATTTTTGTAGTCCATTATGGCTTGACATCCCAGATGCCCTTTTTTATGTGGGTTGTCTTAAAAGCTATGTCACATGACCTGATCAGAAACTATACTTACAGTGTTCAGGTATAGCTTCCAAGTGTGGAACATTCTGATCGTCTTTTATGCAAATGTTCATATATGATAGGATAGACGAACTGAATTCCTGTAGCTCTGTTCAATTCTTGTAGAATTTAAGTAGGAGTGTCTTAAGCTTTATGCAATCACCCACTACTATTATAACACCTTCTAGGCTTGCAGTCAACTGATCGTGGGGAATATCCAAAGCTTACTTGGCATTAGATTTTGAAGGCACATACACAGCATTGATAATGATGGCTATAAATTCCCTTGGTAGAAAGTAGGAACTATATTTCAGCATTAAAACCTCCAAACCTGAAGAACAGTGTTTTTGAGTGTGCACCAACTTTTGTCTATGTAAATACAGAAAAATAGATCAGCATATATAAGGTGTAATTTTGCCCTATTATTAATATATTATTTTAATTTTAACCTTTTCAGTGAAATTGTTACAAAAGTATTTTATGGCAATGTTATTAATATAGAAAGATTGTTTGATGGTAGGTTATCCTAATGTTGTATAACATCCACTTGAAATGCACGAGCATGTCACACTTACCAGTTCAATTGTACAGATCAAGACAGCAATTGATTTATTTATTTTTTTATATGTCCCCATCTCACATGCTTCTAAATTGTTTTTAGATGCAAGTGTGACTTACATCAAGCTCAAACTGCAGTCAAGCCAGCTGCCGTAGAAACTAGAGTACAAATATATACTGCAGTTTAAGGTTACTACCCTGTATTTGAGGAAAAAAATACTACCACTTATTGGTTTTATTTAAACACATTGAGATTTAAGATTGTGCATGCTGTGTGGATCTGCTGTGTATTCCAGATAGTGTGAAAATGTTTATCAGTACTGTTTTACTATTATTTTTTCTAAGTTCAGGTGGGCCAAGTGTATGACTACTTATTAGGGTCTTTGTAAGAAAAAAATGGAGCTGGGAGAGGGTGATAATATACCTAGAAAATACTCCAAATTTCTAAGATTGAAGTTGAAAATTTACTAAAAAAAAACTCATGATAATGTCATAAATTTGCAAGAAGAAAAACTCAAATTCTTATATAAAGAATTCAGAAATTACAAGTTTAAGAAGTCACAAATTTACAAGAAAAAACTCGGAAACGATCTCATGCTTCCCAGCTTCCTGGCTGCAGTGCATTCTGGGAAATGCAGTTGAAAACCTCTCTGTGTTTTATTCTTTTATATTGCATGATCCAGGAGGAAAGACAGCATATCCTATAACTCTCGGTTCATTGTGATGCATATATAGTATGATGCTGTTGATCCTTGCTAAATGAAACGATCTGGTTCCTTGAAAAGAAAGAAAAACAAAACAAACAAACAAAAAAAACACTATTTTTCCAAGGTGTTTTTTTCTTGTGAACTTGTGACTTTTCCATCATGAAATTTTTGAGGGGTTTTTTTTCCCTTGACAATGTATGATTTTATAATCTCAGAATATTACCTGGCACAGATTTAAGGGGTGCCCCCCATCCAAAAAAAAAAAATAGTTTTAGTACATGGCTACTTGGAATTGTGACTTGATTGTATTGCAGATACCAAGATATGCCCCCTTTTTTTAATTAATAAGGTTTAAAAAAATAAACAAAATAAATCACTATGTGGAATTGAGCTGAAGAGTTTATGGTATAAATTTATATTTAATAGTAGGTTCCTACACAGCAAATTCCTCAGTGTTGAATTAACACTTTCAGAGTTAATCTGGGTCCAATTGGACCTATATAAACACAGTAGGGTGTTAAATCAACACTCTGGGTGTTAATTCAACACTGGGGATTTTGCTGTGTAGCTTAGGTTTTTTGGCTCATGACACGAATGCAGTGAAAAGCAAGCTGGGCGAGTCCTGTTGGATTTTAACAGGGCACGGGAACTTCATGTGTTGACGTAACATACTGTATTCCTGGACTGCACTGTAGACTTCATGTAAAGGGTGTGCGCCATCCTTTTATATTTATGGTATCATTAATACATGTTCACAAGCCAAAATGATAAGATGCTGCAGCAGGCTTACTGTGTACACACACGTGTCGGCTGTCCAGTTACTGCTTGTATTCATTAATAGGGTATCCCTGTACTCACTATACACTGTGTATGTACATGGTACACGTGCCGTTTTTGGGGGTGAGACTCACTTTGATTTTTACGACAGCAGCTGGATTGTGCAAAGCAAGGATGTTCCCAAATATACACATGATTTTGTATCTGTTGCTGCTTTGTCCTGTAACTAGTGCAGGGGTTGAAAGAGCAAATCTCTCTCTCAGGTACATTAAGAATGTGCACTATGCTGGAAGAGTGCCTAGATGTGCTGATCCTCCTGTTAGTCCACAGAGACATTAAACTGGATTATGGCAAAGTTATTAACATGTATGCTACAAAGCACCCAAGAAGAATGTTTTTTTATTATTATTAATCCCCTGAGTCTTGGGAACTAAGACTTATTATAGGACTTGTTCACATGCAACTCACATAATCATTGTATCGTTATCTCAGTCTATTAGACTCAGGAGCTCAGACTGTAGTTACTGACTTTGTATTATAGACATGCGACTCTTGCCATTTTTGTTTATAGTTATCTTGGTATTAAACTCTCTCTTAAGTGGCCACTTACATTCCCTCAGTTTACCTGGGTATATTCACTGTCTTATATGTACATTGCATGTCCTGAGTGGGAGCTCAGATTGCAGTTGCTAAAATAGTAATAATTTATTGATTATAAGGTGTTTTGTGGTCAGGGTACTACACTGTAATGTGTCATGTGGTAATGTGTTATATGATAATGCAACTTTCATAAATATTACAATATATCAGTTGTAATTAAGTTCTACTCCTATACCTGCAACTCTGACAATATAATTTTCAGTAACTAATAAAATGGTTTTCAAAGTTCCTATTTTTAAAACATATTTTTGATATGGCAATTTTCTTTAAGAAATTTCATTTACAACATGTCTCTGACAGCTCAAAATGCATGCATCTCCGGGCATTTAAAAACTGCAGAGCTTCCGGGGGCCTCTTGCAGCCCCAGGACCCCTGGCCTTACTAGGTTGATGCAGCCCCCCCCCCCTTCCCATTTTCCTGGATCCACCCCGATTACCTCTACCCTCAGCTCCTTTTTTTTTTTTTTTAACCTACAGTGATCCTAATAAACCATTGTACAAATGAAACCAAGCTGGATTTGGTTTGACACATGTGGTCTTTAAGCAAAAAACATAAAAAGATACATGATGTTTATGTATGAGCCTTCACAAAATCATGTGTAATATTTGGCATTCAGTTACCTATTAAAGCCACAGTCAATCTCATTTAAGGTAATTAAAGTTTACTTAATGAGCATTATTTACTACCTTAGTTAACAAACCATGAACTGCAGCATTAATACACCAAAAGCCATGTTAACAAAAATACTTGCATTGATGTTTATTCAGTCCATGACTAAAAATAAATTGCAATAAATGATCAATAATCGAATTACAGGGGCATCTCAAAAAATTTGAATATTGTGAAAAAGTTCAATATTTCCCTTGTTATTTAAGAAAGTGAAAATGTATATATTCTAGACTCATTACATGTAATCTAAAATGTTTCAAACATTTTTCTATTTTAATTTAGACCAATTGTGCAAAAAAAAATCTCAAAACATTAGAATATTTCATTTTGGGTTTGAGTAAAACAGTATAAATACTGTGTATCTCTCAGTCTAGTTCAGACAACCAGAATCGCACAACACACAACCGCAATCATGGGGACGACTGCTGACTTGACAGTTGTCCAAAAGATGATCATTGACACCCTCCACAAGGATGGTAAGCCACAGAAGGTCATTGCTGAAAAGGCTGGGTGGAAAAGGTGCACAAGCAACAGGGATGACCTTAGCCTTGAGAGGATTGTCAAGACAATTTGATTCAAGAACTTAGGAGAGCTTCACAAGGAGTGGACTGAGGCTGGTGTCAGTGCATCAAGACCCATCACGCACAGATGTCTTCTGGAAAGGGCTACAACTGTCACATTCCTAATATCAAGCGACTCCTGAACCAGGGACAATATCAGAAGTGTCTTACCTGGGCTATGAAAATTAATTTTGCATTTCATTTGGAAATCAATTTGGGGTGTCTTGTCATCTGCTGCTGTTGGTCCACTGTGTTTTATCAAGTCCAAAGTCAACACAGCCATCTACCAGGAGATTTTAGAGCACTTCATGCTTCCATCTGCTGACAAGCTTTATGGAGATGCTTATTTCCTTTTCCAGCAGGACTTAGCACCTGCTCACAGTGCCAGAACTATGACCAAATGGTTTGCTGACCATGATATTACTGTGCTTGATTGGCCAGCCAACTCATCTGACCTGAACCCCAGACTGAGTCTCTGAGGTATCGTCAAGAGGAAGCTGAGGAAGACCCAACCCAAAATTACAGACGAGCTGAAGGCTGCTATGAAAGCAACCTGGGCTTCGATAACACCTCAGCAGTGCCACAGGCTGATTGCCTCCATGCCACACCGCATTGATACAGTAATTCATGGTAAAGGAGCCCCAACCAAGTACTGAGTGTATGAATGAAGTTGGACATTTCTGTATTGTAAATCCTTTTTTGATTGATATTAGAAAATATTCTAATAATTTGAGATACTGCATTCCTGATTTTCATGAGCTATAAGCCATAATCATCAAAATTAAAACAAAAAAGGCTTGAAATATTTCACTTTACATGTAAATAATATAGAATATATGAAAGTTTACCTTTTTTGAATTAACTTACAAAAAAATGAACTTTTTCACGATATTCTATTTTTTAGATGCACTTGTACAGCCTATTGCTAATTTCCTGAATTCTGTTCTCCAAGTATAAATGTTGGAACTTCAGCCTCAGTTCTGAGTTTTGGCAGTTAACAACTGTTAACAACTATTAATTAAGGTGAAGGTTCACGTCGGTCATTGTGGCATAAATTTTGCTCATAAATAGTATGAACATCGGTTATCGTGGGTGTTGATTATTTGTCTTATTTGGTTTATTATGAAAAAAAGATTAGTTTATACAATGCTAAATAATGGTGTATTAATGCTGAAGTTCACAGTTTGTTCATGTTAACTGATACATTACATAATGTGACTTTAACATAATCAATAGCATTAGTAAAACTGACAGTGGACAAATTTATTTTAATGCACTTCATATGTTTCATACTGATCATGTACTCGAAGAATCAGAGCTACATGTCCACATGATTGACGACTAACGTTTAAAGAAATCGAGTTGGTATTCGATGCTGAGTGCAGCGATGTGGGCAGTAATATTATGGAGCTGGAGCTGAAATCACAGAGAAAACAGAAAACAGGGGACGAAAATAGCTAGACAGAGATGTGAGATCCATGAGACAAGCAAAGAAGATGCAGCCTCACAGACAGAGATCTTTAGCTTCTCTAAACCAGATTGAGAAGACTGTTGTGCAGTGTGGTTAGTGTGTGTGTGCACTGTAATGAAGTGCTTGAAGAGAGTGGCAGGTCATAGTTAACATAATCTACTAACCCTGCTCTGACAAGCTATATGCCATTTTGTGCCACTGCGCTAATAAAATGTAGCTCCCATGGACACGGACAGTGAAAAGACCTCAGCATACTGTCTGTGTCCCTCCGAACTGTAATCAAAATGTGTTTGGAGAGATGATGTAAAAATCACTTTTGTCAGCTTTGGATCTGAGGCAGCTCAAATAAATTGTATATCACTTAGCCCTTAATGTTCCCTTGAGCTGATTTCATTATATATAAATGTACCCAAACAGAAAGCTTTTGTCCACCTTTGTCACTCATTTGTCATATTAAAAGGCAGTATATTCAGCAAAGGACATGGAAAAGGAATATATCCTGCACTTCTGGTTGAGTGCGCTTAAAATTCAAGCACCCGGTTGCTATTTTAAAATACATAATTGTTTAAAATGCCATCACGGTTACATTAGAAGGCATGTATGACTAATGTAAGGCCCTCAGCAATCCAGATGACAAGAACTGCCTGAGGAAAAGGTGCCTCTAGAGAATGCGAGGAACTTGGTGTTCCTCAATTTTTCTTAAGTAAGTAGGATAGCAATGGATGAATCTGCCAAGGCAAATGCATTTATCAAACCAACATGACCCTCGCTAAATAGGATGATGGAAAAGGAAAATAGAACAGTCTGTTGCTCGCCTTGTACTTTTTTTTTCCCCTTGGTTTAGTATTAATGCAGTTCTCTGGCACTTGTTTAATAATCCTACCAATTAATGGACATGAGAAGTGATTACCTCATTTAGTGGAAAGAAAATACAACCAGTTTTCATCCTCTGTAAACTTTTAGGCAGTTTACCAAATTATTATTTTTATGGCATCGTAGAGCTTATCTAATTTTCTTTCACTGTCAAAAGCAGCCAACTGTGCATTTCTAATTACTTCTAATTGTTTCTATGCTAATAGTTGTCGTCTCTCCTGCAGGACATTGGGTTTCTGGTTGAACAGAGTTCAGTCTCTGCTGTACTGCAATGAGCATGGAATCCTTGGCTCCTTCTCAGAAGAAGTGCATTACTGCTTGTGTCCTACAGAACAGAGCAACTCCTGCCAGGGTACAGTTCCTTGTCAGGTTGGTGAGGGGACACTGTGTTCCTTGTGTGCTCCGGACAATGTCACCCGCTGTGGCACATGCATGCCTGGTAGCTTCCTGCAGCTGGGTTCATGCCGGCCAGCCGTGGCCGTTTCCCTGGACCACTATGTGAACTTTGATTTGGACATGGTGGATGCAGAGGCACATCATTTGCTGCAGCGTCTGGATGGGCGCCTGGAAGTGCGCGCGATCTACATCAGCAACGATGTGCGCTTGGGAAGCTGGTTCAACCCAGCGTGGCGCAAGCGCATGCTGCTTACACTCAAGAGCAACAAGAATAAGTCCAACCTGGTGCACATGCTCATGGGAATCTCTTTCCAGATCTGCACCACACAAAACAGCACGCTGGAGCCTGTGCCTGCCATCTACGTCAACCCATTTGGGGGAAGCCATTCAGAGAGCTGGTTCATGCCAGTCAAGCAGAACGACTTCCCCGATTGGCAGCGAACTAAATTGGACTCGGCACTGCCATGCCACAATTGGACGCTGGTCCTGGGCACTAAATGGAAGTCCTTCTTTGAGACAGTGCATGTCTACTTGCGCAGCCGTATCCTCACAGATGACCCAAGTATCAACGAGACACTCTTCTATGAGCCATTGGAAATGGACTCTGCTAACCTGGGGTACATGAAGATCAACAGCTTGAGGGTGTTCGGTTATAGCATGCACTTCGATGCCGATGGTGTCAAGGAGCTGATCTCACAGTTGGACTACCCGTACACGCAGGGTACACAGGATGCTGCTTTTCTGGCACTGATGGAGATCCGTGACCGTGTAAATCGGCTCTCGCCACCCGCCGAGCGCCCTCTCGACCTCTTCTCCTGCCTACTTCGCCACCGGCTCAAGCTCCCAGCCAGTGAGGTGGCGCGTGTCCGCGACTCACTTCGCAGCTTCAGTGCCAAGTTGCCCAGCGCCTCCAAACCTGAACTGGCCCAGCTGTGCAGCTAGCTCATATAACTCTCTCCTGCCTGTGTGTGTGTGTGTGTGAATTGCAAATGAGAAAGAGGGAGAATTCAGCCAGCTGTGCAGCTAGCTTACATAATTCTCTCTTGCACTTTCCTGTTATTTTATCTGTCTTCTGAAAGCTTGTATTCACAGATGTATATACTGTATTTAACAATGGACTGAGATACCCTTAATGGAATCTTTTATTCAGAAATGTGATTGACTGAAACATCAAGGCATGAATGGTAAGTTTGTTTATACGTCTTTTTTTTTAGGCTAGCTTTGATTAATACTCTCCAGCTTGGGTGTGCGTGAGAAAAAAGAACACGGCTGGCTACGCAGCTAGCTCATGTCATTCTCTCTCGCTTAAGCGTGTTTGGGTTTGTCAGAATGTGAATGAGAAAGGCAGGGAGAGTGAGGTATAAAAGGTTATTTTGGGAATGAGTATCCATGTTCTTGTGGGTTTGCTTTTCTAATCCTGCCACCACTGAGCAGCAAACCTGAACCAACTCTAAGTTGTGATTGACACGGGAATAGCAAGTGCGCATCCATCTAAATGGTAAGCAAATTTAACACAGACTGAATCAAATTATGCTTTTGAGTGGAGCTGGAAGAGAGACAGAACTGCATCCTAGCCTTTTCTGTGGAACAATGTACAAACATGACATGTCTGATCTTTTTCTATGTGTTCGGAAATGTTCGGTATTATTTGGTGACTTTATTTGAAAAAGGGCATCGTTGATGAGGACTACATTCTTATAAATTTATGGTGAAAATTGGTTCTACAGTCATAGCAATCGAGACTTTACTTTTCTATTTTTATCTGATGTCCTAAATCCTGTATTGAGAGATGTTTCTCTGTATTTATAACCGAATTGAGATGCCCTTAACAGATTCTTGATACGGATAGATATGAGAGATATGACACACACACACACACACACACACACACACACACACACACACAAAAAAAAAAAAGGTTCACATCAAGGCAAACAAAATGGCAAACTGTCTTATTTAAATGTTTCAGTCTTTCAGATGTTGATCTTATAATAACATTACATTGTTTTGCGAAGGTTTGTGGGCAGCTTTGTAAATATCGCTCTGTCATTAATGCTCATTCAGGATGTGAAAGCTGCACATTGCTCTCTTAAATATAACCGGCTCATCACTCTTATGAATTGAATTGAATGAATTTGTACTTTTTGGAACAGGCCAAGACCAAAAACATTTCTTACTCAACAAAAACACGTATCTATTGCCTTATGAAGTGGAGTTTGTGTTCAGATATTAAAGCACACTTGGTCCGCTGTGTCGTTATTTCAAAAAAAAAAAAAAAAAGTGTTGCTCCTTTTTGCCTGAGTTCTTGCTTTTTTCTTCTTTATTCTTTTTCAGCTCTGATTTTTGATTACAGTAACTAATAATCTGTATAAAAAAGTATAATTGACATACTCTGTGACAAATATATGTATCTGCTCTGTACAAAACAAAACCACAAAGCTCTGTATAAGAAGCTCTGTGTCTTTACTTTTCCACATTGTCTCCTACAATGATTAAATACACTCAATGATACATAACATACATTTGAATTCCTTCAAGCGTCTGTGAAACTGAAAGCGATCAAGCATGAGGCTATTTAATGATTTTTTTAGGGTCATTTTGCATTAAAATTCATGTCCCATCTCATCCATAATGCAAATATACAGCACAATAGAGCACTGAATATTGTTTCTGTGGACAAATGTTAATTTTGCAGGACCATGTCCTGACATCCATCTGTAAACCATCTATAAACCCTGTCATTTATCAACACATTGTTTTGATTTGGTCTTAGCTGTGGAAAGCCTGAGCGTGTCAGGACATATCGCACATCAATGCCTAGAATGACCGGCTTTATGCTCGGATAAGACAAATGTTCTTGTTGTATAAATACCAGCATTTATTAGGTGAGGAATCAATTTGCTAGATTGCCACAAAGGCCAGCAAAATCTCTGTATGTCACAACATCTCTAAGTCACTGAGCAGCTGGAGTAGAATGGAAATATCTGTGTAGGATGGAGTTTGCGGCCATAGACTGTTCATCTTTATTATTTAGCTGTTGCTCTTCAGCTAATCATTGAGGTATACCAGAGCCGATAATTAATCACAAAGGTCTTGTGTATACTATATTGCTGCTCACTAAAGGAGAAATAAAAGTGGTGAATATTCCAGTGATTGATTATTTATGATGGTTGTATTGCCTTGGGCATGGGCTTGTTTATGCACTGGATTTATGAAATATATAATTGTGCAGAATTTAGATCCTAGATTTACTTTCCCTCCTGAGAAACATGTCCCATTTAATTACACCAGCTACATATATAGCAGCCTGAATTACCTGTATAAGATCCCTAAGTGCTTTCCTCATAAATTCCTGATACATATCAGAAATCTGTCCCAATTTCAAGTGCTCTGATGTGGAACCCAGTTTCAGAGATGGTTATTAAAAATGTTTTAATCTAAAGTAATTTAAAATTCAAGTAGCAGGATCCCCCCCCCCCCCCCACTCCCCCATTTCACAAATGGCATCCAAGATTTTCTTTGCTATGCTTTCTATGATTTTATTACTGTTTACAGACACCCAAGACCCTTGTTTGTTTGTTTGTTTGTTTGTTTGTTTGTTTGCTAATAGCCATGTTTCCATCAACCTACTTAATGTGCAATTTAAAGTTGCAAACTAAAAAAAACAAAACATGTGAATTTCGAAAAAACTCTCAAATATTGCAAAAAAGTTTATGCTCTTTACCATGAGGTGGTTTTTCAGATGAGTCAAGAAAGCAATGTTTTGCAAAATTAAAATGGAAACACATTTTTTTTTTTTTGCATATAAGAACTATTGCAAGAGGAGCAAACCTAGCTTTAATCGCACAACATCACTCAATGGAAACAGACTATTTGCAATTGTTTTGTTGACATTTTTTGCTTTTCTTTTTTTTTAATTAAAAAAAATTGCATGACACTGCAGTGGAAACCTGGCTATTGTTTGTTCATTTCTTCATTTAATAAATGTTTTGTTTGGTTGTTTGAGTGGACATTTATTCATTTATTTGTTCATTTTTATTGTTTATTTAATTATTCTTGTTTGTTGGTCCATACATTTATTTACTTATGAACTACTGGGTGTTCCAAAAGTTTCCATACGTAGGATAAATTAACACTTTTAAGAAAATTTCTTTCAAAATTGTTCATACACAGTTATGCCCTGGCCATCTCAGTCCCCTGACCTGAACCCCATTGAAACCCTGTGGGGTAAGCTGAAGTGCACAAGAGAGGACCAGGAACCCTGGATGATCTGGAGAGATTGTATAAATAGGAATGGTCTCAGATGCCCTGCTCTGTATCTCCAACCTTATAAAATGTTATTGGAGAGACTCAGTGCTGTTTTACTGACAAAGGGAGATTGGACAAAGTATTAAATGCAGGGGTGCCAATAATATTGGAACTTTTTTGAAAATACAGTAATTATTTTCCTTATGAGGGATTTGTTTTTCTCTGAATAAATTTATTTCAGTTAAAGGTTGGATTTTTCTCATTTTTTCAGTGTGAAATGAAGCGACTTCACCAAAAGGTGGATTTTTTTTCTAACCATTTTTAATAATCTTTACAAGGAGTACCAATAATCGTGGAGAGCACTTTGTGTGTGTGGATATAAAAAGTGTACACACCCCATTAAAATGATAGGTTTTTCTGATGTAAAAATGAGACCACAATAAATAATTTCAAAACTTTTCCCACCTTTAATGTGACCTATAACCTCTACAAGTCAATTGAAAAACAAATTTGTTGGGGGAAAAACATAAAAAATAAAAAACATACCGTACAATAAGCTGGTTGCATAAGTGTGCACACCCTTAAACCAATACTTTGTTGAAGCACCTTTTGATTTAATTACAGCATTCAGTCTTTTTGGGTAGGAGTCTGTCAGTCTGCCACATCTAGACTTGGCAATATTTTCCCACTCTTCCTTGCAAAAGCGCCCCAAATCTGTCAGATTGTGAGGGCATCTCTTATGCACACCCCTCTTCAGGTCATCCCACAGATTTTCAATTGGATTTAGGTCTGGGCTCTGGCTGGGCCATTCCAAAACTTTAATTTTCTTCTCGTGAAGCCATTCTTTTCTTTATTTCGATGTATGCTTGGGGTCATTGTCATGCTGAAAGATGAAATTCCTCTTCATCTTCAGCTTTCTAGCAGACACCTTAAGGATTTTTGGGCCAAAATTGACTGGTATTTAGAACTGTTCATAATTCCCTCCACCTTGACTAAAGCCCCTGTTCCAGCTGAAGAAAAACAACCGCAAAACATGATGCTGCCACCACCATGCTTCACTGTGGGTATGATGTTCTTTTGGTGATGCGCAGTGTTGTTTTTGTGCAAAACATACCTTTTGGAATTGTGGCCAAAATGTTCAACCTTTGTTTCACAGACCATAACACATTTTCCCCACATGCTTTTGGGAGAGTTGATGTATTTTTCTGCAAAATTTAGCTGGGCCTGGATGTTTTTCTTTGTAAGAAAAGGCTTCCGTGTTGCGACCCTACCCCATAGTCCGTATGGAAAATACGGGTGATTGTTGTCACATGTAGTACACAACCAGTACTTGCCAGAAATTCCTGCAGCTCCTTCAGTGTTGCTGTCGGCCTCTTGGCAGCCTCCCTGACCAGTTTTCGTCTTGTCTTTTCATCAATTTTGGAGGGACATCCAGTTCCCGGTAATGTCAGTGTTGTCCCATATTTTCTCCACTTCTTGATGACTGTCTTCACTGTGCTCCATGGTATATCTAATGCCGTGGAAATATTTTTGTCCCCTTCTCCTGGCTGATACCTTTCAACAATGAGATCCCTCTGATGCTTCGTAAGCTCTCTGTGAACCCTGGCTTTTGCTGGAGGATGCAACTGAGTAAATATCAGGAAAATCCTACTAAGACAGCTGAACTTTATTAGGGGTTAATCAGAGTCATTTTAATTAATGGCAGGTGTGTACCCAAAAAGACTGAATGCTGTAATTAAATCAAAAGGTGCTTCAACAAAGTATTAGTTTAAGGGTGTGCATACTTATGCAACCATCTTATTGTAAGTTTTTTATTTTTTATGTTTTCCCCCCTAACAGATTTGTTTGTTTTTCAATTGAATTGTACAGGTTCTAGGTCACATTAAAGGTGGGGAAAGTTTTGAAATTATTTATTGTGGTCTCATTGTTTTTTACATCAGAAAAACCTATCATTTTAACAGGGTGTGTACACTTTTTATATCTACTATATATATATATATATATATATATATATATATATATATATATATATATAAACACACAAAGAAATGGTAATCCTGTAGAGGAGAGCTTGTATGGAGACTTTTGGGACACCCAGTTTACAATCCATGAATCACTCCATGCCAGGTTCAAACATCTCTCCAGTTCAGATGCATCATTGTCTCCTGCATGTTTTCAGAAAGTCCAGATGCCAGTTTTCATAACCATATTTTAGAAACGAGTTAAGACGGAGCACTATTTAACATGTTCCCCATCTCCTGGGATAAGAAATGACATTCAGTATCGCCTAACAAAAGTTTATCCATCAGCACTGCTCTCAAATACAGTGATGTCTTAAAAAAAATACTGAGCCGAGTAAGGGGTTAATAATCTTTCCCCATGGTGGCTTGTTCTATAAACCTTAATCCAAACAGCATAGGCTTAATTTTTTTCTTTGAAACTTTAAGCCTTCCTTGTTTTGTCCCTCTGGGAAAAGTCTTAAAAATTATATTAGGAATCCTATAACAGTAGCTCCATATCAGGTAGAGTTCAAAAGTTTTGGAAGCTAAGAACCTTTAACTATTCAGGATACAAGAGGGAAAATAGACAAAATACAGTACTCTCTTTTTTATGTTTCTTTGATTTATGACATGACAATTCATAAATATTGCTAATGTTGCAAATTTACTAATGCTCTCATTATATTAGTTTTACTGTAGATACTGCAGAAAGTCTTAAAAGTGAAATATGAAAGCCCTAGTAAGGTGCTGGTGGAGACGCTGGAGAATTTATTGCAATCCCTGATGTGATTAATGCATACATGTTGATTTATTACTGTGCTTTGGAGCATGCAGTTACTTGACACTGCAATCATTTAGAGCAAGGGGTCAGCAAAATTGATCAACATTTGGAAAAAACTGGCCATAGTTCAGCAACTCTAGTTTTGTAAACATGAACCATTGCCACATCACTTGTGGCTTACTGTGGGGAATTACACACATTTATTGAAATGATTTAGCTCTATCTAGGCAGCTTATCAAAAAGAGAAAGGGTTTTTACAGTCTTTCATGTTTTATTTTATTTCAGAAGTGGCACGGCAGTGTAGTGGTTAGCGCTGTCGCCTCACAGCAAGAAGGTCTGGGTTCGAGCCCCGTGGCCGGCGAGGGCCTTTCTGTGCGGAGTTTGCATGTTCTCCCCGTGTCTGCGTGGGTTTCCTCCGGGTGCTCCGGTTTCCCCCACAGTCCAAAGACATGCAGGTTAGGTTAACTGGTGACTCTAAATTGATCGTAGGTGTGAATGTGAGTGTGAATGGTTGTCTGTGTCTATTGGGGCTTTTCCACTACCAACGCGGCTGAGTTGGGCTGAGCCATGCGGTGCTGAGTTGGGCTGAGTCGAGCTGAGTGGGGCTGTTGGGGTTGCATTTCGACTACAACCGCGCTGAACCGTGCTGGCTGGAAGTGGGTGGACACATTGGGTGGAGTTAGCGAAAATGGGTGGACATCACGTGATGTCGTTAGGTGGCGCAAACAGTGACATCAGTGGCCTTTTAAGCGGTAGTCTCACGACCCGGATAGTAAACAATAAACATGGAGGACATGGAGTCGTTAGTGTTGCTGGTCTTGGTGCTGTGGCTTGTTGTCACCGACAACGCCAACAGATACTGGCAAGAGTGTATATGAGGCGAGGCTCATAATTTGTCGTAATTCTTCTTCTTCCGGGTTTATAGTGTTTACAGATGGTGGTTAAAGATCCCAGCGTGCTCGCGGAGCGTGTGTGGGCGTGTGAGGACACTCCTCCTCACCAATCAGTGCACAGGGGAGTGTCTCCTCACGCCCCTAGCCCCACTTGGCTCGGTTTGGCTCACTTCAGCCCCACTCCAAAACTGTCCGAGTTTTGGGTGCTGATTAAGGCTGAAGTGAGCTCAGTCGTGCTGCTCTGAGGTAGTCGAAACGCGAGCCGTGTTGGGCTGAAGTGAGCTGAAAAAGGGTAGTGGAAAAGGCCCATATGTGTCAGCCCTGTGATGACCTGGCGACTTGTCCAGGGTGTACCCCGCCTTTTGCCTGTAGTCAGCTGGGATAGGCTCCAGCTTGCCTGCGACCCTGTAGAACAGGATAAAGAGGCTAGAGATAATGAGATGAGATTTTATTTCAGTTAATCTCTCTGGTCTGCTGATTAATGAACATGGCTATTTACAAATAATAATAATAATAATAATAATAATAATAATAATAATAATAAAGCAATGTGTAAAGATGAATAGACAGAGAAATATGCATTTATTCTCTGGTTCAAGTTCAAAACTGATGTCTGTTCTGAGTCTGTGGTGCTAGTCAAAATTGTTAATGTAAAGTGCCAGTGCAAAACAAAACATAACCACTTTGAATTGATCTGTCTTATTTATACACATGAACTAATTGCTAAAAGCTAACTCTTATCACAATTCAATCATGTTAATCATGTCAATTTATTTCTTTAGCACATTTAACAACAGACATTGTCACAAAATAGCTTTACAGAAAAATATACATTTTAAACAGGAATTTATAAATGTATCCCTAATGAGAAATCCTGAGGCTACATTGGCAAGGAAAAACTCATGAGGAAGAAACCTTGAGAGGAACCAGACTCAAAAGGGAACCAATCCTCATTTGCATGATAACAGATAGTGTGTTTATAAAGTACTCACTTCTATAACTATGTCCTATATGGACAAAAAGTGCAATTGTGTAACCAGGAAATTCATTATAGTTTTAACATGAAGTCTATTTTGTTGAAGTTATCAACTGTTCATTGATGGAAACTTGAGTGCAAAATTGTTCTGACAATTGTAGTCCTAAGCCATTATAGCAAAACTGTAAGTGTCCAGAGCCATCTTCGAAGTGTATCTTTAGACTGTCCATATGGGGCCGTCGTCCACAGGAGTGAAGCGATGAGAACTCCAGCCAGAAGTAGAGCATCAGGATAGATCAGGGGCTGTACATATGGGGCCATCCTTGCAGGACTGAAGTGATGAGAACTCCAGCCAGAAGTAGGGCATCAGGATGAATCAGGGGCTGTACATATGGGGCTGTCCTCCACAGGAGTGAAGCAATGAGAACTCCAGCCAGAAGTAGGGCATCAGGATGGATCAGGGGCTGTATATATGGGGCTGTCCTCCACAGGAGTGAAGCAATGAGAACTCCAGCCAGAAGTAGGGCATCAGGATGGATCAGGGGCTGTACATATGGGGCTGTCCTCCACAGGAGTGAAGCAATGAGAACTCCAGCCAGAAGTAGGGCATCAGGATGGATCAGGGGCTGTACATATGGAGCCATCCTTGCAGGATTGAAGTGATGAGAACTCCAGCCAGAAGTAGGGCATCAGGATGAATCAGGGGCTGTACATATGGGGCTGTCCTCCACAAGAGTGAAGCAATGAGAACTCCAGCCAGAAGTAGGGCATCAGGATGAATCAGGGGCTGTACATATGGAGCTGTCCTCCACAGGAGTGAAGCAATGAGAACTCCAGCCAGAAGTAGGGCATCAGGATGGATCAGGGGCTGTACATATGGGGCCATCCTTGCAGGATTGAAGTGATGAGAACTCCAGCCAGAAGTAGGGCATCAGGATGAATCAGGGGCTGTACATATGGGGCTGGCCTCCACAGGAGTGAAGCAATGAGAACTCCAGCCAGAAGTAGGGCATCAGGATGGATCAGGGGCTGTACATATAGGGCCATCCTTGCAGGAATGAAGCGATGAGAACCTCAGCCAGAAGTAGGGCATCAGGATGGATCAGGGGCTGTACATATGGGACCATCCTTGTAGGAGTGAAGCAATGAGAACTCCAGCCAGAAGTAGGGCATCAGGATTGATCAGGCAGGTCTGAAGAGCAGGAGAAGCTAGCATTACTGGTATCTTAGTACTGACATGTAACTCAACAGAGAGTTAGTGTCCTGTCCAGGACTTTAAAAGGAATTTTATGTAGCTGAACCTTTACAAACTTTAGGATTATGGTTTTCTGTTGGTGGTTGGTCAGAAACTAACCTTGTACTGCAGCACTTCCTGACTGGGCCTTTATGTGATTGTAGTTTGGTCTTCATTAAATCAATGCCAAACACCAATTTACATCATAGACATTTTCCATATCCTCACATTTCCATATTCTGCATATCTTTTTATAGCTACATACATACATACATACATGCAAATCATGTTTTCAAAATGCCTTCGACTTCTTTGTATTGTCAAACTGGGATTTAATAAATTTCTGCTTACAAATAGTATCCAGAACCAAAGTGCTGAATGTAAATACTCACTGTTTGACTCCATTCATTCAATATCCATATACAATATATGCTCGATTAAGAGCACGACTTCTCAGCATGCAATCCAGCAGACGGGATTCTTTTGCTGATATGAGTTTGGTTTGTACATTTTCACATGTATAATGTACTAGATGCAGATACCTGATCTAGACAGACTGGCCATGAAATGGAACACTGAACTTTCTATTCGTACTGTTTGATCAAAGCAGATTGTTTGTCTCAGTGTTTTACCAGGATGTAAATGTTCTTATATTAAATAATAAAAAGTGATGGAAATCTTTTACCCTGCAATGTCTGTAATAAATATACTGTTATGGATACATGTGAAACATTTTTATACTCTCATCAGATGTCTTACATTTTATTTGAAGTCCAGTGGTATGTAATATTGTAATCAAAAGTTCTACAGAGTGTCTGACTCACTCCGTGCTGGACAAGCTTCTCTGCACCAAAAGCAGGAACATAATTTACCAACTACTGTACTTTAGTACCTCTTTACATTCTAGTGGCTTTTTGTTATAACATCCCCCCCCCCCCCACAAAATGAATAGCCATTCAAGTTGTTTTCAAAGGCATGAAGATAACATTTCACAGCCTTGTTCTATTCACTGGGATACTGTATCATCAAGATTTCATTCTGCAACTTTATGTTCCAGTTTTTCTTTAAAGACATGACACTTCTGAAGAAAAACAAAACCTCATCATATTGAGAAATCCTCACAGTTACGGCTCACACAGTCGATAAGCAGTCCAGCAGAGTAAGTTTAAAAAATGAAGGACACTTTTTTCCCCCACAAAGTATTATAAAATATAAATGGTTATGGCTATTAAATGTGGCAGTGCATAGTCAAAATCAAAAATCTCAGCGGGAATCAAATAAAAAAAATCCTACTCAGAGGAGGATAAATAAGCACTCAGTGAGAAATTACTCTGTAGCTAACTTACACTCTATAGCCAAAAGTATACAGACCACCTAACCATCACAACCATTATGTGCTTGTTGAACACCATTCCAGATATGGTCTCCCTTTGTTACTACGGTATGACAGCCTCCACTCTTCTGGGAAGGCTTTATGCTATATTTTGGAGCATGGCTGTGGAAATTCAGTCACAAGAGCATTAGTGAAGTCAGGTATTGCTGTTATGTGAGGAGGCCTGTGGCACAGATTACCTCAAAGGTTTTCAGTCTTCTGTGCAGATCACTCGAGTTCTTCCAAACCAACCTTGGCAAACCATTTACACTAGACGATTTAACAGCTTTAAAATATTCTTAAAGTATCCGAAAAGTTTACAAAATGCTCACTTTCAGTGTATTTACTTATAACTTTAAAAATTCTTATAGTATAACTTGAAGTGACTTTCCATGACTTCTTAAAGATAATGAAATGCTGTTAAAAAGAATGTTTAAGATGTCACCTAAAGTTACAAAAGTTAACATTTAATTGTACTTAAAGTCACTACTACTTTTAAGAATACCAATAAAGGGTTTTAAAGTTACTCGAGCGGTGGCTACAATTATCGATAGTCCATAATTATCGATACATTTTCGGATTGACCAATAAAAAAACAAATTTTACAAAGGTGAGTTTCAGTTACAACAGTTATTACTGGTTAATTATTCAACCGGAAGACCCCCACCCCCCCCACCCTTTGATCTTGTTGTCTGATGACACAGTACGTTACCTGAGATGGAATTTTTTTTAGCATGATCAGCAGTTTGAAGAAAACCCGGACGTTATCATCGCAGGTAAGCATGGTGGAAAGATCATGGACATGTTTTTTATTTATCAAATTCACCGATATTTCATGATCTCCTTGTCGAAACCTACTTTGTTTTTTACTCTTTTATTTGACAGTCGCCATTTTGTATCTAAACGCGTGTTTGAGAAGTCACATGAGGTGTTGATAATAGTGATCACTTTCACCGGTGTCCACCATTATCGACACCCTGTAGAATTAAGTGACATTGACAACTGTTATGGATCGATCTTTGTGTAACATTGTTGAAGTAGATGAAGTACTTTAAAAAAATAAAAGTGCTGTGATTTATATATCTTTTTTTCTGATTCATAACAGAATGGAATGTTTATAGAGTATTTGGAATCCTATTGCAATAGATAGAATTAGACCAGAATTAAATTCCTAGCATATAAAAATTACATGCTTGAAATATTCAGATTTTTCTATTCCATTCAGAATATATATATATATATATATATATATATATATATTTTTTTTTTTTTTTTTTTTTTTTTTTTGCAGTTTGTTGTAAGTATCTACCACATATTACAAAATCAGTAGACATTTTATATTTTGGTTCGAGGAATGACATGCAACCTTTGACCTGGATTTTCATGTGGCTACAATGTCAATTGCCTGTTGAAATTTATTTGTAAACTACAAAACTAGAAATTAATACAAACAACAGCGAATAATTAACAAAATGTGATCTATGAAAATACTTAGAAAGTGGGTAGAAAGTGAAAAAAGATTTTCTGACAGATGAAACATTATCAGTTAATTTGTTTACAAACATTATAATTATTTCCTCATTTATGTAAGCACTGACATCGATATATTTAAAAAGATATTTTGTATGAAATATAAGTCTGTGTAAAAAATTTTTTAAATAAAAACTATGTTTTGTTAACTTAATACCACATACCTTTTTCTTTTATAACTAATCATCTGGGTGTCGATAATTGTGGAACGGTGTTGATAACTGTGGACAAAGGTGTCGATAATTGTGAAATGGTGTCATGTGATCTGATACACTAAGTAATCGGGAATCAGCTCTTGTTTTCCAGTGGAACTTTGAGTAACTATTCATGCATAATTTACGTATTGAAAGTCTTTTCTACTTTTGCAATGGCCAAAAGATTGTTAAGGTGTCGATAATTGTAGCTGCCGCTCAACTATATTTAATGAATTTAAAAAGTTCAGTAAAGGTGCTTAAATTTTCTACTAAATTTAAGGGCTGGTCTTAAATGCAACTTGAATATACTACTAAATGGTTCCTTTAAAAGTAGAAGGCCTTTCAATTTCATAAAACCAGTGAAATTTAGTTCCTTCTGAAATTTGGTCATTGTGATACACATTTATTTCTGTAATATCTACAAATAAATAAATAAATAAATAGACCATTCTGGGGCTGGGAAGTTATAGTGGTGCTTGAAAGTTTGTGAACCCTTTAGAATTTTCTATATTTCTGTATAAATATTACCTAAAACATCATCAGATTTTCACACAAGTCCTAAAAGTAGATAAAGAGAACCCAGTTAAACAAATGAGACAAAAATATTATACTTGGTCATTTATTTATTGAGGAAAATGATCCAATATTACATATCTGTGAGTGGCAAATGCATGTGAACCTCTAGGATGAGCAGTTAATTTGAAGGTGGCATGAGAGTCAGGTGTTTTCAATCAATGGGATGACAATCAGGTGTGAGTGGGCACCTTGTTTTATTTAAAGAACAGGGATCTATCAAAGTCTGATCTTCACAACACATGTTTGTGGAAGTGTATCATGGCAAGAACAAAGGAGATTTCTGAGGACCTCAGAAAAAGCATTGTTGATGCTCATCAGGCTGGAAAAGGTTATAAATCCATCTCTAAAGAGTTTGGACTCCACCAATCCACAGTCAGATGGATTGTGTACAAATGGAGGAAATTCAAGACCATTGTTACCCTCCCCAGGAGTGGTCGACCAACAAAAATCACTCCAAGAGCAAGGCGTGTAATAGTCGGCGAGGTCACAAAGACCCCAGGGTAACTTCTAAGCAACTGAAGGCCTCTCTCACACTGGCTAATGTTAATGTTCATGAGTCCACTATCAGGAGAACACTGAACAACAATGGTGTGCATAGCAGGGTTGTAAGGAGAAAGCCACTGTTCTTCAAAAAGAACATTGCTGCTCATCTGCAGTTTGCTAAAGATCACATGGACAAGCCAGAAGGCTATTGGAAAAAATTTTTGTGGACAGATGAGACCAAAATAGAACTTTTTGGTTTAAATGAGAAGCGTTATGTTTGGAGAAAAGAAAACACTGCATTCCAGCATAAGAACCTTACCCCATCTGTGAAACATGGTGGTGGTAGCAGTGTTCTCCACTATCGTTAATGACTCGGCGGCCCGCCAAGTCATAACGGCTAGAAGAGCTATTACTGCAGACTCATAAATGCGCCGTCGAGCCTTAGGCCTTGTTTACATTATTTCGAATCAGCAGATCATCAGATTAACATTTTTAAAACGATTCGTGTGCACACACAAAATTTCTGTGCCCACAACAAAACCATTCCCCGTGCACACAGCAATGCCAATACACGGATACGCTAATCACATGACTAATTAGACGGCACATCACATGATCCCAGTGCATATCGGGCATGCGCAAGTCACTCACCACTTGCAAGTGGAAGGATGTCGTTGTAAAAAAATGAAGTATGCCAGTCTGTTATCGGCGGTACTGGTACTACAATGACGCTTTTTTTACACCGTGTATGGCCTTCGTGTTTATGCTAGAAGGATCTAACAGTGTTCAGTACACTCTTCACCTCGCAGAACGGCCGTTTTTTGCGATTACAACAAGACTATTTAGTGCTATGGTAACCAACACACTTCCTGTATTGCTTATTCACTTAATGACTTCCTCAACACACTTCCTGTATTGCTCATTCACATGACCAACATGGCATGACCAACGCCAGCGAATCAGGAAGGTGGATGTCACAGTGACGTTGTCCAATGACGACGTCAGCTAGAGCTCAGCACTGCGTATCCTCATTCCTCAATGTTTACACAGCACCGGATCAGATACGTACTGGGTTGAATACGTGGGCCCTGGCGGATTCAAACTGTTCCGCCTGTGGAGTCGTTTTCCGGCGTTTTAATGTGCACGGACAGTGCATCTGCAACGAAAATGATACGGATATGGTTTAATGTAAACACCACCTTAATTTTTGGCCGCTCAGTCAAAAAAAAAAGTTTACTTCAAAGAAAAGTAAAAAAACCACGCCAATACAAACACCAAATACAAACACCAAAGTAATTCTCTGATCACAGATCGTTGATGCGCTTTACTTTACAATAGGTTCAACAGAGGCCCTTAATGCTTGCTCGCTCACTTGTCACTACGCATGTGTAGTGCGGCGACAGAGGTGTGCGTGTCAGTTAAGTGGCTCCGATTGCCTCAGACCTCCGAGGGGAGTACGGTGGAAAGAAAAGACACATACTGCACATCAAATGAAAGGTAATTTTGTGTAGAATTCAACTAAAAACAAAGATATTTTATTCAATAAACATTTCAGTAACGGAGTGACAAAATAAATGTAAAGTCGGCTCCCAGTGTCAGAAGATTTTGCACAAAAGCAGCTACTTGCGAAATAAATAACATGCAACTTAGATGCCAGGAAATGGCATCTGAGGGGTTTCTTATTTCAAAATTTCCGCGAACCCCCCGGCGATGGCCGTTCAATACTACTGCCGAGCTATAACTTCAGGTAATGGAGAACACTGGGTAGTATCATGGTTTGGGCCTGTTTTGCTGCATCTGGGCCAGGATGGCTTGCCATCATTGATGGAACAATGAATTCTGAATTATACCAGCCAATTCTAAAGGAAAATGTCAGGACATCTGTCCATGAACTGAATCTCAAGAGAAGGTGGGTCATGCAGCAAGACAACGACCCTAAGCACACAAGTTGTTCTACTAAAGAATGGTTAAAGAAGAATAAAGTTAATGTTTTGGAATGGCCAATTCAAAGTCCTGACCTTAATCCAATCGAAATGTTGTGGAAGGACCTGAAGCAAGCAGTTCATGTGAGGAAACCCACCAACATCCCAGAGTTGAAGCTGTTCTGTATGGAGGAATGGGCTAAAATTCCTCCAAGCTGGTGTGCAGGACTGATCAACAATTACCGGAAACGTTTAGTTGCAGTTATTGCTGCACAGGGGGGTCACACCAGATACTGAAAGCAAAGGTTCTCATACTTTTGCCACTCACAGATATGTAATATTGGATCATTTTCCTCAATAAATAAATGACCACATATTATATTTTTGTCTCATTTGTTTAACTGGGTTCTCTTTATCTACTTTTAGGACTTTTGTGAAAATCTGATGATGTTTTAAGTTATACTTATGCAGAAATATAGAAAATTCTAAAGGGTTCACAAATTTTCAAGTGCCACTGTATTTAATTTGAGGGGATTCCCTAACAAATAAGGTCATAAAGTCAAGCAGCTGGGGAAGTCTGGTGTGTGCATGTACATGTTTATCTTTCTGCGTCATCGTCGTCTTCTTCTCTTGGATTTTACGGCAGCTAGCATCCATTGTTGCATTACTGCCATCGACAGGTTTACCTTGACCATGCACTGACAGTCCCATCATTCTGTTGTTAAATGAACAGTTGATAACTCCGAGGTGCTCACTGACCACCAATATTTATCAGTTTGGTCCTGTCTTTCCTTCACAACATAGCTTCTTCTCGCTTTCCATTACTGTAGTCAGTCTTTCACGTTTCATTTGCATCCTCCATTTCCCTCTCCTGTTTCAAATTTGTATCCCACAGTGCCTTGCGTGAATGGGGAAAGTCCACCACGTGATGCATGATGTAGTATCTTGAATTGGGTAATGGTGAAGCAAGAAATAATAGAGTAGAATTTTGGGCCACATGGCCAAAAATTAATTAATTGTTCTCACCACCTCCTCTGTTCAATGATGGTCATTCCAGGTTGACAAATATGGCTTCTTTTACTTCTCTTTCAAACCACCGGTCTTCGCTGGCTAAAATGGCAGAAATTGGTCCACCCTAAGGACAGAATGAGAGTCCACGGTGATGGCACCATGGACGGCTGCCTCGGAGTTTTGGTGTGCTCTGTGTTGTCTTGTTTTGGTTGTAAATAGTGCTTCATGTCACCCTTCCCGAATTTCTTTCACGAGAGAAGAACTCCTGAACATCAGGGAAATGACTTCAGTGGACTTATTTCCTACATTCATTCCACCATCCATAGATTTATTGTCCATTCTGGTCAAAGGAGCTCTCACCTACACTGCTGCTATTAAAGTGATACACCGGAGGAGAGGTAAATGAGCTGGAGCACTTGTGCGCCTTCGCCGGCGCGGACACTGTACACCACTGCCTGGAATATATCTCTCCAATGTGCACTCATTGAACAATAAAATGGATGAACTCTAGCTACTTTTGGGGAAAAACAGAGACTTTGTCAGCAGTTCTGTGCTTTACGGAGACGTGGCTGTGTGGATCGATAAGCTTAGCAAACCTATTGTGAGGACATCAAGGAAGTGGAGCAAGGAGGCTGTGGAGGATCTTCAGGCATGTCTGAACTCAACAGACTGGGACATTTTCAGGACTGCCACAAACAGTTTAGATGAGTACACAGAGGTGGTGACTTCATACATCAGCTTCTGTGAGGACAACTGTACACCAACTCGTACCAGGGTGAGTTATAACAATGACAAGCCCTGGTTCACAACTAGACTCAAACAGATGAGACAGCAGAAGGAGGAGGCATTCAAGAGTGGGGACAGGGACAGGTTTAGAGGAGATACACAGAACCTTTATTTTTCAATACATTTCTGAGTGGATAGTATCTCCACCCTTGACTCGTGTATGCTGCATAAATTGGAATAAAAAATATATATTTTCGAGAGTTAAAATCAACCGCAAAGTTGGCATTCGAGTTGCCCCACTGAGCCAGCCAGCCCTGAGTGCGTGGCGTCACAGCAGTAACCAGTTTTAAGGCCGAGGCCTTTTACAGCTATAGACCAAAGTCATATAAATAAAAATTTATGGTGAAAGTAAGAAATACCGTTACCGACTTGCTCAACTAAGACTGATTTGACTTCATTGATTATGGGTTGACTCTCATTAAAACAGGATAGGTGTTATAACTTATGCAACATACTGTACATGCATGCATTTTCACTGATAAAACGTAAAAGGCTAATTAAATAATCAGATGAACTGAGACAATCACATTCTGAAGCAAATTAAATAATCTTATAGTGGTAACTTAAATAAGCAAGTTACATGTACTGTATTAATCTAAATGCAGGTAAACAACATCATGTTGTTTTTGTTGTTTTGTATCCAAATGAAAGTTAGAGCTTACCTGTCTGTGTTCTCGCTTCTTGAAGGCCGATCTTGTGGCTGATTGTTTAGAAACAATCTGACTTTCAGTTGTTCATTCAGTTCTCCGTTCATTCGCTTCTTCCACATAAGGCCGAGATATTGCTGCTGAGACAAGTATATCCAGTGGAGAAATCAGATGGCTGGTCCACTCATTCTCCATTTTCTCCATACTGAGTACTCCGCCATTACTGCTCGGCTCAGGCAATTACTAAAACACGGGACGGGACGGGACTGGTTTTAGCAACAACCGTGGGGAGGTCACTGCTCGAGTGATAACATGTCATGTCCCATCCTGTTCCATCCCGGGTTTTACCAACAACCCTTGGCTCACACTTTGGGAGAACTGGTGCAACTGAACTTACTTTCCTTTTTTTTTAAATAAATACTTTCCTTTTCTTGTAGTTTTCTTTTCCTTTAATTGTTGGTACTGCACCCTCTTTCAATACGGGCTTATAGCCAATGCTCCTCAACAGATTAGAGGTTTCGTATGAGTCTTCAGTAAAATGTGCAGAGCAGAGGAAAGACCACTTCGTAGGCGCCCAATGTGCCCGTGAACTTCTCGCAAAACGTGTCCAAATCTTTGCAGTTTGAATATTCTTGGACCATGAATGCAACATAAATCCACCTTCTGTCGTGTTGCTGCACCCGCCAGCAACATATCTACGTGGCATAGCGATAAATTAGCTCAAAATGGAGGATCGGAGTTGCAGTCAGCTCTGTGTTTTAGTATAGCAGAAATGGCAATGAGACCGATAGACTTCCTGCTGTGATGTCACAGATGTCAAGGTCATTCACTCAGACCACTACCTATATGAATCACTTTAATCATAAAAATTGCTACATTAGATTTATTGTTAATGATTAAAACTATTCCTGTGTCAATCTTGAGGTCTCAGGGCATTTATAAACAAAAAGTGAGGCCATGGTTTTGTGTATATGCTTTAAAGAGTCCAAATACAGGTTCAGCAAGGCGGTGAGAGATGCTAAATGGCTGTATGCTGAGAAACTACAGCAGTAATTCTTGACTAATGACTCTGTACCTGTCTGGAGAGGGCTAAGGCAAATCATAAACTACAAACCCAAACCACCTCACTCTGTCAACAACCTTCACCTTGAAAACAACCTTAACACCTTCTACTGCCATTTTGAAAAACAATGGGACAGTCCTGATACCTCTCCTCACAATCACCATCTCCACCCCAACATCCCCACTTCCCCCCTCTCTTCAGGAGCCTGATCCCCCCATCTCTGTTCATATCAAAGGCCCCCTCCACCTCCTCCCCCACTGCACCTCTCACCATTCAGGAGAGGGATGTCAGTAGATTGTTCAAGAGATAGAACCCCCATAAATCAGCTGGACCTGACTCTGTCTCTCAATCTACCCTGAGAAACTGCACCGACCAGTTGTCTCCAGTGTTCACAGATATTTTCAACACCTCACTGGAGACATACCATGTGCCAGCCTGTTTCAAATCCTCCACCATCATACTTATCCCCAAAAAAGCAAGAACCACAGGACTAAATGACTACAGATCCATCACCCTCACTTCCATGGTGATGAAGTCCTTTGAGTGTCTTGTTCTCTCCCACCTCAAAGCCATCACAGACCCCCTTCTGAACCCCCTGCAGTTTGCCTACAGAGCCAACAGGTCTGTGGACGAAGCTGTCAACACAGCCCTCCACTTTATTCTCCAGCACCTGGATTCCCCAGGAATCTATGCCAGGGTCCTATGTGTGGACTTCAGCTCTGCATTCAATACCATCATTCCAGCTCTACTACAGGACAAATTGTCCCAGCTAAATGTGCCTTACCCCACCTGCAGGTGGATCACTGACTTCCTGACTGACAAGAAGCAGCAAGTGAGGTTGGGGAAGCATGTATCCAACACTCAGACAATCAGCACTGGATCCCCCCAAGGCTGTGTTTTTTTCTCCTCTGTTCTTCTCCCTGTAATCAAACAGCTGCACCTCCACCCACCAGTCCATCAAGCTCCTGAAGTTTGTGGATGACACTACCCTCATTGGACTCATCTCTGGTGAGGATGAGTCTGCCTACAGGTGGGAGATCAACCATCTGGTGACCTGGTACAGCCAAAACAACCTGGAGCTAAATGCTGCAAAAACAGTGGAAATGATTATGGACTTCAGGAAGAACCCAGCCCCTCCTCTCCCCATCACCCTGCGTGACTCACCAGTGGACACTGTGGAGTCCTTTTGCTTCCTGGGCACCATAATCACCCAGGACCTGAAGTGGGAACTGAACATCAGCTCCCTCATCTCAAAAGCACAGCAGAGGATGTACTTCCTGCGGCAGTTAAAGAAGTTCAGCCTGCCAAAGACAATGATGGTGCACTTCTACACAGCCATCATTGAGTCCATCCTCACTTCCTCCATCACCATCTGGTATGCTGCCACCACTTCTAGGGAAAAGGGTAGACTTCAGGGCGTCATTCGCTCAGCAGAGAAGGTGATCAGCTGCAGCCTGCCTTCACTTGAGGACCTGTTCGCTTCCAGGACACTGAGGCAGGCAGGAAAGATTGTGGCTGATCCCTCCCACCCCAGACATAAACTCTTTGAGACGCTCCCCTCCGGCAGGAGGCTGCGGTCCATCAAGACCAAAACCTCACGCCATAGAAACTTTCCTACCGCTGCTGGCCTCATAAACATGACCAGTGACACCCATTTACTCTGCCCCCCCGCCAGTATCATACTTCAGACTCCTGACCCACTCTGCCCCCCCACCTCAATAAACAAGACCAGCGTCCCCATTTACTCTGCCCCCCAGTTGTTTACCTGATTTGCACATTTGTTTACTTTATCTTATTGTTTACCTAATTTGCACATTTGTTTACCTGCACAGTTGTTTATTTATTTTATCTTATTTTTATCTTGTTTATTTATTTCTTAACATCTTAGAATAGACTATCTTTATTTAGCATTTATTTATTGAGCAGGGCGGCATGGTGGTGTAGTGGTTAGCGCTGTCACCTCACAGCAAGGAGGTCCTGGGTTCGAGCCCCGGGGCCGGCGAGGGCCTTTCTGTGTGGAGTTTGCATGTTCTCCCCGTGTCCACGTGGGTTTCCTCCGGGTGCTCCGGTTTCCCCCAAAGACATGCAGGTTAGGTTAACTGGTGACTCTAAATTGACCGTAGGTGTGAATGTGAGTGTGAATGGTTGTCTGTGTCTATGTGTCAGCCCTGTGATGACCTGGCGACTTGTCCAGGGTGTACCCCGCCTTTCGCCCGTAGTCAGCTGGGATAGGCTCCAGCTTGCCTGCGACCCTGTAGAAGGATAAAGTGGCTAGAGATAATGAGATGAGATGAGATGAGATTTATTGAGCACCTTAACTCCAAGCCAAATTCCTTGTAGTTGCAACAATTATGAATATGAATGAATATGAATATGAATATGTCTTTATTGTCATTGCCACAAGTACAACGAAATTGAAAGTGCTATCCAGTCAGTGCAAAGAGTCAATAAATAGGGTAAAATAATAGGGTAAAAAGCAATAAACAGTGGCCTAAGCCCAAGACACACAGACCACACACTCACATATACCTACACAGTTCCAGTTGCCTCATTCACACAGTTCAGACATCAGACATCATGTAAACAAATTCTCTGTATGTAAGCAGAGTTCCTTAGTTTCTAGCAGCATTAAGGCAGGTGACTGCAGTGGGATAGAAACTGTTCTTAAATCTATTTGTCCTTGCCCTGATTGCTCTGTACCGCTTGCCTGAGGGCATCAGTTCAAACAGGGGATAGCCAGGGTGTGAGGTGTCTTTTATAATGTTCTGGGCTTTTTTCAAACACCGCAAGCGGTGAAGTTCTTCCAGTGTGGGGAGAGGGCATCCAACAATCTTTTGGGCGGTGTTGATGACCCCCTGAAGCGCTTTCCTCTGAGCTGCTGTGCTGCTTTTATACCAGATGCATATGCAGTATATTAGTATGCTTTCAATGGAGGCCCTGTAGAAACAGACCAGCAGTCTTTGTGTGATGTTGTTCTTTCTGAGTATTCTGAGAAAGTACAGTCTCTGTTGGGTCTTTTTCAGCAGCTCAGAGGTGTTTACGCTCCAGGACAGACTGTCCTCGATGTTGACTCCCAGGAAACGAAAGTCTGCTACCCTCTCCACACATTGCCCGTTGATGGTTAGAGGTGGAATTTCAGTTCTTTTCCTTCTGTAGTCGACTATGAGTTCTTTTGTCTTTGAGGTATTCAGGAGAAGGTTGTTGGCCATGCACCATGACACCAGCTGCTCTACCTCGTCTCTGTAGGCGGACTCGTCACCCCCAGATATGAGCCCCACCACTGTAGTGTCGTCTGCAAACTTTACGATGGTATTGCTCTGATGGACAGGGGAGCAGTCATGTGTGTATAGAGAGTAGAACAGTGGGCTAAGCACACAGCCCTGAGGAGAGCCAGTGCTGAGGCTCAGGGCTGGGGATGTGTGGTGGCCAATTCTCACTCTCTGTTTGCGGTCAGAGAGGAAGCTGTTAATCCACATACAGGTTGTGTGAGGAAGCCCCAGGTCTCTTAGCTTGGTCACCAGTCTGTGTGGGAGGATGGTATTAAACGCAGAGCTGTAATCCACGAAGAGCATCCGCACATAGCTCCCCTGCCCCTCCAGGTGTAACAGGGCGGCATGGAGCACTGTGGCCACGGCGTCCTCCGTGGATCGGTTTGCTCTGTATGCAAACTGGTGGGGATCAAGGCTGCGGGGCAGGGTTGATGTAATGTGACTGCGGACCAGTTTTTCAAAGCACTTCATTATCACTGGGGTGAGTGCCACTGGTCTGTAGTCATTTAGGCCGGAGATGTGGGGCTTCTTGGGCACCGGAACTATGATGGAGGACTTGAGACAGTGTGGGACAGTCGACTGTGCCAGTGATTGGTTGAAGATCCTGGTGAAGATCCCAGCCAGCTGGTCAGCGCAGTCCCTCAGCACCCGTCCCGGGACGCCATCGGGTCCCGTCGCCTTCCTTGGGTTGACAGCCTGCAGCGAGCGCCTCACCTCGTGTTCCTCCAGAGTGAGGACAGTGCTGCTGTGGGCCGCATGATGTTGTTGGGCCTCTGGTGCTGTGACCTCAAAGCGGGCGAAGAAAATGTTCAGCTCCTCTGCCAGTGCAGGATCACCTTCGGCGTCTCTGGGGTTGGTCTTGTAGTTTGTCAGGTGCTGGATACCCTGCCACATCTGCCTACTGTTGTTGCTCTCCAGGTGGTCCTCAATCCTCCTCCTGTAGTCTGCCTTGGCCACTTTGATTCCTCTCTTCAGGTTGGCTCGAGCTGCACTGTAGTGGCCTCTGTCGCCGGTCCTGAAGGCGATGTTCCTCTGCTTCAGCAGCTGCTGGACCTCCCGGGTCATCCAGGGCTTTTGGTTTGGGTAGACCCGGATACGTTTGTGCACTGTGACAGTGTCTATGCAGTTCTTGATGTAACAAAGAACACTGACTGTGAACATGTCCAGGTCTTGATGTTCAAAAATATCCCAGTTGGTCCTATCAAAGCAGTCCTGCAGCTGCATGGTAGCATCCTCTGGCCATGTGGCAACAGTCTTTGCTGTGGTGGGAGCGGTTTTCTTGAGGGGTGCATATGCCGGGATTAGAAACAGTGATACATGGTCTGACTGACCCAGGTGTGGTAGGGGACTAGCCCTGTAGCCCCCTTTGATGTTTGAATATACTTTGTCCAAAATGTTGTCACCCCTAGTGGCACATTTGACATGCTGATGGAGTTTAGGGAGAGCTGTTTTTAAGTCCGCATGATTAAAATCCCCAGCTATGATGTGTACAGCGTCAGGGTATCTGCTCTGCTTGTTGCTAACATTTGCATGCAACAATGCAATAGCTGAGTTAGCATTAGCATCCGGTGGTATGTAAACAGCAGTTATTATGACAACGGTGAATTCTCTTGGAAGATAGATAGGTCTGCATTTGACGGTCCGATATTCTATGTCAGGAGAGCAGTGGCGGTCAGTTTTCACTGTGTTGGTGCACCAGCTATTATTCACGTACATACAGAGTCCTCCTCCTTTCCTCTTACCGGATTCTGCTGTCCGATCGTGGCGATGTGTGGTATGGCCCGCTAGCTCGATAGCAGAGTCCGGAATGCATTGATGAAGCCAGGTCTCGGTGATGAGCAGGATGCATGAATCTTTGACGTGTTTATTGGCTGCCACTTGTAGCCTCAGTTCATCCATCTTGTTCGCCAGGGATCTGGCATTGGAGATGAGTAGACTAGGAAGCGGTGGTTTGAGTGGCTGCCTACGTAGCCTGGCTAGCGCACCAGCCCTGCAGCCTCGCTTTCTCTTTCTCTCCCGACGCCGCTTCCGCCTCCTCCCCGCCGGGATGGTAATCCATGGAGAGCCCGGTCGGATCTTATGCAGTCGGATAAATTCGCTAGAAACGTTGTTATGATAGCGTAATCCGATCTTAAGGAGGTCATGTCGGCTGTAGATGTTATTCGCTCGACTGACAGTACACAAAAACAAACTGTTAGGACTTGGACTGTTTTGGCCTCTAGAGGCCGCTGTTATTTCCTTTTCGTGTCATATTTATTTTGGCCTCTAGAGGCCGCCACTGTTCCTGTGTTTTGTGTTTTTTTTGTTAATTGCCTGTTAGTCCTAATTATCTTCACCTGTGTCCTTAATTAGTTTGTGTATTTATACCCCTGAGTTCAGTCCTCTTGTCACGGAGTCTTTGTGCTGTTATGTTTATCTCCAGTTTCCTTTGTACTGTGTTTTGTGGATCTTCTGAGCTTTTGCATTTTTGCCTTTTTCTTTTTGAATTATACTCTTTGTTTTTGTTTTTTTTTTGTTTTGCCCTGGATTGTATATAGTGTACATAGTATAAATAAACCTTTTGTTACTTTTTCTACTTCCGCCTCACGCCTCTGCATTTGAGTCATTCCCCTGGTGGCCTAGTGGGGGTTTGCTGGATCATCACACCAACGAACCAGGTTCGAATCCCAGCAAAACCCTAACAGAAAGACTCCGTCATGACCGACTCAGCAGAGGCTGCTTCAACTGTCTACCCGGCCAACCTTCAGGGAATTATGGCAGCTTTGACACACTTCGGAGCGACCATGGACGCTCATGGACGTACGCTCACCAGCCAACGTGAGGCCCTTGCTCGCCACGAGGAACTGCTTCAGCAAATTGGGAAAACCCTGGCACAGCTGACATCTCTGCCTGCATCTCTTGCTCCTGATCCAGCTCCCGCTCCAGTGCCTCCTGCCATGCTGCCTTCTTCACCTCGCGAACCCAGCCTTCCTGCACCACAGAGGTATGACGGCAAGCACAGTGAGTGCCGAGAGTTCCTTACCCAGTGTCAACTCACCTTTGAGCTTCAGCCTACCACCTACACTACGGATCGCCGCAAGATTGCCTTTGTGATCACCTTATTAGCTGGTAAGGCGCGAGCCTGGGCTACTGCTATCTGGCAAAGACAGGGACCTGAGTGCTTTGATTTCCAGCTGTTTTCTGAAGAGATGCTTCGGGTCTTCGATCAGGCAGACATCAGTACCGACGCAGCCCGAAAGCTCATGTCCATCCGGCAAGGAGGAAGCGTCGCAGATTACGCCATCTCGTTCCGAACACTCGCAGCAGTAAGTGGATGGAACGAGACTGCCCTGGTGTCAGCCTTCCACCATGGTCTGTCTGACCCCATCAAGGACGGTCTGGCCTCTATTGGATGCCCAAGTGACCTCGAAACCCTCATCTCACATGCTATTCGTCTGGACAACAGGATGAGAGAATGCCACCAAGCCTTGAGCCCCCCCAGCCTCCCTACCTCTATTTGGAGACCGTCTACCTCCTTCAGTGACTGTCCAGAACCCATGCAAGTGGGTCATACTCGCCTCTCCGCATCTGAGAGGGAGCGCAGAAGGAGGGACAAGTGCTGCATCTACTGTGGCAAGCCTGGTCACTTCCGAGCATCATGTCCCGAACTCTTGGGAAAAGGACCGCCCCGTCCAGCCGAGGGAGGGTTGTGACGGGGCCTACCCTCTCTCCCGGACTCCCTGGCCAAGGAATCTACATCCCGGTCTCCATCTCCTGGGGTGAGTCTGTCCACTCTTGTCAAGCTTTGATAGACTCAGGGGCGGCTGGGAACTTTATGGATATTCACTTCGCCCAAAGCATCAATATACCTACTGCACCTCTTGAAGTCCCTCTGTCTGTGTCTGCCCTCGATGGTCAAGCGTTAGGTGATGGAAGAGTCACCCAAGTTACTTCTCCAGTCTTCCTCCAGTCTCAAGGTCACAAGGAAGAAATATCCCTGCACCTGATTCCTTCACCTGAGTTCCCAGTTATTCTAGGCCTTCCTTGGCTTACTCACCACAACCCTCGCATAGACTGGGTAACAAGCCAGGTTGTGGAATGGGGCCCTGCATGCCATGCCTCCTGTCTGCTCTCTAGCTCTCCTGTGTCTCCTGCCGAGCCCCCTGATCTCACCGAGTTATCTCAAGTTCCCACAGAGTACTGGGATCTCAAGGAGGTATTCAGCAAGAGCAGGGCCGCCGTTCTTCCTCCGCACCGGGCCTACGACTGTGCCATCGACTTGCTCCCTGGGACTACCCCTCCTCGTGGCAGACTGTTTTCCCTCTCTCAGCCAGAACGCAAGGCTATGGAGGAATACCTCAAAGACGCCCTGGTCTCTGGGTTCATTCGACCCTCCACCTCACCTGCTGGTGCCGGCTTCTTCTTTGTCGGCAAGAAGGATGGGGGGCTTCGACCATGTATTGACTACAGGGGCCTGAACAAGATCACTGTGCATCGCCTGCTTGACTCCCGCCGGGTCCGCGGCGGGTTGCAATATCTGGTGGACTGGGAGGGCTATGGTCCTGAGGAGCGCTGCTGGGTTCCTGCTCGGGATGTCCTGGATAAAGAACTGTGTCGGGACTTCCATTCGGCCCATCCGGATCGCCCTGGGAACGTCAGGAGACGCTCCTAGAGGGGGGGGTCCTGTTAGGACTTGGACTGTTTTGGCCTCTAGAGGCCGCTGTTATTTCCTTTTCGTGTCATATTTATTTTGGCCTCTAGAGGCCGCCACTGTTCCTGTGTTTTGTGTTTTTTTTGTTAATTGCCTGTTAGTCCTAATTATCTTCACCTGTGTCCTTAATTAGTTTGTGTATTTATACCCCTGAGTTCAGTCCTCTTGTCACGGAGTCTTTGTGCTGTTATGTTTATCTCCAGTTTCCTTTGTACTGTGTTTTGTGGATCTTCTGAGCTTTTGCATTTTTGCCTTTTTCTTTTTGAATTATACTCTTTGTTTTTGTTTTTTTTGTTTTGCCCTGGATTGTATATAGTGTACATAGTATAAATAAACCTTTTGTTACTTTTTCTACTTCCGCCTCACGCCTCTGCATTTGAGTCATTCCCCTGGTGGCCTAGTGGGGGTTTGCTGGATCATCACACCAACGAACCAGGTTCGAATCCCAGCAAAACCCTAACACAAACATGAGACGAACATAAACATCCAAACCCTACACCGACTGGTAGGACACTGAGCTGCTGCAACTGTGTGCGCCGCCATCATCATTATTGCAATTACTTGGCAATAAAGCTTTTTTCTGATTCTGAATACCCAGACACAAACAGGACAACATAGTGTACGCAATTCAATGCAGTGAGGAATGCACAGACCTGTACATTGGAGAAACGAAGCAACTGCTTCACAGGCGCATGGCTCAACACAGAAGAGCCAGTTCCTCAGACCAGGACTCTGCAGTCTATCTTCATCTTAATAACAAAGGACACTCATTTCAGGACTGCAATGTACACATTTTAGCCAGAACACCGGTGGTTTGAAAGAGGAGTAAAAGAAGCAATCTTTGGCTACATCCACACGACAACGGCAACGAGATGTTATTTAAAAATATATCGCGTCCAAATGGGCAACGATCAGTAAAATATCAGGTCCATATGGCAACGCAACGCTTGCTGAAAACGATGCAATACACATGCCACACCTCTAGGGGCGCTGTAAGACGGTCCCTTCGGAGACACCAGAACAATAGAAGAAGTAAGGACGCATGCGCATAAACTATTATGCGCGAGGCTTCATTTTAAACAAAGTCAGAAAAATCTGTTCGTAAAATTACATTATAATGACCAAATACAATGAAAAGTATTTTTCCAGTCTCACCTGTGAAAGGTAATCCCATGTGATCTCGTTTGGACGGTAAACCTGTTGGTACAGTTAAACGCAGCACATGAATGAGGCATCTCTATTCTCCGCTTTGACCCATCCAATATGGCGGCGAGGATGACGTATGATTCTACGCGGAAGGCGGCGTCTTTAATGGTCCGGAATAAATTGAATGCTACATGTTGATGGATTAATTTGTTCTTCTACGCCCTTTTTGAGGAATGTATTGTAGGACTTAAACCAACATCTGAAGAGATGAGATCGCTCCTTTTTTTCCCTATTTTTGCTGGCGGGATTGACTCTGCCCTAAGGGCTGTTCTCTCTCTCTCTCACTTTGCACCATTACACAATAAATATTCACAGTGAAAATATATTGTAAGCGTGTTTCATGAACCAAGTTATAGGATTTGTTGACAACTCGCATTGAGTTCGTTACACTTCTACCCGGCGTGAAGCACATGTGGTTGTGACGTCATCGTAAACAAATCCGTTCTACTCATCCAGACGACTTCGCAATGGCAACGTTGCCAGATCTTTCCACTCTGGAACCCGTTCTCAAAAGATTGCGTTGTGGGGCACCCAAAACGCCGGTGCCGTGTGGACGCCAGGCCGAAACGATAAACAATTGTATCGGATTCACCTGAATCCATTGCCGTGTGGACAGGGCCTTTGTCAACCTGGAATAACCATCACTGAACAGAGGAGGTGGTCTGAGACACCACTTATCAGCCACCTACAGTGCAGTCCTTGGAACACTTCCCAGAAAACTGAATACACATCCACACCAAAACTCAGCTGACTTCAAAGACTCACATGATGGCAGAGAGAGCCAACGACCCACGGATCAGCCTAACGACCTTCTAGACTGCTAACACCATTCACACCTGGCCTTCAGTGACCCTAAAGGCCTCTGCATGCTCTTGCGACAAGGCTTTCGCAGATAGCTTTTCGTAGACAGTTGTAATTTATCGTTGAGCGGGGAGTATAGGCGTACGCGATGTTATTCACCGGCACAACGCAAGGGGGCGCGAAGTCGCTAGGAGTAGTTGGTGGGTGTGGTTAGTGGAGTGTTTATCCTCCGGTTACTTATAATGACTAGAACTTTTTTTTTTTATAATGACTAGAACTGGAGTCGTATAGATGTACGTACTTCCTCACTTCCTCAATAAATATATCTTAAAATAGGTTTAAAATATATGTCTTAAAATATGTCTTAAAATAGGTTTCATATTGTGAGATAATAATCTCCACTCTCTCCATGAGTTGATTAGATTAGAAATCTATTGGAATGGAAATATATTTCAGTTCAGGAAAGCCTGTATTTGTAATAATATAGTAATATATGAGGAAAGAATGATCAAAACTTTTGAATTATAGGTGTGGAGATGAGTTCTGAGAGTAAGCAAGAGACAAAAGAAAATGAAAGAGTGGGTAAGAGAAACTATTGGTGTGCCAGAGAAAGGTCTTCCGGAGATGATTAAGACAAGGAAGCTGACCAATTATGAGCACTGGGAGCAGAGAGGTGACAGTCTAGCTCTGACATCTATTGAAGGTGAGATCTGTGCCAAAGGACGAAGAGGAAAGAGACGGTCAGAATTGGTGGAAAACATCTGAAGCTGAAGGAATAGGATGGAGAATGCAAGAAGGATGGCCATCAAGTGAAGCACCTACGGCTCTTCAAGGGTTAAGGCATGCTGAACCACAACCAGTAATACATACAGTACTGTGCAGAAGTCTTAGGCACATGTAAAGAAATGCTGTAGATAAAAAATGGCTTCAAAAATAATGACATGAAATGTTTCAACATTGGAAAAAAATACTATAAACAGCAGTAAGCCATAATACAACCCCGATTCCAAAAAAGTTGGGACAAAGTACAAATTGTAAATAAAAACAGAATGCAATAATTTACAAATCTCAAAAACTGATATTGTATTCACAGTAGAACATAGACAACATATCAAATGTCGAAAGTGAGACATTTTGAAATTTAATGCCAAATATTGGCTCATTTGAAATTTCATGACAGCAACACATCTCAAAAAAGTTGGGACGGGGGCAATAAGAGGCTGGAAAAGTTAAAGGTACAAAAAAGGAACAGCTGGAGGACCAAATTGCAACTCATTAGGTCAACTGGCAATAGGTCATTAACATGACTGGGTATAAAAAGAGCATCTTGGAGTGGCAGCGGCTCTCAGAAGTAAAGATGGGAAGAGGATCACCAATCCCCCTAATTCTGCGCCGACAAATAGTGGAGCAATATCAGAAAGGAGTTCGACAATGTAAAATTGCAAAGAGTTTCAACATATCATCATCTACAGTGCATAATATCATCAAAAGATTCAGAGAATCTGGAAGAATCTCTGTGCGTAAGGGTCAAAGCTGGAAAACCATACTGGGTGCCAGTGATCTTCGAGCCCTTAGACGGCACTGCATCACATACAGGCATGCTTCTGTATTGGAAATCACAAAATGGGCTCAGGAATATTTCCAGAGAACATCATCTGTGAACACAATTCACCGTGCCATCCGCCGTTGCCAGCTAAAACTCTATAGTTCAAAGAAGAAGCCATATCTAAACATGATCCAGAAGCGCAGACGTCTTCTCTGGGCCAAGGCTCATTTAAAATGGACTGTGGCAAAGTGGAAAACTGTTCTGTGGTCAGATGAATCAAAATTTGAAGTTCTTTATGGAAATCAGGGATGCCGTGTCATTCGGACTAAAGAGGAGAAGGACGACCCAAGTTGTTATCAGCGCTCAGTTCAGAAGCCTGCATCTCTGATGGTATGGGGTTGCATTAGTGCATGTGGCATGGGCAGCTTACACATCTGGAAAGACACCATCAATGCTGAAAGGTATATCCAGGTTCTAGAGCAACATATGCTCCCATCCAGATGACGTCTCCTTCAGGGAAGACCTTGCATTTTCCAACATGACAATGCCAAACCACATACTGCATCAATTACAGCATCATGGCTGCGTAGAAGAAGGGTCCAGGTACTGAACTGGCCAGCCTGCAGTCCAGATCTTTCACCCATAGAAAACATTTGGCGCGTCATAAAATGGAAGATATGACAAAAAAGACCTAAGACAGTTGAGCAACTAGAATCCTACATTAGACAAGAATGAGTTAACATTCCTATCCCTAAACTTGAGCAACTTGTTTCCTCAGTCCCCAGACATTTACAGACTGTTGTAAAGAGAAAAGGGGATGTCTCACAGTGGTAAACATAGCCTTGTCCCAACTTTTTTGAGATGTGGTGTTGTCATGAAATTTAAAATCACCTAATTTTTCTCTTTAAATTATACATTTTCTCAGTTTAAACATTTGATATGTCATCTATGTTCTATTCTGAATAAAATATGGAATTTTGAAACTTCCACATCATTGCATTCCGTTTTTATTTACAATTTGTACTTTGTCCCAACTTTTTTGGAATTGGGGTTGTAAATAATAAAGTCAATATTTGGTGTGAGATGACACTTTGCTTTAAAAAAAATAGTAGTCTCAGGTACAATGAGTGCAGTTTTAAAAGGAAATAAGCTGTAGGTTTTACTGAACATCTTGCAGAACCAGCCACAGTTTTTCTGGACACTTTGACTGTCACACTCGCTTCTTAATTTTGCACCAAAACCCAGCAGCCTTCATTATGTTTTCTTTTTTAATCTGAAAAGTGCTCTCTTATGTAATATGCTGCTCAGCTCAGATACAGTTTTTCTGTAATATTTAATTTTGTTCTGGAAAAATGAATGTTTGGAACTCTAAAATGTTTTTGTACTGACTTGATAATGTAGAAATCATAAAATAGAAATCTACAGCAAAGTATGTATTAAAAAAAAAATAGGTTTCCTAAGCCCAAGATAAATAGAGGTCATATTTTAAAAAGCCCATTTTCAGAGCTGATCAGCTGATGTCTTTATGCAGAAAAGGCAAAAAAAGAAATGTTACACACAAATGCTAATTCTAGTAATTGTTAACCAATAATACATCTTGCATGGGGGCGGCACGGTGGTGTAGTGGTTAGCGCTGTCGCCTCACAGCAAGAAGGTCTGGGTTCGAGCCCCATGGCCGGCGAGGGCCTTTCTGTGCGGAGTTTGCATGTTCTCCCTGTGTCCGCGTGGGTTTCCTCCGGGTGCTCCGGTTTCCCCCACAGTCCAAAGACATGCAGGTTAGATTAACTGGTGACTCTAAATTGACCGTAGGTGTGAATGTGAGTGTGGATGGTTGTCTGTGTCTATGTGTCAGCCCTGTGATGACCTGGCGACTTGTCCAGGGTGTACCCCGCCTTTCGCCCATAGTCAGCTGGGATAGGCTCCAGCTTGCCTGCGACCCTGTAGAACAGGATAAAGCGGCTAGAGATAATGAGATGAAATGAGACATCTTGCATGTTGGTAGTTGTTGTTCCTGTGCCACCACAACCCATTTTACATTTATGCTTTCAAAAGGATAATAAAAAAGTGCAGTAAACTGTTGTATTCAAAACTCCCTCTCGTGTAAATGTTAAATGATGCAGAAGAATGAATGATGTTTAAAGAGGTACTGCACACATAAATGTGTGTTTTGTTTTTAAGTCAAGTCAAGTCAAGTTTATTTGTACAGCGCTTTTAACAATAAACATTGTCGCAAAGCAGCTTTACAGAATTTGAACGACTTAAAACATGAGCTAATTTTATCCCTAATCTATCCCCAATGAGCAAGCCTGTGTTTTATTCATAACCTAATCCACCGATAACAACCTCGAGACGAGTCGGAACAAGACCAGTCTCAGGGCTCACCATACTCAATGAGCGTGCAGCGCAATGTCAGAGCGCTCTGGGCAAACAGCAAAGGGGAAGGATGGCAAAACCAAGTATGCGTCTCTCAACCTGTTTGATACCTACAAAGGAAAGAGCCTTGAAGTACAGAAGCCTGTTGTTGCCCCTCGTCATGGCTTGCAGTCTCTTGGTAAAGTTGCCTCTGCACGGCGCATGCCCCCCCCCAGCCAACCTGCCCAGTTTGAAGGCGGAGAACAAAGGCAACGACCCCAACGTCTCGCTCGTTCCCAAAGACGGCACAGGATGGGCAAGCAAGCCAGAATCAGCAGACCCAAAGAGTACCGATGTATCGTCAGCACCGCAGCCGGAGTCGCAGCAGCCTGCGGCTTCACAGATGCCTGCACCGAGCCTGCCGAGAACTCCTCCAGCTCAAGAGGCCCAAACTCCAGCTATAGCCGCAGGGCCAAGGTCCTGGGCTCCGGCCAGTGTTACACATGGAGTACAAGGAGATGGTGGAAAGGGATCAAACCAACCGTCGCCATTCTCTCGCGAGGAATTTCCCAGCCTGCAGGCGGCGGGAGACCAGGACAAAGCTGGCAAAGAACAGGCCACTGCAGATCAGTGGTATGGGCCAGGACCAAGCCTCCGCCCCCAGAATGTGACGAGTTGGCGGGATGGTGGGGGCCGCGCACTGGCGCCCACCATAGCAGGGGAGGGGGTAGTGGAGGGTGGTGTTGGGGGAGCCATGGGAATGGAGGGTGCAGCTGGGGCCGCCCTCCTTCCAAATCCCTCCCATGGACCCACCCTCCCCCTCCCCCAGCCTCCGGTTGGCCCGCAGTTCCCTCCTTACAGAGGACTCATGCCTCCATTTATGTACCCACCATACTTGCCCTTTCCACCGCCGTTTGGTCCACAAGGGCCGTACGGGTATCCACCACCCAATGAGGCCCCTAGATTCTCTCGTTCGCAGGGTGGGCCTGCGCCAGAGGGGAGGCCACCTGGTGGCCCCCGTGGGGAGGTGGTTAAACGCCCTTCCATCCTAAAGCAGGATGACCTCAAGGAGCTGGATGAGCTAGACCATGATGGAGATGAAGGATGGGCTGGTGCACAAGAGGAGATTGACTACTCAGCCAAATTAAAGTTCAGCGATGATGAAGGTGAAGATGAGGGGGATGAAGAGGAGACTGAAAGCAAGAATGGAATTCTGGAACAAAGGGAGCAGCAGAAATCCCAAGACGGACCTGCTCCGAGTTCACGTTCCCGGACGTCTGAGAGCGTCTGAGAGTTTTTAGCTGTAAACTAAATCATATAACTGTACTGTGATCAAATACATCAATACTGGTGTTAATATTGACAAATTATAATTTTTCTAAAAATGAGTATTTTATGAGTTGAAAATGGCTCAAAATCATTCTGAATCTTGCAAGTCTGATGCTGATGTAGCGCTGATCATTTGGGAATTATCTACGTCATGAAATTTATATATACAAAAAAAAAAGAATGTTAATGCCCTCTAATCAGAGGTGGGCAGCTTACCTCCCAGAGCCCCCACCCTTGAATGGGAGTCTGTGAAACCGCAATCGTTTTCAAATACATGCTGATTGAGACCCATCATTCACAGGAATTTATGCTATTTCCCCACCTCGCCCCCCTCATCAGCACCCTCCCTTGCCCGCTTTTGTGATTGAAGTTACATGGACCAGTTTAATAGAAGTATAGTCCAAAAAATTTGAAATTGACTAAATGCTCTGTGTTAGATTATGTGTTCCTTTTAAAGCATTTTGATGATCCAAACATATTAATTGATAAAAAAATCAAGAGGAATTGGCATATGGGCATCCTTGGATGCAACAGAGATTTGTGAATCAATAAACTGACAGTGGAATGACAGATAGACAACCCCTGGCAAGCTGAAGGACATCAGCAAATGAAAGCAAGGAGTTTAGCAGTGACTGATCATCTGACCACTAGCTTTAATGAGCTGTACTTATTTCACACATGGAAGCTGTTTCAATGAGTTGAAGAGGCAAAAAGCAGCAGTCAACAACTCAGTTTCCTACTTGAGAAAATAAGATCTGATAGGTGCTGATGTCCCTAATCAATAAGCGCCAACTGAATCTTGGATTTCAACTGATTTACAGCTGAACCTACTGGAGAGTAAACCACTTTTTTATCGATCATTGGCACCAGGGGCATCAGAAGCATTTTTAATGTGGGGGGGGACACAGTGGTGGGGGGTCTGGGGGTCCTCCCCCATAAAATTTTTAATTAATTAGATGCCATTTCCTGCATTCTGGTGTATTTTTAACAGGTTGTTAAACACCTAATTTTACATACAAAAGTCACTTAATTCAATGACTATTTTAGAGACTCAACAATAAGTCCTTATTCAACTAGTCCATATAGAGTAGAGTGGGGGAAAAAGCCCCCCTTAAGGAAAATTCAGTTTTTCTCCAAGTTGAAATGAACCATGTGTTTAGTTTTAATCATAGTTTTTGACAACAGTGACATGAACAATAATGCCACCTAAAGTTTGCCAAAAGTTAATACTTAATTTTTTTTTTAAACAAAAACAAACATTGTGCCAAGGGGGCCTTTTACCCCCCCCCCAGTGGGGTAAAAGGCCCCCTGAGGTGGGGCAATAGGCCCCCTCACTCAAAAAAAGCTGTTTGGATAGCAAAAGTGTTTACTTAAACCTATAATGTGAAAGAAACAAGAAAATATCCCTGAATTAATGAATAGATGCATTATTTTATTATATTTCGCATTTTAATTTCAATTTTTTTTTATTTCAATTATTTTTAATATTAAGTTCAAATTACTTGCTTTACTCAACCAGGTAAGCGAGATGTTATTAAAAACCTACGTATCTGCTATTCAGAAATGTATGAAATACAATAATTATGATAAAAGGAAACGATGCCCCCTGGGGGCCATTTACCCCGCCATTAAGGGGGCATTTTACCCCACAGACTACACTTTTACAAAAAAGGGTCTTACTTTCAAAATGTGCTTCAACTTTTTATACCTAATGTATTTTTTTAACGTACTGACTTGTCTACTCATACCACTTACACAACTGTGATATCTGACGAAATAGCAGCTATCTAAATACAGTTTTACTGATATCTGAAAATTATATAACTTACCATGAAATTTGATTTCCCTCCGCTGCGTTGCTGATATGCGATCCACAGTGGATATTTCCCCATTGTCAAGCCAGTCCATAGCAACAATAGAAATGTAACTTTGCGCCATCTGGTGGTTATTTTGGGTAAAACAGGCCAGGGGCGTATTACCCCATGGGGGCTTTTCCCCCACTCTACTATATTCATCAGCCTGTTTTTAAACCCACTGCTCTGCCTAAGATAATGAGATGAATGTGACACAATTTATCACCAACAATGACTTTATGGGTGCATTTTACTTTTTATTTTGTGTTTCCTTTTTTATTTAGTTTTAGATGTAACACAACATGCCACTGGGCCAAGCAATAGTGACACTCAACTGTATGTTTAAAAATAAGAATATTCATAATTTCACATAATGAACAGGCATGACATGGCATCATGCAAACTTCGTAACACAAAATCACACCGTGTCAAGCAACAGTGACACATAAAAAATAACTTCACACAATGAACAGGTGATCTGTGGTTGGTAGAAGAGAGCAACTGGACTTGCTTGAAAAGTCTTGAAGACGTTTCGCCTCTCGTCTGAAAGGCATCCTCAGTTCTGTCTGTCTAATAGGGAGTATCAAGTATTTATCCTCTCATGGATCATAATAGAATCCGAATCAGAATGCTGATGGCTGCATTGTAGGTGGCTGATAGATGTCATAGACACCCACCTCTGTTCAGTGATGGTCGTTCCAGGTTGACAAAAATGAACGATCCTCTCTGGCTAAGATATCTGCCAGTTTTCTGGAAGTCCTCTCATACTCCCGCACTAGTCGAAGGGAACTCATCCCAAAGTGCGTAGAAACATATCTGTGAAGATACTCAGTCATCCAGGTACATAGTAATCTGTGGTTGGTAGAAGAGAGCAACTAGACTTGCTTGAAAAGTCTTGAAGACGTTTCGCCTCTCGTCCGAAAGGCATCCTCAGTTCAGAACTGAGGATGCCTTTCGGACGAGAGGCGAAACGTCTTCAAGACTTTTCAAGCAAGTCCAGTTGCTCTCTTCTACCAACCACAGATTACTATGTACCTGGATGACTGAGTATCTTCACAGAAATGAACAGCTGCAATTTTGTTAACCACCAACAGTGACTTTAGTGGGTGCATTTTACTTTTTTCCGATTTAGTGATACTCATAACAAAAATGACATGGCATCATGCAGTCTTCATAACACAAAATTACACTGTGTCAAGCCATGTCACATAAAAGAGAATTTCACACGATGAACAAGTGCAGTTTTGTCAACCTACATGCAATGGTGGTACTACAGTAACATTTACAGATTAGAATAACAAATAGATTTATAGATATAACTCCTTCTTACATTGGTGCCACCACAATTTCTACCACTTCATAACTTTTATCCCCCTTTCCTTCACAATCCACCTGGAATAACATCCATCTCTCTCCATTGCTTTCCTTTCTACTATTCCTTCCCCATACACTGATTTCCCATGTTACTTTCCAGAAAACTGGCAAAGACCAGACAAAACAAGTTCTTCAAATCACAACAGGGAATCAATAAATATCATCAGAGCAGACTTGACCTCATTCTTGGCATTACAGTAAGGCAGGCCTACTGGGTTTGAATTAAATGATAGATAACATTAAGCTAGCTGATACATCTAACATTGACTAGCCAGCTAACTGCACTAACATTTCCACTGGGACAAAAAAAACCGTGTCCTGTGGGGAAATTTTGACTTACTTTCCGCTTCTTTGTAAAGAATTTCCTTATGTCCATTGCGTCTGGGGAGGGAGCAAATACTGCAAACAATTCATCATTAACCAAGAATACCCCATTAGGCTAAGCTTATTTCATTGTTTAGTTGAACATTAATTTAACGTGGCCTAGGGTTAATTTTGAGGGCATATAACAAAATAATAAGGTTTTAGCAACAGCTAGACAAGGGCGGCACAGTGGTGTAGTGGTTAGTGCTGTCACCCCACAGCAAGAAGGTCTGGGTTCGAGCCCCATGGCCGGCGAGGGCCTTTCTGTGCGGAGTTTGCATGTTCTCCCCGTGTCCGCATGGGTTTCCTCCGGGTGCTCCGGTTTCTCCCACAGTCCAAAGACATGCAGGTTAGGTTAACTGGCGTCTCTAAATTGACCGTAGGTGTGAATGTGAGTGTGAATGGTTGTCTGTGTCTATGTGTCAGCCCTGTGATGACCTGGCGACTTGTCCAGGGTGTACCCCGCCTTTCGCCCGTAGTCAGCTGGGATAGGCTCCAGCTTGCCTGCAACCCTGTAGAACAGGATAAAACGGCTAGAGATGATGAGATGAGATGAAAAGCTAGACATTGTGAGGTGGCAATGGGGCTGACGTCACCTCCTCCACTTTCGAGCAGCTGCACCAACATTTCTCTGCTTGCACTGAGATTCACTTCACTCACGTGCGGTGAGTTGTTGTAGGTAACGTCCAGAAAACCCGGAGTGGATTTTCAGTGGTCTGTGTATTCTCTTATCGATCAAGTGGAATGGATTCTTTCACAAAGCAATAGATTACGGTGCTGGGTGAACTAATATTTTATGTTAAATGTGGGGGGGTCCAAACGAAGAATTATGAAATGTGAAGGGGACACATCCCCTTCACATTCAATGGTGGCGACGCCCATGATTGGCACCCTCAATTGAATGAACTGATTAAAATGGGCTGAGTCATGGTTTATGTTTGCGAATTTAAGAAAGCCTTTGCTCTACAGATGAAGGCACAGTAAGCAATAAAGAAAGGTGCAGTAAAAGTGATGTGACTTACTATGAGAAGCACATGCAGAGCCTATCTGAAAATAATGGGGAAAAAAGAAGGAAAAACCATCTTTGATATCCTTGTCTTGTGCCGTAGGCTTTAAAGACATGAAAACAAACTCTCTATAATGGCTGCGGTCCATTTGAAGTTTTAAGAAGATGGTAAAATTCCCTCTGTGCATGTACCATTGAAGTGCTTCATTTTGTAGGATCCCTGGTGTTTGATTCAGCAAAAGAACATAGGCGTAATTATTTTGCTGGTCCACTGGGTGAGATGTTAGATTAAACTGGGGTTAGGAATTCATAATTTCTTAGGCAGGCAGGTGTACAACTGGCAAAAGCAATTGTGATAAGCCATTTTTAGAAGCAGATTTAGAAACAGGGAGAAGATCTGTGATACAAGATAAATCTATATCTTTGTTATTCACCTTGCCTTCAAGGTATAATTTGAAGTGTAAAAGAATAAAAAAGGAGAAATTTAAAAAAGAGTAAATCCACTGCTACTGTCACCACTGATCAGTTGTCAGCCACTTTCAGAACAAACCTACATGTAAAGTCATGGTGGTTGCTGTGGCTATTCCAGAGCAGCATGTCCTAAAGATTACTTAAACTGCAGTCGAGAAGATCTCACTATAATCCAACATGCCACCAAGAAGCAAGAGTCCTGCTGGAGAACCCCACCACCATTATGGCAATCCTTGAGGAGGAAGAGAAGAGTGAGGGGCTGCAGTGAGAATACACATCTGGATGGTGAGGCAGCAGCAATGCATGTTTGCATGTCAGTGAGCATCTTTAGTGAGGGACCTATAGAGACAAATAATGGCTGACTAGTTATGAGCAGACTGTCATTTCTGCTGTTCCTGGGTTTATAGATGACATATGGTAATGCAGGCAGCGCATGAATACAGGACACTATATCATCTCTGGCTCATGTATCCTCACTTCTTGGTATGGTGCTATCATGTCCACATCCTCGGTGGTGTTCATGCTTGTATCTTGCTTTTTCTCATTTATATTCTAGTTTGACTTTAACATCTTCTGAATACCCTTTGGTTTATGTTGTGTTCTTGCAGTAGTCATAAATAACTGTATTATATGTCACATGAAAGAGAACAACTCTAGTATCAGTCAAAAGTTTGGATAACCCTACTAATTCATATTTTTTTTTCCTGTATTTTGACTATTTTCTACATTGTAGAGCAATACTGAATACATCAAAACTATGAAATAACACATGGAACCTAGATGGAGTTATGTGGTAAACAAAAAAGTGTTAAAAAAACCAACATTTTTCATATTTTAGATTATTCAAAGTATCCAGTGTTTACCTTGATGATGCTTTGCACACTATTGGCATTATCTTAACCAGCTTCATGAGGTAATCACCTGGAATGCTTTTCAGTGAACAGGTGTGCCATGTCAAAAGTTAATCAGTGCAATTTCTTGCCTTCTTAATGCATTTAAGACCATGAAACAGTAAACAGTAAATAATAAAAATACAGTAAATAGCTCTGTTCAACAACTGTAGTAATCCATATTATGTCAAGAACCACTCAGTTAAGTAAAGAGAAATGACATCCATCATTACTTTAAGACATGAAGTGTCTTTTAATTAATAAAAATAAAGAAAAGTCACACATACCTCCTCATCATTATTGTAAAGGAATAAGTGTATCAAAAACTTTTAACTGATACTGTATAAGAAGAAGCCAAACCAAAAAGCCTTTATTTGTCACACGTATACTCAAGCACAGACTTAAGCACACAGTGAAATTTAACCTCTGCATTTAACCCATCTGAAGCAGTGAACACACATACAGTACATACCCAGAGCAGTGGGCAGCTATGCTATAGTGCCCAGGGAGCAGTTGTGGGTTAGGTGCCCTTGTTCAAGGGCATTTCAGCCCAACCTCAAGCCATGGCTGCCCCATGTTAACCTAACTGCATGTCTTTGGACTGTGGGGGAAACCAGAGCACCTGGAGGAAACCCACACAGAAAGGCCCCCGTCGGCCACTGGGCTCAAACCTAGAACCTTCTTGCTGTGAGCTGACAGTGCTAACTACTACACCACTTTGCCGCCCTATACTACATACAATCACCTTTTTTTTTTAAAGAAAGCCTACAAGAAAGCTTCATGTTGAGACAATGTGTGTGCATCAAGCTTGGAATCTTGCAGGATGAAACAAACAACAAAAAAGTTTGAACTTTCATGTTGATCTTGAAAGTTTAGGCTGAGGGCAAGGTTGCCAAGTTTGAGCAAAATTCCTACATAACTAACTTTCAAAAAGCACACAAAAAGTCCTGAAAATTGAATAAAAGGCACACAGGTTTCTTATTTTTCTCAATCTTTGTGTGGAAAACAAGATAACAGTGGTGTACACACATTTCTGATTTATTTATAGAGCTGCTGCTCGATATACGTAGCCCACACAAACCACAGGCTGTGCACAGGACTGCTGGGTCATATCTCTGCTGGGTCTCCAAGTACAAATATTTGGAGCAGTAAACTGATACAGAAACTGACTGTGGCATTGACTTCCACCCCAAATCAATATGTTATATCAGATATTGATTGATTTAGGATTGTAAAAGGTGAATCACACCGACAATTGCCAAGGACTTGCCGCATGCAAAGTGATCACCCAATGCTAAACAAAATACAATAATAACAGAGATTAGATTACTATTCTTCTAAAATATCTCAAAGCTTTTTTTTCCCCTCGCAAATCTTCGATGTTTGTTTGACGTGGGCGAAGCCTGAACTGGTGAATATTCCTTATGGAGAGAGTAGGAGGAATTCAGCCTCAAAGACAGAGGCAACAAGAGACTCGCACTGCATTAACACTGCCCATGCGGTGCAGCGCTGCCCTGTAACTCTCTATATTTTTCCACTCAGCAGTGTATGTTCATTGTTCAGCGTGCTTCCAAGCAGCTCTTTGATTCTTGTTTATCCTATTCCATTGCCCTGTTGTTTCCTGAGCCTTTAGCCATTTAGTATTCTTTGCACAGCTTCCCTGTGCAGTATTCTAGAATAAATCCCCCTCCATCTGCTCACTTTACCTGCTGTGGCTATTTTAGGGGGAAAATAATTAATAATGATCTCCAGAAATGAATAAAATCATTTTTAATGGTCCTTAATAGCAATGATCAGGGCATTATTTGATATGTCCATTGCTGAACCAGATGCTTTTCTTTTCTTTTCATTAAGACATGTTCGAAGAACAAGCATTAAAAATCCTTACATATGCACAAGCTAAAACTTGTTTATTATTAGTTATAGCAGCTGATTTTTACCTTGTGGGTGGTCTTGGTTTTTCAAACCAGCTAAGCAGACACTGCACCAGACACATTTTCTCTTTCACATTGTCTTCTCTTCAATTTATAGGTTTTACATTAATATTTTAGTGGTGCTCTTCCAAACACGGTGACTCTAGATAATCTCCCAAATCCCCAGTCATCACAGCAGAAGTAACAAATCATCGCAGGTCACATGAAAATGTTTCTGTCTCAAGTTGCACTGCCTTCTCTATTTCCATCGATTCTGTTTCTATAGTATAATTGTTGAATAGCTTTTTATGAGATCATGAGAAATATTTTCTGACTACTCAGCACTCATGCAATTGTGGGTGAATACTAATGTTTGAACATCTGGGACATAGCATGATGAGCATCAGCAAATTTCTCATCTCTATAAGAGCAATAAAGTTGGTGAGTCTGGCACTTAATTATTTTGTTAGAAAATTTATTGATACTGTTCCATATAATCATGTCAGCACTTTTGTATTTGTTAGCTGAGAGAATAATTCAGCCCATTGTATATAGTTGTATTTAGTTTGAGTTTGATTGATATAGCATATTTATGTCAAAGAGTTAATAGTTAATAGTTGACAGTGGTTAGTACACTGCTCAGCCAAAAATAAATAAATAAATAAATAAAAATCTCCATTTGGATTTGAATAAACAAATATATAATTGATTGGATCATTACTGCAGTGATTAATGTGTTTCAGCTGGCAACAATTCTTCTAACTCTAACTGATGCAGTGAGTAGTTTCTCATTTCTTAAGCAAAAATTTCAGAAGACATATCCTGTGCTCATGGAAAAGCTGTTACTGTGTTTCAGAAAGTCAAATTATTAGCCAGCATCAAGCAAAGAGAGAAAACAACTAAGGTGATTGCTGAAAAGTACTGGAATTGGGTTAAGAACTGGCCAATGCATTATTAAAACCTGGAAGGATAGTGATGAACCATCAACTTCATGGAAAAAATGTGATTGGAAAAAAAATCCTGACTGACCATGATGAGAGATTACTTAAATGCTTGGTGAAGTTGATTCGTGTAAAAAAAAAAAATCCAGTAGAACTTATGGCTATGTTTAATAGTGAAATTAAGAGCATTTCCACACTCACAATGTGATGAGAACTCACAGGGTTGGGACTAAACAGTTGTGTGTCCGTAAGAAAGCCATTTGTCATTTGTTAGTGAGACTAATCAGGAGAAAAGGCTTCAATTTGCTACGGAGCATAAAAATTGGATTCTGGAGCAATGGAAAAAGATGATGTGGTTTGATAAGTCCAGATTGACCCTATTCCTGAGTGATGGGTGTGTCAGGGTAAGAAGGGAAGCTCATGAAGTGATGCATCCATCATGTATAGTGGTCAATGTACAAGCCTCTGGAGGCAGTGTTATGATGTGGGGTTGCTTCAGTTGGTCAGGCTGAGGCTCAGCGATGTTATGGGGCAGTAAAATAAAGTCAGCTGACTGCCTGAATGTACTGAATGATCAGGTTCTCTCATCAATGGATTTTTTCTTTCCCTGATGGCACAGGCATAAAATTAAGGCTCAAATTGTGAAAGAGTGGTTCAGGAAGTACCGTATGAGGAATCATTTTCACATGAGTTAAACATCACAGAGTCCTGACCTTAACCCCATTGAGAATCTTTGGGATATGCTGGAGAAAACTTTATGTAGTGGTTTGACTGTCCCTTCCTCAACACAAGATCTCTGTGAAAAATTAATACAACTCTGGACTGAAATAAATGTTGTGACATTGCATAAGTTTATCGAAACAACGCCATGATGAATACATGCTGTAATCAAAGCTAAATGTGGTCCAACCAAATATTAGAGTGCGCAACATTTTAATTTTGGCAGGACAGTGTAGTGTACATCCATTAAACTGGGTTGGAAGAAACAGGGTAGGACTTGAAGACAGAAAAATACAGCTTTGACATTGTATTTAGGCAAAAAACATGTCTCAACACAAGCACAAATTTTGGACCAGCATGTCTTGGAAAATCTATGCAACACCAGATTTTTGAATGTCATACCTCCTGTTGTGCTGCTCCACCCGACCTTATTTATGGCCATGCAAATAAAAATTGAGCACAAACCAGAATAAAAATGGCTTACTCCCAAACAAATAAATAATCTGCCAGTGCAAATTCCACTAGAGTAGTTCACATAGCACTATTCAGTGATGAAAGACAGAAGTAAAATGAAACACGATGGAATGATAGGCCTTAGTTGTTTATGAAGATTATGCTTTGGATATTCAGCTCCTACCTGCTAAAATGATGTTAATCATTGTGGGGAAATCCCAGCTTGCCGGCTTTGTCAGTGTAATTCAGCAAACAATCACACTTTAATTTAAAGGTAGACCGCCTTTCAGGTTTTTCAAGCTTAGGTCATAAAATAATTTTCCCCAACACCCAAATATTTTTGTTTAGTAGACCGAAAGCTACTGAATTTGAATCACAGATTTCCAATTTTATTTAGTTTTTTTTTTAAATAGAACAATTAATGAATTTAGGGCCATGTGGCCCTAAATTCTCCACTATTTTTTCCTGCTTCACCACGACCCAATTCAAGCTACTACATCATGCATCATGTGGTGGGCTTTCACTGTTCACACAAGGCATTGTGGGATCCAAATTTGAAACAGGAGAGAAAATGGAGGACGTAAGCATGTGAATGAAACTGGAAAGACTGACTACAGTAATGGAAAGCGAGAAGAAAAAACTTTATGTTGTGAAGGAAGGAAACACAGGATCAAACTAATAAATATCAGCAGTCAGCGAGCACCTCGGTGTGATCAGCTCTTTGTTTTGTGACAGAATGATGTAACTGTCAGTGCACGGTCAAGGTAAACCTGTAGATGGCAGTCATGCAACATTGGATGCCAGCTGCCGTAGAACCCTAAAGATGAGGAAGAAGACGACGACTCAGGTAAGCATGCGCATATGCACACGGACTTCCTCTGTCTGCTTGACTATGCGAAGCGAGCGATTTCATGCACATTATTTGCTAGAGAATCCCCTCAAATGAAATAACTTCCCAGCTACAGAATGGCCCATTTTATTTAGATATTACAGAAATAAACATGTATCACAATGATCAAATTTCAGAGGGAACTAAATTTGACCAATTTTATGAAATTGAAAGGCCGTCTACTTTTCATGGCAATTTGGAATAATGGTTAAATTCCTTGGCTCTAAATTTGCAGTATGTGTTGATTGTAAAAGGAAAAGGGGGAAAACAAAAAAGCAACTTGCACACCAATGACCAACATTTATTTAACAGAAGCGAGTGATTTAAGCCTAAGTTCAAATGTAGATTTTAGGTTTTTAAGAAACAGCTTAACCTCTGTTCATAAGCATTCATAAAATGAATATTACAAGAATTTCATGAATTTAAAAAATGCTTGGTGAGGATGACCTTACAACTTTAGACGATTCGGTGATTGGCAGAATTTTTTTCCTTCACAAAATAGGTAGGTGTTTCTGATATTACTTTGCTTGGATTGATTTTTCTTCTTCTCCCTGCCTAATTTAGTTCACTAACTCTCTCTCTCTCTCTCTCTCTCTCTCTCTCTCTAAAGTAAGTTCTAAAGTAAAATGAAGCTCTAGCTGGTAAGGTTAACTTGGCTGGCTTGGCAATTTTTCTATCCTGTACTAGAGACACATGACTAAATTTATCAGCAAATAATACAGCTTGTCATGTTGTATGCTATTAGAGAACAAGAAAAAGAAAGAAGGAAAGAAATTATATTCTGACATCAGTGCAATTCAATTCAATTTTATTTATTGAGTGCATGTAATAATGGACATTATAACAAAGCAGCCTTACTGGAATCCAGATGTGTGGAAATCCAAAGAGTGGTAAAGAAAAAGCCCTTAAGACAACATGAGAAAGAATCCCTGAGAGGAACCAGACTCAAAGTGGAACCCATCCTCTTCTGAGTGACACCAGATAATGAGATCATGAATCATTATTCCTCCACAACTACGGTATGTGTGATAAAGTCATCCAGTATGGAGTGATGAAAGGATATTGAGTATAAGCATCAGGACCTTTTATGATTTCAGGAAAGTTTTTCACTGCAATCCAGAGAAAAATGGGTTACACTTGAGCATAAAGTGTTGTCAGTAAGTGTAATCTTTAAGCTATCCAAGTGAGAGCATTCTCTGTAATTTTTGGGATATCCAAGTGGGACCATCCTCAGCAAACTCAGAGCAGTCCTTGGGCTACCATATGCATGTGGGGTCATTCTCAGCAGTAGCACCGCAAGCACGACATCTTAGCAAGTGAAAATATCTTGAGCACAGTCAAATTCATCTTAGTATTTCCTATTATATCATTACAGCAAACCGAATATGAGTATGAAACCTATTTCAAGACTTTTTTTTACTAACAAGCTTGAAAGATTTTCTTCTATTAGCAGATCATTTTGTTAATTTTAAGCCTTCATTTCTAGAAAGAAGCAGAAGAAATGAATGAATGCTTAAAATTAACAAAAGTTGAATTTTAAGGGCACTTTATGCCCAAGTCTAACCCATTTTTTTCTCTGGATTACAGTGAAAAACTTTCCTGAAATCATAAAAGATCCTGATGCTCATACTCATCATCCTTTCATCACACCATGACTTTATCACACATACCATAGAAGCATGGTGGTGTAGTAGTTAACACTGTCATCTCACAGCAAGAAGGTTCCAGGTTTGAACCTCATGGCTGACAGGGGCCTTTCTGTGTGGAGTTTGCAATGCTTTCCTTGTGTCTCCCTGGGTTTCCTCCGGGTGGTCTGGTTTCCCCCACAGTCCAAAAACATGCAGATGAGGTAAAATACCCAGCCACTGGGGTTGTACAAACCAGTGCATACTTAGTGCTGGTCCCAAGCCCAGAATGATTGGTGAGGGTTGCGTCAGGAAGGGCATCCGGTGTAAAACCTATGCCAAATCAAATATGTGGAACACTGTGGTGACCCCTAACGGGAAAGAAGAAGATTTCTTTAAAAAAAAGGCAAAATTATCAGCCAATAGAATAAGATGCTTTAACACTTTAAATATAATCTTATATTTGGTTTATTGCAACCTTCTAATGGGAAATAGGCTGGTATTGGGTTATTTAGCACAAAAGTCTTTTAGCACAAATCTAAGGTCTTTTAGCACAAGTTCTAAAGTCTCTGAGCACAACTCTAGATTATGGTCACAATAATTGGAAAAAATACTCATCTTGATATAGGAAGGGGTTTGTTATGATTGCTTAGGGGACTGGAAGCCAGAATTTCTTCTGCTGTGCATGTTAAAGATCAGTTGTTGATTCCTGAAATGTGGACTGAAAATCCGATTATTTGGCGTCTTTGGATATTTGTAGTTAAGCCATAACAAACCTTGACTTGTGGGCACCTTTATAGATATAATCAGAAGTGACTGAAGTTATTACAAATTCAACTGACTGTCAATAATTATGCGTTTCCCGAATTAATTAACCGGGGGATTATGTCTCTTGCCCTGCTTGACAACGTGTTTTGATGACTAAGAAGTAACCAACAGTTGCAATATGTAAACAAATGAAAAAAAAACTTCCACTAAAGTATCCTAGAACGAATGGCAATTAAATAAAAGTGCAATATAAACGTTCAGGAATGACAAAACAACCAAAATTAATATATCAATTGTTTATAATACAGCAATTGTGAAGCAAGAAGATGATGAAGAAGAAGAGATTAAGCTAAGATGTAAGGGTTGTTTGATCATCAAGACAAGTTTCAAAGCTGTGGCTAGTTTACAAAGAAATTCCTTTTGTTGCAACATGTTTTTATATTTGATTTCAATATTTCTATTTTTGTTCAAGGCTATCAACTGCTGAAAAACGTTATTTAACACTAAATTATAAAATCAATAAACCACAAACACTCATTTGTAGATTGTGTGAAAAAACCCGCAGTGCACAGATTACAGACAGTTCACACAAGTCAATCAGATCAAGAACAGCTTGCACTTAATTTGAATAATAATAAAGTCTTTTGTGTTTTTGTGTCATACTTTAAACCTGTTGTTGAAATAACAATGGGATAGATGGCAAAAATTCGCACTTCTCTAATCCTATTGTTTTCTTTTAATTGAGCAGTCACAGCAATTATCTAAAATGTAAGTAGCTTAATAAAATAATTGAAATAGCTGTACATAGTTTTCCTTTCTTTCAACCTTTTTTCTTTTGTAAAAAAATAAATAAAAGGACAAACAAAAAGCTTTGTTTAAACTCTTATCTTGTACATTTCGCTTGACTTTTCATTCTTTATCAAATTAGCAAATTTTAAATATTAAATATAATATAATTTAAGCTTAGCACTTTAATAAAGACAAAGCAAACTTGGAAGTTGGCTGTAGTGGTGTACAGTGTCAGGGTACGTGCTGTGTTAAATACTTTGGAGGGAGGATTGGTGACTAACATACGGGCTACATCAAACATGGCGGTTTCAAGATGGCAGAGTGGGGAAATACAATCGCTCATTTTCGATTGGAATCCCCACAACTTTCATTAAAAAATCCATCAAACATCTTTAAACATGATCAGTAAGTGTTCATAATAAAGATTAAGTGTTCTTGGATCTTGTGCTAAAAGGCTTTTGTGCTAAATAACCAAAAACCAAATAGGCCTATGAGATAAATTTGATTATATTGAAGAAACTTTCATATCTATCTATCTATCTATCTATCTATCTATCTATCTATCTATCTATCTATCTATCTATCTATCTATCTATTTTTGTAGTGAGGGAGTGACTATGCTGCTTCTGGTTCCTTCCACAGGACCACTTCCTTTTGTGTATACAAGTTGATGGCATCATTGTTAATACTAACGGCTCCATAAACTAGTGGATTTCTCTGTTTGCTAGTTGCCGCTGTGCTCGTGTCAACCAGAACAGAGTGGTTGAAAAAAAAAACAGTGAAGTGGATAGTAATGAGATGTAGGCGCACAGTAAAGACAGCAGGCTATATGTACATAATATATTTCAGGCTAAATGAAGCCAATTCTACAGTAATCTGCATAAAACTATGCTTGGAAAAGACTTAAATTTTATCTTGCTTTAACTGGACTGTTTTGGATTTTTAATACTTTAATATCACTCTGCATGAAGTAGAGAGGTGAGTGCAAGACTGATTTTTGATATCGCATACTCCTGAAGAAATTCCTCCTGCAGTTTTCTTTTTTTATCCGTTTTTGCCTGGTGTAAAAGACCAGTCCAGTCTTGATTTTATAAGCAACTAAGGCTCATGTTTGAACATGGCTGAACAACCTTCCAGACACTGTTCATCCATCTATGAGTCGGAATCAATGAGCCATCAGATCATCCACATGAGTACTGTTTAAGAATTGGTCCTTAACTCGTGTAAAGTACGAAAGTGTATTCGGGCTATTGAAGGGAAAATTACAGAAAAAAAAGTCTGGGTAATATTCTGAGAAAAAATTCAGACTGTCTGAGATTAAAGCCATAAATCTAGTCAAGAAAAGTCATAAATTCTCAGAGATTATGAAATTATAAATTTGCAAGAAGAAAAAAAACTCACAAATTTATGACTTTTTTTTTTTTTTTTGGTCGAGGAATCACACCACTACACTTTGCAAAGTTGGACCAACGCCATCACAGCAGGATGTCACAGGAAAACAGTGACATGTAGTATAACAGTATGGAACATGGCTACATCAGGTAAGTTTACCTACGGTGGCTTGCAAAAGTATTCACCCCCTTGGTGTTTGTCCTGTTTTGTCACATTACAAGCTGGAATTAAAATGGATTTTTGGCACTATTTGATTTACACAACATGCCTACCACTTTAAAGGTGCTCCAACTCCTTCAAGTTAGATAGGTTGCATTGGTGTACAGCAATCTTCAAGTTATGCCACAGATTCTCAATTGGATTGAGGTCTGGGCTTTGATTACACCCTTCCAAGACATTTAAATGTTTCCCTTTAAACCACTCCAGTGTAGCTTTAACAGTATGTTTAGGGTCATTGTCCTGCTGGAACGTGAACTTCAATACGCGAATGGGTAAAAGTTCTGTTTTATATTTAGGGGCAGTCCTATGGAACAACCTACCTGACCATATTAAAAACATGGCATCCAATAGTACCTTTAAGTTAGCATTAAAAAAGTGGTTGTCTAGCAAAATGGCATAAAGGTAATTCAAATGTACTTATTTATTGTCTTTGTTGTTATGTTTGTATGTATTGCATGTGTTATTTTTTTACACATACATTGTACACCATACTGATTTTAGTTGTACACTTTTAGACATACATTTTAATATGTTTTCTTTTTTTTTATGCATAAGGACCACAATGGAAATAAGTTCATCTGAGCTTTTTTGTGTTATCCTTTTGACATATGTGCAAGGTACATAAGCACCATTTACTTTTTTTTTGTATCAACCTTGAGCAGTGTCAATAAATAAAATCAAAATCAAATCAAAATCAACTTTCATCCCAGTCTCAAACCTCTGGCAGATAAACAGGTTTTCCTCCAGAATTGCCCTGTATTTAGTGCCATCTATCTTTCCTTCAGTCCTGACCAGCTTTCATGTCCCTGGAGCTGAAAAAATATCCCCGCAGCATGATGCTGCCACCACCATGCTTCACTGTAGGAATAGTGTTCTCAGGGTGTTGGGTTTGCGCCAAACATAGCATTTCCCATGATGGCCAAAAAGATACATTTTAGCTTCATTTGACCAGATAATCTTCTTCCATGTGTTTGGAGAGTCTGCCACATGCTGTTAGCCAAACTCCAAACATGTTTTCTGATTCATTTTTTTAAGCAATGGCTTTTTTCTGGCCACTCTTCCATAAAGCCCCACTCTGTGGAGTGTATGGCTTAAAGTGATCCTATGGACAGATACTCCCATCTCCACTATGGATTTCTGCAGCTCCTTCAGTGTTATCTTTGGTGTCTTTGTTGCATCTCTGATTAATGCCCTCCTTGCCCGGTCTGTGAGTTTTGGTGGGTGGTCTTCTGTTGTCAGGTTCATAGTGGTGCCATATTCTTTCCATTTTGCTATAGTGGATTTAATGGTGCTCCCTGGGATATTCAAAGTTTGGGATATGTTTTATAACCCAACCCTGGTCTATACTTCTTCACAACTTTGCCTCTGACCTGTTTGGAGGCTCCCTGGTTCTTACTGTATGTTGCTTGCTTAGTAGTGTTGCAGAGTCAGGGTCCTTCCAGAACAGGTTGATTTATACAGATATCATGTGACAGATCATGTGGCACTTTGATTTCACACAGGCAGATCTTAATCAACTACTTATGTGACTTTTGAAGTGAATTGTTTGGACCATCTCTTATTTAGGGGTTTCATACAAAAGGGGGTGAATACCTACAGTATGCACACTCCAGATTTCTGTTTTTTCATCTTAATTATTGTTTGTGTCACAATAAAAAAAACAAAAACAATGTGCACCTTTAAAGTGGTAGGCATGTTGTATAAATCAAATGGTGCTAACCCTCCAAAAATCCATTTTAATTCCAGCCTGTAATGTGACAAAACAGGACAAACACAAAGGGGGGATGAATACTTTTGCAAGACATTGTATGTCATAGTATGTGTCATGATCACAGGTCCTACACTAGCTAGAGAACCTAGAGAGCAGTCAAATAGCTAATCTCCTAGTTAATGCTAACAGTTGTTTATATGCAACCATTATTATATTACATTACAGGCATTTAGCAGACACCCTTATCCAGAGTGACATACAACATACCCAGAACAGCCTAGGGAGCATTTGGGGGTTAGGTGCCTTGTTCAAGGGCATTTCAGTCATTCCTGCTGGTCTAGGGAATTGACCCAGCAACCTTTTGGTCCCAAAGCTGCTTCTCTAACCATTAGGCCACGGCTTCCCCAGACCTAATGGTCAGAGGCTCGAGAACCAGCAACCTTGGACTCAGAGATACTGATAATGCAGCTGCTTGCATTCACGTAGCTGAGAGAAGTTTACAGAATGTTAATGTTAACTAAAGAGCTGGTTATATTGACCCACATTACTTGTGAAATGAATCATAACCTACCAACTTCATTAATTTCAACAAAGGTAAATTAACCTGATGTAGCCATGTTCCAAACTGTTTCATCTTCTGACAGTGGTGCTTGAAAGTTTGTGAACTCTTTAGAATTTTCTATATTTCTGCATAAATATGACCTAAAACATCATCAGATAAAAGTAGATAAAGAGAACCCAGTTAAACAAATGAGACAAAAATATTATACTTGGTCATTTATTTATAGAGGAAAATGATCCAATATTACATATATGTGAGTGGCAAAAGTATGTGAACCTTTGTTTTCACTATCTGGTGTGACCTCCTTGTGCAGCAATAACTGCAACTAAACATTTCCAGTAACTGTTGATCAGTCCTGCACACTGGCTTGGAGCAATTTTAGCCCATTCCTCTGTACAGAACAGCTTCAACTCTGGGATGTTGGTGGGTTTCCTCACATGAACTGCTTGCTTAAGGTCCTTCCACAACATTTTGATTGGATTAAGATCAGGACTTTGACTTGGTCATGCCAAAATATTAACTTTATTCTTCTTTAACCATTCTTTGGTACAACAACTTGTATGCTTAGGGTCGTTGTCTTGCTGCATGACCCACCTTCTCTTGAGATTCAGTTCATGGACAGATGTCCTGACATTTTCCTTTCGCTGGTATAATTCAAAATTCATTGTTCCATCAATGATGGCAAGCCATCATGGCCCAGATGCAGCAAAACAGGCCCAAACCATGATACTACCACCATCATGTTTCACAGATGGGATAAGGCTCTTATGCTGGAATGCAGTGTTTTCCTTTCTCCAAACATAATGCTTTTCATTTAAACCAAAAAGTTCTATTTTGGTCTCATCCATCCACAAAACCTTTTTCCAGTAGCCTTCTGGCTTATCCATGTGATCTTTATCAAACTGTAGATGAACAGCAATGTTCTTTTTGGAGAGCAGTGGCTTTCTCCTTGCAACCCTGCCATGCACACCATTGTTGTTCAGTGTTCTCCTGATGGTGGACTCATGAACATTAACATTAGCCAATGTGAGAGAGGCCATCAGTTGCTTAGAAGTTACCCTGGGGTCCTTTGTGACCTCGCCGACTATTGCACGCCTTGCTCTTGGAGTAATTTTTGTTGGTTGACCACTCCTGGGGAGGATAACAATGGTCTTGAATTTCCTCCATTTGTACACAATCTGTCTGACTATGGATTGGTGGAGTCCAAACTCTTTAGAGATGGTTTTGTAACCTTTTCCAGCCTGATGAGCATCAACAATGCTTTTTCTGAGGTCCTTGGAAATCTCTTTTGATCGTGCCATGATACACTTCCACAAACGTGTTGTGAAGATCAGACTTTGATAGATCCCTGTTCTTTAAATAAAACAAGGTGCCCACTCACACCTGATTGTCATCCCATTGATTTGAAAACACCTGACTCTAATTTTACCTTCAAATTAACTGCTAATCCTAGAGGTTCACATACTTTTGCCACTCACAGATATGTAATATTGGATCATCTCATCACCTCTAGCCACTTTATCCTGTTCTACAGGGTCGCAGGCAAGCTGGAGCCTATCCCAGCTGACTACGGGTGAAAGGCAGGGTACAACCTAGACAAGTCACCAGGTCATCACAGGGCTGACACATAGACACAGACAACCATTCACACTCATGGTCAATTTAGAGTCACCAGTTAACCTAACCTGCATGTCTTTGGACTGTGGGGGAAACCAGAGCACCCGGAGGAAACCCACGCGGACAACATGCAAACTCCACACAGAAAGGCCCTCGCCGGCCATGGGGCTCAAACCCGGACCTTCTTGCTGTGAGGCAACAGCGCTAACCACTACACCACTGTGCCACCCTCAATAAATAAATGACCAAGTATAATATTTTTGTCTCATTTGTTTAACTGGGTTCTCTTTATCTACTTTTAGGACTTGTGTTCATATTTATGCTGAAATATAGAAAATTCTAAAGAGTTCACAAACTTTCAAGCACCACTGTATGTAGTATGTAATTTGTCCCTAATGGACAAATGCTCCATTTTAGGGGAGCATATATATTAGAATAGTTCAGCAGATGCATTCAATGACTATATAAAGCAGTGCCTGTGTGTATTATTAGTGTTAGCCTTTGCTTATTGCTTTTGTGTCATTAAGAATGCACCATGCTCAGATAAGTAGATATCTAGATCACAGGTATGAGCGGCTATCTATGCACTCTTCTTCCAAATCATTGTACATCTTCGTTACATCAGTAAATGAGAGTGAGCATCATTTTGATGTCCGGATATGATTTTTTTTAAATTATTGAGCAGATGCATTTTCCACATTAACCCTGAAAAGACAAGCAGAGAACATGAACAAGAAACAGTCTGCTGTGAAGCCAAACATTCTTGCTCACTGATAATTTGGCACACTTGGAGAGGGGAAATTGGAGAGGCACTGGGATCACATGGGGGGGAATCACAAAAGTGGGTGGTTTTTGCTATCATGCGAGTGGGAGGGGACAGTCAGAAATGACAATAGTGGGACAAAGAGAGGCCATGTTCATTGGCATGGGAGCCGGTACTTCATTCACTGCATTGATTCATTAATCTTCAGTCAGTGCTTTATTCTTGGCAGGGTCACTGTAGTTGAAATGACATTTGTTGATATTTTGGGAAAAATAACTTTCATTCGAAAATTTCCCAGATGACTGCATAGGAAAATATTGCTATTCAGTGCAACATACCCAATCCAATAAACAGTATAGTTATAGAGTACCAGTCAAAAGTTTGGACACACCTTCTAATTCAATGTTTTTTTCTTTATTTTTATTAATTAAAAGTGGTTTCATGTCTTAAAGTAATGATGGATGTCGTTTTTCTTTACTTAGTTGAATGGTTCTTTATATAATATGGATTACTACAGTTGTTGAATAGGGCTATTTACTGTATTTTTATTATTTACTCTTTACTGTTTGATCTCAAATGCATTAAGAAGGCCAGAAATTGCACTAATTAACTTTTGACGAGGCACAGCTGTTAATTGAAAAGCATTCCAGGTGACTACCTCATGAAGCTGGTTAAGATAATGCCAATAGTGTGCAAACATCATCAAGGTAAACACTGGATACTTTGAAGAATCTAAAATATGAAACTTATTTTTTTAAAACACTTGTTTGTTTACCACATAATTCCATATTATGTTACATATGTTATTTTATATTTCTGATGTCTTCAGTGTTGTTCTACAATGTAGAAAATAGTCACAATACAGAAAAGCCTTATGAATGAGGAGGTGTGTCCAAATATTTGACTGGTACTGTATATAAGCAGTTAGATTAGTAATATATCTGCGGGTTACATTTGAACCCAAACACAAAAAGAAGATCTCTCCTTCCACTACTGCTCTCCTGGTGCTGAACAGACAGTGACATTTCACCACCACTGTGGGGTGGGGCTCTCACAGATGCAACACATCAAGCAGTACCACTCTCTACCCTCCAGCAGACACCAGGATAGTATAAAAGGCACTCTCTCTACCCAGAGGTTCATTCACTCGTCTCAGTGGCATGCCACTGATGACGATTATCTCCTCTTTCTCGCAGACCAGCTTCAGGGATGATAACGCTACGTAAAGCCTGAGATGACACCCTCTGGCTGAGCTGCTCTTCTCACCTTCACCTTGAGAAGCTCTTGGGCACCTCTCTACTCAATTCCCCTCCCCTTACCTTCCACCAAAAGTGAATAAAAGAGTGTGCTTTTCCTCAACTTTCCTGAGTCAGTCTCTATGGTCTGCCTGCCTCAGCAGCGAGTTGCTACAGTCTGCTCTTTTTAACTGATGATTTTGATATTGGTACACTGTCATGTAAGAATTTCACCCCCTTTATATACTTTTTATTCTGGCTATACAATGTAAACTGTGATATGACAATAAAGGGTACGTCTAAGAACTCTGGACATTGGATAGGGCAAGATTTTAAAAAAATCCAGCACGTTAATTTTAGTGTAATCCAATATATATTGTACAACCTCAAATCAGAAAAATTTGGGACGTATGTTGAAACTGAAATTGCAACTGGAAAGAATGATTTGGAAATAATCTTTGACCTGTACTCAAAACAATAAAACAGCACATTATTTGATGCTTTACCTCATGTTTTTTTTTTTCCCCCCAAAATAAACACTTATTTCAGTTCTGGTTCTTGCAACACATTTCAAAAAATGTTGGGATGGTAAAGCGTTTACCACTTTATAATGTTTCCATTCCTTCTTACAACACTGAAAAGATGTTTAGGGACTGAAGACACCAAGTGATGAAGTGTTTCAGGTGTTATTTTGTCCCATTCTCCCTGCAAACAAGTCTTAAGGTGTGCAACAGTACAGGGTCACTGTTGTCATATTTTTCATTTCAAAATTCTCCACACATTCTCTGTTGGGGACAGAGGGGGTAGACACCCTCTTCTTCCACAGCCATGCCTTTGTAATGTTCAGAATGTGGTTTTGTGTTGTCTTGTATTTCTTACAAAAAAGGCATGGAATACTAATTCGTCTGACCACAATACACATTTCAACTGTGTGATGGTCCATGGCAGATGCTGACGAGCCCAGAGAAGCCAATGGCGCTTCTGGACATAGTTGACATAAAGCAGTAATGTTTTAACTGGCATTTGTGGATGTAGTGCTTGATAAAGGTTTGCCAAAGTAATCCTGAGCCCACGTGGTTATATCAGCAATGGATGAATGACGGTTCTGGATGCCGTCTGAGGGATCGGAGATCACGGGTGTTCAGCTTAGGCTTGAGCCCTTTCCTTTATGCACTGGAATCCTCTAGATTCCTTGAAGCCTTTCATGATATGATGCACTGTAGAGGGTGAAATATCCAAATCCCTTCATATCTTTCTTTGGAGAACACTGTTTTAAAACATTTCAATAATTTTCTCATCCATCTATTGACAAACTGAAGATCCTCAGCCCATCTTTGAGCCTCAAAGACTAGGCCTTTCCTGTATACTGATTTTATACCAAATCATGGTTACAGGGGCGGCACGGTGGTGTAGTGGTTAGCGCTGTCGCCTCACAGCAAGAAGGTCCGGGTTCGAGCCCCGTGGCCGGCGAGGGCCTTTCTGTGTGGAGTTTGCATGTTGTCCGCGTGGGTTTCCTCCGGGTGTTCCGGTTTTCCTCACAGTCCAAAGACATGCAGGTTAGGTTAACTGGTGACTCTAAATTGACCGTGAGTGTGAATGGTTGTCTATGTGTCAGCCCTGTGATGACCTGGCGACTTGTCCAGGGTGTACCCCACCTTTCGTCCGTAGTCAGCTGGGATAGGCTCCAGCTTGCCTGCGACCCTGTAGAACAGGATAAAGTTGCTACAGATAATGAGATGAGATGAGATCATGGTTACAATCGCCTGTTTCAAATCACATAATTATTTAATTGTTTTACCTCATTACTAGCCCTAAATTGCCCTGTCCCAAAATTTTTTTGGAGTGTGTTACAGGCCTGAAATGCTGGAATGGTTGTATATTAACAAATGAATTGCAGTTGAGCAGACCAAACATGGAATATCTCGGGTTCATACTGTCTGCAATGAAATACAAGTTAAATTAATTTAGAAATCACTGCTTTCATTTTATTTGTGCTTTCCTTACTGCCCCAACCTTTTCTGATTTGGGGTTGTACATATCCACTGCAATGCTTCCTAAAAACTTTGTTTTCCCAGAGTTTAGATTCCATTTGCTTCTGTTTTGGTTTTGGTTTCATTTCCTCCACCATCTTTATATTCACCTGTTATCTTTATCACGTGTTTAGTTAATCTGTGTGCATCTACTTCTACTTTCAGTCATATTTGTCATGTTAATTTAATTAGCACATGTCTCCAATGTGGCGACACGGTGGTGTAGTGGTTAGCGCTGTCGCCTCACAGCAAGAAGGTCCGGGTTTGAGCCCTGTGGCCGGCGAGGGCCTTTCTGTGTGGAGTTTGCATGTTCTCCCCGTGTCCGCGTGGGTTTCCTCCGGGTGCTCCAGTTTCCCCCACAGTCCAAAGACATGCAGGTTAGGTTAACTGGTGACTCTAAATTGACCGTAGGTGTGAATGTGAGTGTGAATGGTTGTCTGTGTCTATGTGTCAGCCCTGTGATGACCTGGCGACTTGTCCAGGGTGTACCCCGCCTTTCGCCCGTAGTCAGCTGAGATAGGCTCCAGCTTGCCTGTGACCCTGTAGAACAGGATAAAGCGGCTACAGATGAGATGAGATGTCTCCAATGTCTCAGTGCACTGCTTAAAGGTTTGTTAAAAGGTTGAAGAAATATTACTGATTGTCTAATTTTTATGAAGTTTGTTTGACATGCAAAACAACAACAACAATAAAAAAACACTTCTACTTGCAGGTTTTTAATTTAATATAGAATATTTTTATATTATTAGGCACAATGTATAATGTACAGGGTGTTTCAAAAAATTTATCATTTCACAATCTAATAACTTTGCCAATTCTCGTTCAGTTGACCTCAAATTTTAACAGCATGTGTGGAAACAGGTCAAAATTTTATGTTTAATGATTTTTGTTTTTTATCTTTTTAGGTATAGAAATGCCATTCACTGGAAAAGAAAAGGCGTTTTGTGTTTTACAGTACGCTCAAACACAGTCGAACAAGACTGCAACGTGCATTTATGAGACAATTTTCTAAAAATGCACCAACTGCAATGCAAATTTGGACATGGCACAAAAAGTTCAAAGAGGAAGGCTGTCTGTGTGTGCCGTGTCTCAGGCAGCATGCAGATTGAAAATTTGTGAAATCGCTCATGGAATCCACATACCTTTGAATTTCTCATTCAAAATTTGAGGAATTAATCTTATATTGCCTTTTCAGTTTCATTTGCCTAGACTGTGTAGTTTCTGGGATAGTTACATCTCAAATAATATGAATTTTTTTTGAAACACCTTGTATTATAAGACGTTCAAGCATGTAGGAATGATATTGTTTTTGTTTGGATTTTGTTTAGGGTTCCATGCATTCAAGGTTAGTGGCCTTGAAGGAAAACTTCAGAATTTCATTCATTCACCTGGTCATGCTCATGGCAGAGCAAAATAATGTAGCCAATACATCTATCTGCATGTTTTTGGACAGCGGAATGAAACAGAAGAACCTGGACGGAAGAAAGGACCAACAGTAACTGACATCAGGATGGAACCCAGGACTCTGGAGCTTTGAGGTGGCAACACTGCTGACTGCACCACTACGTCGGCCACTTCAGTTTTTTCAACCTAATTTCTATCCATTGGCTCTGTACAATTTGTATGATAACCATGGACAGCAATTTATAATTTTACATATTTTGCCAATAATTTTAAATGTAAGTAATTATCATGAAATTAGCTTAATGCACAAGTTTAAATTTCTGCAAAACTATTTATTTATGGCTAACCTGTTTGATTATGCAGTTAATCTAAATAAACCATTATCTAGTTTCAAATCTGTTGTCATGAGTAGCATTGCCAGCTCACAGTTCTAGGGTCCCTGGTTCAATCCTGGAGTCTCTGGATCGAATTTGCCCCTGACCAGGATTAATTGATACCTGAATGAGAAATTAATAACTTTGCTGTCCTTGTTCATTTTCACTTTTTTAACCTAAGCTATGAAATTACAAAATAATGAGGATAAAATGGCAGATAAAACAGTAAAATAGAAATTACTAATTGTCCATCTCTCTAAGGGGGTGCTTAAGATGGTATTTTAAGGTTTAAGGCAATTTATTACATTTAAAATTACTGTAAAATAATAATATAGATATTTAATCACTGCCTAAATGCAGAGCTCCTGATGAGTGTATGAGCAAAATATTTGCAAGTGCACAAAATCAACCTGAAAATAATAATAATATTAGAGCATATGAACCATTGAATTGTGCAGTGTAGTGTATTTCACATCAAGAAATTACTGCATTGTCTTGTGACAGTGATACCAATAATGAGATACACATCACAGTTATACATACATATTTATTCATTTCTTTGACACCACATGCCATGCACCAGAAACAACACCATGACATTTATTATGGCGTGACTCTGCTGGGTGCCTGGTGGACAGCAGTGAACCAGTGCTTTCACTTTACATCAGTACTGTGTAGTTATGATTGTATATTAAACTTGACATGTCAAACAGTTGTCTGGTTACATCCTTCACATCCATGTGCATTAGCACTCGGAGTGTGCAGCTGCAGAGTGCAAAGTGTGTGCACACCATTAGGACTAATTACCATGCACCTGTTCCTGATTAGAGCTCAATCACAGCGCATACATATAAGGACTCTCAGTAACACACAGACTTTGCGAAAGCCTTGTATTTTGTATCGCTTTTCTGGTTTTGACCCTGTTTGTGGTTTTGGACTGTGAGTATTGCATTACCTCTGATATCCTGTCTGTGCCTCACTCCATCACTGCCTGTTTCCATGAATCTACCTTTGTCTCCATTTTGGATCTGCTTGCTAGTGTGTTTTTGGTAAAACTCTTCCTGCACTTACATCCATCTATCACTGTTACATTACAGAAACTGTCAATATTCCAATAAGCTAGTTGATTAATAAAACTGTTTTAATGAGTTTTATATGAAACTGTCATGAATATTTTCTGTAAAATGTGTTAGTAAATAATCACATTTTTTTAAAAAGCAAATTAAAAATAACTGCTGGATAAAAACCCATCTATCTTATGTTAATAAAGATACAAATTTCATTGTCTGGTGGTTAGGTGTTTATGAGATACATTGCCTTGCACTTCTGGTTGGGCTCCCTGTGGTGGTACACAGTCGTACGGACATACGGATGTCGTACAGACAAAGCCATCAAATATCAAGTTGATACATTTATCTTAAGTATGGGGCTCTGCTCCATGCACACTTTCATTTGAGGAGCTCCAGTAGTAATTTTTTTTCAGAAAGGTTAAATGTTATTTTACAGTTTGGTCTCTGACAAATTTCTACATAATAAATTACTGTAATTTAATGTATGTATGTGTGTTTATTTATTTATATTGCCACTTCTTTTGGTCTTTTGCCTGCCTTTTTTCATACAACCTCTTGAACAGTTTACTGCATGTCTTAGTCAAACCACATAATATCATCACTGTTATACTCGCTTGAAAATAAAATATGTATCCAGAGAAATCTATACCTTTCCTAGAAGAGAGCTTTAAAGTTGGGTAGAAAAATTTCCAGGGCAAGGAGCTACTGCCTGCTTAACCGTGTCTTGCAAAAGTATTCATCCCCCTTTGTGTTGGTCCTGTTTTGTCGCATTACAAGCTGGAGTTAAAATTGATGGGGGGGTTTTAACACCATTTGATTTATACAACATGCCTACCACTTGAAAGGTGAACTTGTTCTTTTATTGTGACACAAACAATAAGATGGGAAAAAAAAACAGAAATCTGGAGTGTGCATACAGTAGGTATTCATCCCCTAAAGTCAATACTTTGTAGAGCCACTTTTTTCTGCAATTACAGCTGCAAGTCTCTTGGGGTATGTCTCTATTAGCTTAGCACATCTAGCTACTGGGATTTCTGCCCATTCCTCAAGGCAAAACTGCTCCAACTCCTTCAAGTTAGATGGGTTGCGTTGGTGTACAGCAATCTTCAAGTTATGCCACAGATTCTCAATTGAATTAAGGTCTGGACTTTGATTAGGCCATTCCAAGACATTTAAACATTTCCCTTTAAACCACTCAAATGTAGCTTTAGCAGGACGCCTAGGGTCATTGTCCTGCTGGAATGTGAACCTTCATCCCAGTCTCAGTCCAGTACGCATTTTAATAGATAATATAGAAATAGAGCGTGTATGATAACAAATTCCTAGGTGTACTTATTGATCACCAGCTCTGCTGGAAGGCACATGTTAAACATGTAAAAGCAAAAATGTCCAAGTCTATTGCAATACTTCATAAAACTAAACACATTCTAAGCCAAAAATCATTGCACGTACTTCATAATTCTCTGCTTGTTACATACATAACTTATTGTGTGGAGGTCTGGGGAAATGCATGTAAAACAACCACAAACCTGATCTTCATATTGCAGAAAAGCGCTTTATAAACTTGTTTATAAACTTGAATGCCCTTAAATTTTGTGATTTTGTGGATTACAAAATTGCTCAATTTATGTTTAAAATCAAAAACAAAACTATCCCTGACTGTATTCAGAGGTTCTTTCAAATCAGAGAGAGTCATTATGAATTGAGAGGAACTCATATGTTTGTTAAAACAAAGATCAGAACAAATGTGAAACAGAGGTGTATATCTATAACAGGAGATAATTTATGGAATGGTCTTGAAAATGAAATTAAACTGTGTGACACACTTAAAGGCTTTAAAAAAGCAAACATAAGACTATCAGTAAATACAAAACCGAGATATTAAATATGTTTGGGAAAAATGGTTTGATTTAAACTTGATCCAGCTACTTGATATGTAATGCTACAGAATACGAAAACGTCAAAATTAATATGTATGTTTTGGTGTTCATTTGAAATTGAAAACTGTAAAATTGTATTGAACAAAATGTAACAGATACTATTGTTACTATTATAATTTTATTTTATTGTTTTTTTCTTCCCCTTTGTTTTTTTCCTTAATTCCTTTGGCATAAAAAAAGAAAAAGACAGTCTTTAAATTATGAAATGTGATAAGGGTAGACGCAATAAGCTTTTGCTTCAGTCTTATCCTTTTCAGTCTTTCTTGCTGATATGTATGTAACCAGTATGTATGTTATTGAAAGTTGAAATGACCGAAATGAATAATTAAATCTAAATCTAAAAAAATCGAAACCTCTGGCTGACTCAAACAGGTTTTCCTCCAGAATTGCCTGTATTTAGTGCCATCCATCTTTCCTTCAGTCCTGACCAGCTTTCCTGTCCCTGCAAATAAAAAATATCCACACAGCATGATGCTGCCACCACCATGCTTCACTGTAGGAATGGTATTCTCAGGGTGTTGGGTTTGCGCCACACATGGCATTTCCCATGATGGCCAAAAAGATCAATTTTAGTCTCATCGGACCAGAGAATCTTCTTGCATGTGTTCAGGGAGTCTGCCACATGCTGTTGGGCAAACTCCAAACATGTTTTCTTAAGCAATGACTTTTTTTTCTGGCCACTCTTCCATAAAGCCCCACTCTGTGGAGTGTATGGCTTAAAATGGTCCTCTGGACAGATACTCCCATCTCTGCTGTGGATCTTTGCAGCTCCTTCAGTGTTATCTTTGGTGTCTTTGTTGAATCTCTGATTAATGCCCTCCTTGCCCGGTCCGTGAGTTTTGGTGGGAGGCCTTCTGCTGTCAGGTTTGTAATGGTGCCATATTCTTTTCGTTTTGCTATAATGGATTTAATGGTACTCCGTGGGATATTCAAAGTTTGGGATTTTTTTTATAACCCATCCCTGATCTATACTTCTCCACAACTTTGTCTCTGACCTGTTTGGAGTGCTCCATGGTTTTCATGTTGCTTGCTTAGTAGTGTTGCAGAGTCAGGGTCCTTCCAGAACAGGTTGATTTATACAGACGTCATGTAACAGATCATGTGACACTTTGATTGCACACAGGTGGATCTTAATCAACTAATTATGTGACTTATGAAGTGAATTGGTTGGAGCAGCTCTTATTGAGGGGTTTCATATGAAAAAGGGTGAATACCTATGCACACTCCAGATTTCTGTTTTTTCCTTTTAATTATTGTTTGTGCCACAATAAAAGAACAATTTGCACCTTTAAAGTTGTAGGAATGTTGTGTAAATCAAATGGTGCTAACCCTCCAACAATCCATTTTAATTCCAGCTTGTAATGCGACAAAACAGGACAAACACCAAGGGGGATGAATACTTTTGCAAGACACTGTATATATGGTGTATTTTTGAACACCTACACTGCATGAAATGTCGAGAACACAGACCGTTATCTTTACATCAGATGTTATATTTACAGAGAAAGAATAAGAACCTTCCGGGTGCTCCGGTTTCCCCCACAGTCCAAAGACATGCAGGTTAGGTTAACTGGTGACTCTAAATTGAGTGTAGGTGTGAATGTGAGTGTGAATGGTTGTCTGTGTCTATGTGTCAGCCCTGTGATGACCTGGCGACTTGTCCAGGGTGTACCCCGCCTTTCGCCTGTAGTCAGCTGGGATAGGCTCCAGCTTGCCTGTGACCCTGTAGAACAGGATAAAGCGGCTAGAGATAATGAGATGAGATCAGAATAAGAACCTCAAAATCAAAAATGAATTTCAGTCACCATACATTAATATTCAGTGCATTGCCTATAAGCTGTTCGTTGACAGGTTTAAGATCAGACCTTCTCAAATCTAATTAAATACTTTAAAAAAATAACGGGGAGTAGTTCCAGCGAGGCTGGAAAGATTCAGTGAGCTATGGGTCCCCAGTAAACCAGTTACTAGTACTTAATGGACTGGTACCCAGTTTGATTGCATATGATACAGAGCAGCAAAGTAAAAAGATTCTGCCTTTCATTTTCTCTGTCTTCTTTATCAAATCTTTTCCTGTTTGTCTTTTACCTTCTTTCTGTCCCAGTTCCTTTGCTGTCTGTGTGTTTCTGTTTGTATTTATCTCCAACTGAGACATAGAGAAAGCTTGAGGAAATTCTGACAAATCTTCACTGGTACTAATTCCCATTTCTCTCACTCAAGATTAGATCCTAAAAGCTTGGAAAGGGAACATTTCTGAACAGCACGGGAGCTCCGCACCTCAGCAGGGGCCTAGAAGCATGCAGGGAACAGAAGGTGATATCTATAGTACATGATAGCGTTATTCAGTGTGGATTGCCGACAAGCTTCATTAAACCTAATTGACAGCCATATTAATCAAAGGTGAAAAATATATAACAGTGTTCATGCTCAATACGAAAGAATTTCAGCAAATTTGCGTTTCGAATATGATCAGATGAAAGAGGCCTTTGGGAAATTGAGTAATAATCAGACCTTGGCAGCTCAAACAGCAAACTGATTAAAAATGAAATGATAGTAGAGTACTAAGTATCCAAAAAGAAATACACATCTGAGCTGAAGGTGAAATGCTTTCATGTGATTTTTAAGTGATAAAAATAGCTGCTGTGGAATGAATATGTGGAGCACTCGGAGATTGAAAGAATAGGTAAGAAGTACCAAAAGCTCAATCGAGAACAAAACAATGAAATGAAACATCACATTTCATTATACATCGATAAAAGCATGCTGTTCAAACAGCAGTAGTGTGGGGGAGATAAAGAGTTTTTAGGACACACACAGTGAAAGGATATAAACTCCAACTTGGACTGGACTTAATGAGCTGATACTGAATACTGCATGAGCTGAAACTACTGCAACCAACTGTTTGCCACTTTTACTTAGTTTGGAATGTAAAGTAATTTCTTGGAGTCAGCTATTTTGTCCTGTATTAGTAGTAGCCACTCTGAGTCAGTAATAACTAGAGTGGTGGCTACAATTATCGACACCTTAACGATCTTTTGGCCATTGCAAAAGTAGAAAAGACTATCAATACATAAATTGTGCATGAATAATTACTCACTCTTCCACTGGAAAAAAAAATGAGTTGATTCCTGATTACTTAGCGTATCAGATCATGTGACAAAGTTCCACAATTATCGACACCTTTGTCCACAGTTATCGACACCGTTTCACAATTATTGACATCCAGATGATTATTTATTTTAAAAAAATCAATATGTGGTCTTAAGTTAACAAAACATAGTTTTTATTTAAAATTAGTTTTACATAGACTTCATCTCATCTCATTATCTCTAGCCGCTTTATCCTTCTACAGGGTCGCAGGCAAGCTGGAGCCTATCCCAGCTGACTACGGGCGAAAGGCGGGGTACACCCTGGACAAGTCGCCAGGTCATCACAGGGCTGACACAGACAACCATTCACACTCACGGTCAATTTAGAGTCACCAGTTAACCTAACCTGCATGTCTTTGGACTGTGGGGGAAACCAGAGCACCCGGAGGAAACCCACGCGGACACGGGGAGAACATGCAAACTCCACACCGAAAGGCCCTCGCCGGCCCCGGGGCTCAAACCCAGGACCTTCTTGCTGTGAGGCAACAGCGCTAACCACTACACCACCGTGCCGCCTTACATAGACTTATATAGTCCAAAATATATTTTATATAAATATATGGATGTTGGTGTTTACATAAATGAGGAAGTAATTCTAATGTTTGTAAACAAATGAACTGATAGTGTTTAACCTTTCAGAAAATCTTTTTGTTCCACTTTCTACCCACTTTCGAAGTATTTTCGTAGATCAGTTTTTGTTAATCATTCGTTGTTGTTTGTATTAATTTCTAGTTTACCAATAAATGTCAACAGGCAACTGATATTGTAACTGCATGAAAATCCAGGTCAAAGGTCGATTTTTTTAAATTGAGATTTTAAATTTTCATCTAAAAATATAAAATGTGGGGCGGCACGGTGGTGTAGTGGTTAGCGCTGTCGCCTCACAGCAAGAAGGTCCTGGGTTTGAGCCCCGGGGCCGGCGAGGGCCTTTCTGTGTGGAGTTTGCATGTTGTCTGCGTGGGTTTCCTCCGGGTGCTCCGGTTTCCCCCACAGTCCAAAGACATGCAGGTTATGTTAACTGGTGACTCTAAATTGACCATAGGTGTGAGTGTGAATGGTTGTCTGTGTCTATGTGTCAGCCCTGTGATGACCTGGCGACTTGTCCAGGGTGTACCCCGCCTTTCGCCCGTAGTCAGCTGGGATAGGCTCCAGCTTGCCTGCGACCCTGTAGAAGGATAAAGCGGCTAGAGATAATGAGATGAGATGAATATAAAATGTCTACTTATATTGTAATACGTCGTAGATATTTACAACAAACTGCAAAAAAAATCTGAATGGAATAGAAAAATCTGAATATTTCAAGCATGTAATTTTTTATATGCTAGGAATTTAATTCTGGTCTAATTCTATTTATTGCAGTAGGATTCCAAATACTCTATAAACATTCCATTATATTATGAATCAGAAAAAAATATATATTAGAAATCACAGCACTTTTTTTAAAGTACTATATCTACTTCAACAATGTTACACAAAGATCGATCCATAACAGTTGTAAATGTCACTTAATTCCACAGGGTGTTGATAATGGTGGACACTGGTGAAAGTGATCACTATTATCGACGCCTCACGTGACTTCTCAAATGCGTGTTTAGATACAAAATAGCGGCTGTCAAATAAAAAAGTAAGAAACAAAGCAGGTTTCGACAAGGAGATCATGAAATATCAGTGAATTTGATAAATAAAAACATGTCCATGATCTTTCCACCATGCTTACCTGCGATGAAAATGTCCGGGTTTTCCTCAAATTGCTGATCATGCTGAAAAAAATTCCATCTCAGGTAACGAACTGCGTCATCAGATGACAAGATCGGGGGGGGGTGTCTTCTGGTTGATAAATTAACCAATAATAACTGTTGTAACTGAAACTCACTTTTGTAAGTTTCTTTTTTATTGGTAAATCTGAAAAGGTGTCGATAATTACGGACTGTCGATAATTGTAGCCGCCGCTCTACTTATTAACTGAATGTGAGGTCTTTACAGGAAAATACCAGACCGAGGTCTCAGTGAGGTCTGTATAAAAAGACCTCAGTCTGATATTTTCCCGTAAAGACCGAGCAAGTGAGGTTGATAAGGAGTTTATTATATGGATTTTTTATTTCTGAGATTAAAATAGACAGTCATTAAAATGAGGCGTGACGCTGCTTTCAGTCACATAATATTTTTTTGCACTCAAGTTTCCCTCAATGAACAGTGTATAACTTCAACAAAACAGACTTCATGTTAAAACTGTTATAATCACGTTGTCTGTTATCACCCAAATGAGGATGGGTTCCCTTTTGAGTCTGGCTCCTCCTGAGGTTTCTTCCTCATGTTGTCTCAGGGAGTTTTTCCTTGCCACTGTCACCACAGGCTTGCTCACTGGGGATAGATTAGGGATAAAATTAGCTCATGTTTAAAGTCATTAAAATTCTGTAAAGCTGCTTTGTGACAATGTCTATTATTAAAAATGCTATAAAAATAAACTTGACTTGACTTGATATTTGTAACGTAGTTGAGTCACGCATGCAGAATAAACAGCTAGCGGTTTCAAAACTGAATTTCTGTTAGCGGTCAGCGGTTTCTGAATGCTCTTCATTGCTCTTTTCTTGAATAACTTGTTGACTCGTATGTCTTTTGTGTTTTGGTCATTTTTGATTCCGTTTTGATTTCCAATTAATCTTTTTTTTGTTTGTTTTTGTTTGTTTTTTGCAACATTGAAAGCTGGTGCCTTGGAAAGAAAGTCTGTAATCACCTTCGGGCATTACAGGAAAATTCTGTCCACCAAGGAACCAATCAGAGCACACGATTTTACTGGAAGCAGCTTGTGCCATATAATAATACTTTCTTAATGCAAGAGAGGCAAGGTAAATAATAGATTTCATAAAGCACTTTATTTCTTTGAATAACAATTATAAAGAAATAGACAAAATTTGAATTATTAGTAAAAGAATAAAATGTTAAATACAATTCACTTCCGATGTAGTGGTTAGCGCTGTCACCTCACAGCAAGAAGGTCCGGGTTTGAGCCCCGTGCCCGGCGAGGGCCTTTCTGTGTGGAGTTTGCATGTTCTCCCCATGTCCGCGTGGGTTTCCTCCGGGTGCTCCGGTTTCCCCCACAGTCCAAAGACATGCAGGTTAGGTTAACTGGTGACTCCAAATTGACCGTAGGTGTGAATGTGAGTGTGAATGGTTGTCTGTGTCTATGTGTCAGCCCTGTGATGACCTGGCGACTTGTCCAGGGTGTACCCCGCCTTTCGCCCGTAGTCAGCTGGGATAGGCTCCAGCTTTCCTGCGACCCTGTAGAACAGGATAAAGCGGCTAGAGATAATGAGATGAGATGAGACAATTCACTTTGCAAAAATGAAAACAAAATTTTCAACGTGGTTAAATTCCAAAAACAGAGATCCCACTCTAAGACAAATGTCAAGTTCCCTGACTTTCACTGACTAAAAAGCTGAATTTCTATGACCTATAAGATACAGAAAATAGACTGCCTTTATGCTGAGCAGACAAAAAACAGCTACAATATTTTAAACCCATAAAGTTGCAAGCTTTATTTACTAACTTTTTTTTTAATTCAAGGATGTTTTTAGTACAAAATAAGTTTTCACTGCTTAAACCTAGTGAAATACTGCATGGAAAACATCGCCATTTTGCCAAAACGGAAATTAAAATTTAAAAGAAAAGAAAACCTATTTTTAAAATACAGTTATGAAGATATATTATGATATAAACTAACGAGTCATGTGAATAATTTAAAATAAGGAGCTCACACAACTAAGATATCCATCTCCAAAAGTCAGTTTCTATGCAGAATGGACGATTTCATGGATGCCGCCAATGAAAATATTTTAACCAATCAGAAAAATCCCCCCGATCGTTTCCGGCAGTGCTCTGACGTCATTTGGGCCCAAGACATGGAAGTTCCGCATAGTGAGTAAGACTTGAGGCTGCCCCTGGCTGGAGATTATTTCATTAAAATTTTATATGAAAAAAAATTGAAATTCCATTTCTCTAACAAAAAAGTGGAGGGGTAAAGATAATACTGATGTCACTGATAAACCACGAGGGAAGAGTGAACAGCTGATCTACTCCTATGTGACTGAATGGAGGGAGGTAACTTTTCATATTTATATCCCTGGTACAAGTAGTGCTGCCATGACAGCCTCATTCTGCAGACTGTAACCTTGCTAGACAACCTACAAACAGATCTGCATACAATCTGACTTACCTAAATCTGTTGAAGAAGCAAGTGCGTGAGTTTTTACATGTTCCTGGCAGCATAAGCACTCATTAGCATGCTTAGTTGTCATGGTCCTACCTGTGGGCTTCTCTCTTCAGGTAACATCTCCACTCAGCATTACCAGCCACGCACGCACTCACTTCCTCTTATTAACTTTCAGTGACTGTCATTGGCTGTTGCCGATCACCTGCTTCCCCCTGGGTGTATTTAAGCTGCAGTTCTCCCTAGCCTCAGTGTCAGATCGTCTGCAACTCTCAGCCTGATAACCTGCTCTGTGTTCCTACTACTCTGACTCCTGATATTGTTCTGTTCCGTTTGACTCTGTCTGCTCTCCAGCCCCGGTAACCTGATCTGCTTTCTGTCCTGTTGACTCTGCCTCTTGCCTGCCTCTCTTGTACCTTCACCTGTTCTCCAGTTCGCTCAGCCCTGCTGCTAGCCTGTAGCCACAGCTCTCTGACTATGCCCGATCCTGTCAGGTCTCAGAAGCTAAGCAGGGTTGGGCCTGGTCAGTACTTGGATGGGAGACCTCAGACGTCATCACCAGCCATCCCTGCCTCTCAGTTCTCCTGCCACTGGACTTCACACACATTCTTCCCTTTCCCCTATTATTAATAAACTGTGGTTTGAGCGCATTTGATCTCCTCTCCTGTATGCTCTCGACTCATCCATTAAAAACATCCTTATCAAGATGTCACCAGGCTAGTCTACTAGTTCCCACAATCTTCAGCCAAAAAGTGGACAAGACAAATGAGACAACACGGTCAGTAGTCTGCAAAAGATAACTTCAAAGGGTAAGAAAACATGTTTTATGGCTTCCCTAACTTTTTATTAAGTGTGATATGTTATTTTGAGTTCCTTTGGGCATAAACATAATAATTGCTGATGCAACTAAGCAGCTTGATGTTTGTTGGGTGTCTTGCTTTGATTTAGTGTTGTCGGAAAAGCCTTGGGGGCGGCACGGTGGTGTAGTGGTTAGTGCTGTCGCCTCACAGCAAGAAGGGCCAGGTTCAAGCCCTGTGGCCCGCGAGGGCCTTTCTGTGTGGAGTTTGCATGTTCTCCCTGTGTCCGCATGGGTTTCCTCCGGGTGCTCCGGTTTCCCCCACAGTCCAAAGACATGCAGGTTAGGTTAACTGGTGACTCCAAATTGACCGTAGGTGTGAATGTGAGTGTGAATGGTTGTCTGTGTCTATGTGTCAGCCCTGTGATGACCTGGCGACTTGTCCAGGGTGTACCCCGCCTTTCGCCTGTAGTCAGCTGGGATAGGCTCCAGCTTGCCTGTGACCCTGTAGAACAGGATAAAGCGGCTAGAGATAATGAGATGAGATGAGATGAGAAAAGCCTCGGTAATGACTAACTGAAACAACTCTATAAATATTGTTCACTTGTGTGTAACTAATTGATATGGTAATGTTTGTTTTTCATGATCATCATCGTTATTCGTGTCATTGTCTGAAATACTCGAGGAAATCAGTGAAAAAATGTCGCAGGCTCTATGGTCCATTTTATTGAATATGGCCGTGTATTGTAAGTGACATCACACTTTACGGAAACCATTCAGAGTTCTTTTATGTATACAGGAATTTGTTTGTGGAATAGCCGACCTCGATCACTGCAATCTAGTCAAACACGTGATCATTTTACGAAACAGGTGAAACAGTTTTCATGGAGTAAATTCCAAACCCAGTTTTATGATGTGTATATAACTAATTTTTAATCATTTTGGTGCTACAGTGTATTTCTGTAATGTAGTTGTACTCTGATAATTACAGTTAGCATATTCTTTTTGTTTATGACTTTTTCATCATTGTTTATACAATTTTGTCAATTTATTATTGTCTCTCATATTTTATTGCTTCCTGCTGTCATCAAGAGGACCACATTGGAAATAAGTGTATTTTATACTTTGTGTTGTCCTCAGTGCTATTTATACTGTATCTTTTTATATGTATGAATTTTACCAAATAAATCCATACCATACTAGCAGCTCGGGTGTTTCTGGCAATATTTCCACCTTTTTTCATACAAGTGTATCCTCAGGTAATGTTTACATGATTCCTGTATAGTAAAGCAGTATTTGTTTACCCTCTTTCTGTGTTGCCACGGGGGTTGGACTGTCTACTACAGTAATTATGGTAGGCTAGCCTGGGGACGTCTTGATGAGAGTTTTTCATGAATGAGTCAAGAGCATGCTAATGAGTAGTATAATGTATAGTTTCAGCCTCGTTTTACAGGTAAAGAGTTCAGGTTTGTCAATAAGTCAGGGTTGCAGCTCATTAATATGCTATTTCAGATGTATAGTGAAAAAAATCGACATTGTCACCTTAGTAGACCTTTCGCTTTGCCCCTTCAGTACTGAAGTATACACTCAGCCTTGCATCCAAATGACATCATACATAGCCCTTCCAAAAGGCAACATGGCATTAGAGCAGCGATACAAAAACACTCATAACTTTCTTATACATGGTCAAACATGCCTGAAACTTTTCTTATGGGCTCTCAATATTACAAGCTACCAACCCATGCATGTATTTACTTTGCATTTTCTATTCCTGTAAACATTCTACAAAGAAAATTCCCTGACATTCCATGACTTGGTCCAAAATATGATCAAATCCCCTGACTTTCCATTTCTGGAATAGACTTTTTAAAATTCCATGATATTCCAGATATTCAATGATCCATGGGAACCTTGTAAAAAAGCTTGAAAAATGCTTTAAAATGATACCAAGATCAAGTTTAGAAGCTGAGTAAAAACAACACACTGGTTTGAAACTTGCATTAATTAGCATTTTTATATTTTGTCTTTTGTTTTCCATTGAAATTAAAACAAAAGCTGTGAACTGAAGCATAAAAACGTTTTTTTTTTTGTCATAACATTTAAAATTTTGGGAGATAATAACTTGCCTAATAAACTCCGTTATGTAATAAAGTTATGTTTCTTTAGAGGTTTTAGTGTGAAACATTCAAGAATCATATTTCCTTGTAATCTCTGTCATGATTATTTATATTCATGGGCCATGGAATAAAATTTTGTGGGCAGTGAAACTCATGAAATCATTCAAATTCATTGGAATGTCATTCACTTGTAGTTAAGTATATAAGCTAATAGTCTATTATAGTTTAAAGACTGTATTTAGTCACCTTCAGCAAAACTGATGATTTTATGACCCAAAAAACAACAAGCTCGCAATCACAGGACCTAGATGATTTGAAATTGAGTCAGTGGTTAAGGTTTTTTTGTTTGTTTGTTTTCTTTTGTTTTTTTTCTCCCAGTGGTGTCATCAATCAGAATCCTCAGAATTCTGCAAAACAAGCCAGAACTGACTTTTCAGGGAGCATCTTGAACTATAGCATGGATTCAAGAAGCTGTGTCAAAGTTTGCGAATATATGTAGACAGAAATAAGGGAGAATAAATACGGTTTCAACAGTGTTGTAGTCGAGTCACTAAACCTCGAATCCGAGTCCAGTCTCGAGTCCCCAGTGTTCAAGTCCGAGTCAAGTCCAAATCATTTAAAAAAAAAATTCAAGTCAAGTCTGAGTCAAGTCCAAAATTGATCCGAGTTGAGTCCGAGAGCAAGACTCCAACCGCACCATTTGATGGTGGCTGTTTTAGCACCATTAACATTAGTTTGTTCCTGAACATGACATGTATACAGGTGAAAGTGCTTCTCTTTGTCAGGGAGTGTGAAGAATTCTGTCAGATCTAGTTGGGAGATGGATGTAAGTGCAGAAGGTGTGTTTATTAATAGACGTGAAGACAGGTAAACAATCCAGAACAGCAGGCAAAATCATAAAACGGTGAAACAGGCAATAGGTCAAGCGAGGCACAAACAGGCCATCATAGGCTCGGCAGAATCAAAGACGAGAAACAGGAAATCAAGGATCAGGAAACCAAACAAGGAAATAAGGCTCGATAAGGTGTCAGCAACACAACTCAATACTTTGCAAAGTAAGTGTGTTTTCACAGTTTTTATATAGGTGCGCTGATTGCGCCTTAATCCTGTGCAGATGTGAGTCGTTTATGGAGCACACAAGAGTCCACTTGGAGCGTGTGCTGTCTGGAGCGCGCCCGAGAGTCTATCTGATGCACGTGCCAAAGCACGTGCAGGTGTGACACTCTTGCACAAAATTAGTACAAAAATTTATGTAGATATAAATCTCATCTCATTATCTCTAGCCGCTCTATCCTGTTCTACAGGGTCGCAGGCAAGCTGGAGCCTATCCCAGCTGACTACGGGCGAAAGGCAGGGTACACCCTGGACAAGTCATCACAGGGCTGACACATAGACACAGACAACCATTCACATTCACACCTACGGTCAATTTGGAGTCACCAGTTAACCTAACCTACAACCCCGATTCCAAAAAAGTTGGGACAAAGTACAAATTGTAAATAAAAACGGAATGCAATGATGTGGAAGATTCAAAATTCCATATTTTATTCAGAATAGAACATAGATGACATATCAAATGTTTAAACTGAGAAAATGTATCATTTAAAGAGAAAAATTAGGTGATTTTAAATTTCATGACAACAACACATCTCAAAAAAGTTGGGACAAGGCCATGTTTCCCACTGTGAGACATCCCCTTTTCTCTTTACAACAGTCTGTAAATGTCTGGGGACTGAGGAGACAAGTTGCTCAAGTTTAGGGATAGGAATGTTAACCCATTCTTGTCTAATGTAGGATTCTAGTTGCTCAACTGTCTTAGGTCTTTTTTGTCATATCTTCCATTTTATGATGCACCAAATGTTTTCTATGGGTGAAAGATCTGGACTGCAGGCTGGCCAGTTCAGTACCCGGACCCTTCTTCTACGCAGCCATGATGCTGTAATTGATGCAATATGTGGTTTGGCATTGTCATGTTGGAAAATGCAAGGTCTTCCCTGAAAGAGACGTCGTCTGGATGGGAGCATATGTTGTTCTAGAACCTGGATATACCTTTCAGCATTGATGGTGTCTTTCCAGATGTGTAAGCTGCCCATGCCACACGCACTAATGCAACCCCATACCATCAGAGATGCAGGCTTCTGAACTGAGCGCCGATAACAACTTGGGTCATCCTTCTCCTCTTTAGTCCGAATGACACGGCGTCCCTGATTTCCATAAAGAACTTCAAATTTTGACTCATCTGACCACAGAACAGTTTTCCACTTTATCACAGTCCATTTTAAATGAGCCTTGGCCCAGAGAAGACGTCTGCGCTTCTGGATCGTGTTTAGATACGGCTTCTTCTTTGAACTATAGAGTTTTAGCTGGCAACGGCGGATGGCACGGTGAATTGTGTTCACAGATAATGTTCTCTGGAAATATTCCTGAGCTCATTTTGTGATTTCCAATACAGAAGCATGCCTGTATGTGATGCAGTGCCGTCTAAGGGCCCGAAGATCACGGGCACCCAGTATGGTTTACCCTTTACCCTTACGCACAGAGATTCTTCCAGATTCTCTGAATCTTTTGATGATATTATGCACTGTAGATGATGATATGTTCAAACTCTTTGCAATTTTACAATGTCGAACTCCTTTCTGATATTGCTCCACTATTTGTCGGCGCAGAATTAGGGGGATTGGTGATCCTCTTCCCATCTTTACTTCTGAGAGCCGCTGCCACTCCAAGATGCTCTTTTTATACCCAGTCATGTTAATGACCTATTGCCAATTGACCTAATGAGTTGCAATTTGGTCCTCCAGCTGTTCCTTTTTTGTACCTTTAACTTTTCCAGCCTCTTATTGCCCCTGTCCCAACTTTTTTGAGATGTGTTGCTGTCATGAAATTTCAAATGAGCCAATATTTGGCATGAAATTTCAAAATGTCTCACTTTTGACATATTATATGTTGTCTATGTTCTATTGTGAATACAATATCAGTTTTTGAGATTTGTAAATTATTGCATTCCGTTTTTATTTACAATTTGTACTTTGTCCCAACTTTTTTGGAATCAGGGTTGTACATGCCTTTGGACTGTGGGGGGAAACCGGAGCACCCGAAGGAAACCCACATGGACACAGGGAGAACATGCAAACTCCACACAGAAAGGCCCTCGCCGGCCACGGGGATCAAACCTGGACCTTCTTGCTGTGAGGCGACAGTGCTAACCACTACACCACCGTGCCGCCATAGATATAAATATATTATGGCAAATTATTATGGCATGTTACAAAAAATAAAGAAAAAATCAGAGTCCTCATCTCCAATTTATGAGTCCGAATGCAGTTAATGCCCGAGTCCAAGTCCAAGTCATCAGTGCTCAAGTCCAAGTCGAGGCATAAGTTCTTAAAATTAGGGCATGAGTCGGACTCAAGTACTACAAGCCTGGGTTTTAATGGTGAGGAAGAAGCATGACCAGAAAGCACCATATTCACACTTATAGCACAAACACAGGCTTGGTGGTTAGTCACAGAAATAGCTTGGTCAGGGAGAACCTGACAGGAGTAATAAAGCTCACTGGGCTTCAGAAGAACAGTGAATACAAAGAAATATATAGCAAATATAACCCGACATGCCTGTATAACTTGTACAGACAAACACACAATGCATTTCTGTGCTAAAAATACACTTCTTCTACAACTTTCATTGACAGCCCCAGGGTAAATAGGGATGCAGATTAGCATTCAGTTTATGGAAAGCATAGTGATACAGTACTATAATAGAAATGGTGGCAAAAGAATACATAGGTGGATAAAGATACATAGGCTGCTATATTCAGAGTAAGGAACCTTACATTCAAATGTTACATGGATATTTACACAGGGAAATGCCCACATAGTCAGAGTTAGTTTATACATGTACTTAAAGAGAAATCAGGTATTTTTTAACCTGAGACCTATTTTCCTAAATGTTGGGGTCCCAATATTTTCAAGAGACAAAAATGATAAAAATCGGTTTGATATTTAGTTATAACGATATAAGCGGCAACTACAAAATGGCTATGCAATGTAATCCTATGGGGAAAACATTCACGTCAGATAAACCACTAGTTTTCACCACTGACAGGCTCATTTTAGCACTGCCTAAAAGTGGAGCTCCTGATGAGCGTATGAGCAAAATATTTACAAGGACACAAAATCAACCTGAACAGAATAATAATATTATAGCATATGAACCATTGAATTGTGTAGTGTAGTGTATTTTGTGTCAATAAATTACTGCATTGTCTTGTGACAGTGATACCAATAATGAGATACACATTGCAGTTATGAATACATTCCTTTCTATGACACTGCATGCCATGCACCAGAAACAACTAAACAACATTTATTATGATGTGACTCTGCTGGGTGTCTGGTGGACAGCAGTGAACCAGCGCTTTCACTTTACAGAATTACTATACAGTTACCATCGAATATCAAACTTAATATCCCAAACAGTTGTCTGGTTACCTCGGTCACATCTATACGCATTGTGTGCAGCCACAAACCACAAAGCATGCACTAGGCTTGTAGTACTCGAGTCAGACTCGTGCCCTAATTTTAAGGACTTGTGACTTGACTTAAGGCCCGGTCACACAGCACTCCGCGTCTATATCACGTACAAAAAGATACAAAAATCTGGTGGACGTGGTCGTAAGTGGTAATTTTTGGTCAATTTTGGCTTTGCCGTGCTTTGTACGGGGTATGGCCGTCGGCGGCTGTTTCACTGCTGCAGCACTGCCAAATCACGGGTAACCGCGGCTCAGCGTCGTTGGAAGAGCGGCTTGCTGCGCATATAAAAGCGGTAGGATATGTTGAGCCTGTATCAGTTGGTGCTGGAGCATTAAGATGAGGACATCACAGCGTTGAGGGTTCATGTTCACCCCTTGACATCTAGACTGCAAGTGCCGAGGTCTCAGAAAATTACGGTATTTATAAATGCCGCAAATCAGAAGTGATGCAGAAGTGATTAGACAGTGATCAATCGAATTTAGAACTTGTTTGAGTCGTCGTTTAACGGGCTTAGACAGTGCTATGTACGCGGAAAAATCCATTTCTCAGTGATAAGCCGCTAAACACACGCTATATCCCGTGATACCAACGCGTAACACCCGTCCGATGACCGTGCTCTGCCCGTGATAGACCGCCAAACTTTCGCGTCTTACCACGTCTCCCCAAGTTTTAATAACGGCCGGGACACTGATTATCACGTGTTTTTCACCTGTGTTGCACGTCTTTACCACGTGTGCCGGCCGTGGTTGTCCGCGGTCTAAAGTTTTGAGCAGTCCAAAACTTTTTGCCGCGTCCGACGCCGTTCCGATTTTCCCCTGCGTCCTGTCACGTCTGTATATCGACTGTAACACGTCTTAACTTCGACATCAACACGAACAACATCGTCTGCTTCACGGGAGAGCACTTTTGGACGGGTTTTGGCCGTGATAAAGCCGTAAAGCGCTGTGTGACCGGGCCTTTAGACTTGAGCACTGATGACTCAGACTTGTGCATTAACTGCATTCGGACTCGTAAATTGGAGACGAAGACTCGGATTTTTTCATGATTTTTGTAACATGCCATAATTTGGCATAAGATATTTATACCTACATTAATTTTTATACTAATTTCGTGCAAGAGAACGCACATTCACCTGTTCATACGTCATAATCAGGAACAAACTAATGTTAATGGCGCTAAAATGCCTGGAGAGAACGTCACTAGGATTGTCCGCTTTGCTTATACAGACTTCTCGTGCAGTGGGAAAAAATGCACTGCTATGTCTTCCATATGTATAAGAACTATTGAGGAGACGATGGGGACAACCTCGAACTTCAATCATTATTTGGCAAGACTCCACCCAGAGAAGTCAGTGACACACTATGTTCATTGCTCTGTTGATAGCAGGGCTTGCTTGCTGACCAATGAACTAGCTAGTGCTAACCCTTGCTCATGTTATTTGCCCTGTTGATAGTGGACGGGGCTTGCTGAGCGATGAACAAGCTTTTTATCTGTAGCCTGTTAACTAAAATGGGGCAGTTGAGCAGTAATGTTAGTCCAACACAGTAGCAGAGACAGTTTCACATAAAGGCAGCAACAGCCACCATCAAATGGCGCGGTTGGAGTCTTGTTCTCGGACTCGACTCAAAATTTTCTTGAATGACTTGGACTTGACTCGGACTTGAACACTGGGGACTTGAGAATGGACTCGGACTTGAGGTTTAGTGACTCGACTACAACATTGGCATGCACAGCATTAGGACTAATTAGCATGCACTTGTTCCTGATTAGAGCTCAATCACAGCAAAACTAATCAATTGTCCAACAAGCTAGTGGACTAATAAAACAGTTTTAACGAGTTTTATATGAAACTGTTGTGAATATTTTCCATAAAATGTGTTAGTAAATAATCCCATGTTGTTTTTCAAAAAGCAAATTAAAAATAACTGCTGGATAAAAACCCATCTATCTTCTGAAATATCTTCTGAAAATAAAGATACAAATTTCATTGGCCGGTAGTCAAGTGTTTGTGCCATGTCCGCGTGCTTTGCACTGTTACTCATGTCCATGTGCATTTTCCACGCACCTCAAGGAATTACATACAAATGAATTACATGCAGCTGTCCCTGATCAGAGCGCAATCCCGGCACCCATATAAGGACTCTGGTAACTCCAGGACTTTGCAAAGTACAGTGCTGAGCGTAAATGAGTACACCCCCTTTGAAAAGTAACATTTTAAACAATATCTCATTGAACACAAACAATTTCCAAAATGTTGACAAGATAAAGTTTAATATAACATCTGTTTAACTTATAACGTGAAAGTAAGGTTAATAATATAACTTAGATTACACAGTTTTCAGTTTTGCTCAAATTAGGGTGGTGCAAAAATGAGTACACCCCACAACAAAAGCTACTACATCTAGTACTTTGTATGGCCTCCATGATTTTTAATGACAGCACCAAGTCTTCTAGGCATGAAATGAACAAGTTGGCGACATTTTGCAACATCAATCTTTTTCCATTCTTCAACAATGACCTCTTTTAGTGACTGGATGCTGGATGGAGAGTGATGCTCAACTTGTCTCTTCAGAATTCCCCATAGGTGTTCGATTGGGTTCAGATCAGGAGACATACTCGGCCACTGAATCACTTTCACCCTGTTCTTCTTCAGAAATCCGACAGTGACCTGAGATGTGTGTTTAGTCATGTTGGAAAAGTGCACAACGACCAAGAGCACGGAGTGATGGTAGCATCTTCTCTTTCAGTATAGAGCAATACATCTGTGAATTCATGATGCCATCAATGAAATGCAGCTCCCCGATACCAGCAGCCCCACATAAGGACACTGCCACCACCATGTTTCACTGTAGGCACCATGCATTTTTCTTTGGATTCCTCACCTTTGCGACGCCATACAGTTTTGAAGCCATCAGTTCCAAAAACATTCATCTTGGTCTCATCACTCCAGAGTATAGAGTCCCAGTAGTCTTCATCTTTGTCAGTATGGGCCCTGGCAAACTCTAGGCGGGCTTTTTTGTGCCTGGGCTTTAGGAGAGGTTTCTTTTGTGGACGGCATCCATGCATGCCATTCCTCTGCAGTGTACGCTGTATTGTGTCACAGGAAATAGTCACCCCAGTTTGGCTTTCTATATCTTTAGATAACTGCAGTGAACTTGCATGCTGATTTTCTTCAACCCTTCTCATCAGAAGACGCTCCTGTCGAGGTGTTAACTTCCGTGGATGACCTGGTCGTCTCTGTGAGATGGTTGCAGTTCCATCTTTCTTAAATTTTTGTACCACTTTTGCTACAGTATTCTGACTGATAAGTAAAGTTTTACTGATCTTCTTGTAGCCTTCACCTTTGTGGTGGAAAGAAATTCTTTTCTTTGGGGAATTCTGAAGAGACAAGTTGAGCATCACTCTCCATCCAGCATCCAGTCACTAAAAGAGGTCATTGTTGAAGAATGGAAAAAGATTGATGTTGCAAAATGTCGCCAACTTGTTCATTCCACGCCTAGAAGACTTGGTGCTGTCATTAAAAATCATGGAGGCCATAAAGTACTAGATGTAGTAGTTTTTGTTGTGGGGTGTACTCATTTTTGCACCACCCTAATTTGAGCAAAACTGAAAAATGTGTAATCTAAGTTATATTATTAACCGTACTTTCACGTTATAAGTTAAACAGATGTTATATTAAACTTTGTCTTGTCAACATTTTGGAAATTGTTTGTGTTCAATGAGATATTGTTTAAAATGTTACTTTTCAAAGGGGGTGCACTCAATTACGCTCAGCACTGTATACTTGATGTTCCCTGTGTCTCATGGTGCTAAGCCTTGTATCTCTGTTCATGCTGGCTGTTTATTTGGACTCTGCCTTTCACTTTGCCTCTATTGTTCTTTTTGCACCTCGGATGATCCTTGCCTGTTTATGACTCTGCTGTTTACCTAACATTTGGATTTGTATGCCTGCCTGTGTTGTAAATAAACCTTCCTGCACTTACGTCCGTCTGCAGCCATCGCCTTTAACTGGCAGTGTGTTAACTGACAGTGTGTTAATAAACACATCCATAATAATAATAATCCCATGTTATTTTTTTAAAAAACAAATTAAAAATAAGCACTGGATTAAAAACCCATCTATCTTATGTAAATAAAGATACAGATTTCATTGTCTGGTGGTCAAGTGTTTATGAGATATGTTGCCTTGTGCTTACAGTCAGGTTCCCTGTGGTGGTATACGTATGAGTAGATGCCATACGGTCGCAAAAGTCATCAAAAATCAGGTCGTTGCATTACCATATTCTCTTACATAAGGAGCTCCACTATTATAAGTGTATGACAACATGGAAAGGATCCCTACAGAGATTATGTTTGTTTGCTTCAAAAACTGTAAGGAAACTGTAGAAAATGACTGTTTCTACACTTATTGTTTTACCTTTCTTCTGGTCTCTGATGCAGCACCCTATTAAGTGCCTGTAGTTGATTGTCCCATGGAGCTGTTTTCTGTGGTTTACAAACGGGATCATATCCATGTTGTCAGACACTCATTCACATCGGCGTAGTCAACTAAATACTCTGGAACTAGACTTCTTCACAAAGTCTGCATAACTTCCCTTATCAAAAAGAAGTATACGTCAAGTTCATTTTATTAAGTATACTTAAGTAAAGTTAAAGTATATTTCCTTAAGTACACTTTTGTGTACCAAGTATACTAGTATACATAAGTATACTTGGTTTATACTGAAAAGTACATAGAAAAGTCTAAGTATCTATATTAAGCTTATACTTAAACTTTTGATCAAGATATATTTAAAGGAGATATGCAGAACCTTTATTTTTAAATACATTTCTGAGTGGATAGTATGTCCATCCTTGACTCTTGTATGCTGCATAAATGGGAATAAAAAAAATATATTTTTGAGAGTTAAAACCGACCGCAAAGTTGGCATTCGAGCTGCCCCGCTGAGCCAGCCAGCCCTGAGTGCGTGACGTCACAGCGGTAACCGGTTTTAAGGCCGAGGCCTTTAAAAGCTAAGCAAAGCCAGACTCGGCAGGCAAGAGTAGTTGCAATGGCCTCTTCGTTCGGATTTATTGTAGATTCTTCGGATTCCTCAGATGGTAATACTGTGACAGGACTGTGATAGTCCTGAAATTGGAATGTGTGTACGTGCTACTGCTATACACATAGAACTATATCAGTCCGAACCATCGGAAAGTGAATCCGATAGTAACACGTCGGGTCATTGTGGGTTGACTCTTATTAAAACAGGATAGGTGTTATAACTTATGCAATATACATGTACATGCATGCATTTTCACTGATAAAACGTAAAAGACTAATTAAATAATCAGATGAACTGAGACAATCACATTCTGAAGCAAATTAAATAATTTATACCGGTAACTTAAACATGCAATACCAGTTACATGTATTAATCTAAATGCAGGTAAACAACGAGTGTTGTTGTTGTTTTGTAACCAAATGAGAGTCACATCTTACCCGTCTGTGTTCTCGCTTCTTGAAGGCTGATCTTGTGGCTGATTGTTTTGAAACAATCTGACTTTCAGTTATTCGTTCAGTTCTCCATTCCTTCGCTTCTTCCACGTAAGGGCAAGATATTGCTGCTGAGGCGAGCATATCCAACAGAGAAATCTGACGGCTGGTCTACTCATTCTCCATTTTCTCCATACTGAGTACTCCGCCATTACTGCTCGGCTCACACTCCAGGAGAACTGGTGCGACTGAACTTACTTTCCTTTTCTTGTAGTTTTCTTTTCTTTTAATTGTTGGTACTGCACCCTCTTTCAATAAGGGCTTATAGCCAACGCTCCTCAACAGATCAGAGGTTTCGTATGAGTCATCAGTAAAATGTGCAGAGCAGAGGAGAGACCACTTCATTGGCGCCCAATGGGTCCATGAATTTCTCACAAAATGCGTCCAAATCTTTGCAGTTTGAACATTCTTGGGCCATGAATGCAACATAAATCCACCTTCTGTCATGTTGCTGCACCCGCCAGCAACACATCTACATGGCATGCCAATAAATTAGCTCAAAATGGAGGACCGAAGTTGCAGTCAGCTCTGTGTTTTAGTATCGCGGAAATGGCGATGAGACCGATAGCCTTCCTGCTGTGACGTCACAGATGTCAAAGTCGTTCACTCAGACCGCTACCTATGTGAATCATTTTAATCGTAAAATTACTATATTAGATTTATTGTTAATGCTTAAAACTATTCCTATGCCATTCTTGAGGTCTCACGGCATTTATAAATGAAAAGTGAGGCCATGATTCTGTGTATCTCCTTTAACAAAAGTGTAATAAAGTATTTAAATATTTGTGCCTTATGTTTAAGTGGACTTGCCCTGTAGTTGTGCTTATCCTTTTGATAGTAGTCTATAAAATACTTCTTTTTCACACATATTGGCTTCTTTATGATACATGGCAGCATGTTTTAAATCCCATCTTTTAAACCTGCATGTACCATAAGTTTATGGTCAGCTCAAAACACTTAAGTTGTCTCCTGGTAGTGTGCATGAGGTAAGGGTTAGGGCTAGAAAACTAATAGTATTCCTAGAAGGGTAATTGCCATATACTTCAAAACTAAAAAGTGGACTAGATGTATATAACCAGTAACTAATAGTATATTTCCAGTATACTACAAAGTATACTTTAGTAAACTAAAAAGTGGACTAGAAGTATAAAACAAGTAAACTCATAGTATATTTCCAGTATTTCTATGAAGTATGCTTTTGTAAACTAAAGAGTGGACTACAAGTATAGAACTAGTAAACTATAAGTACAAAAGTTTACTTGTGGTATACTTGCAGTAAAAAATAAAAAATACTAGTTGTATACTCAAAGTTTACTTCTCTTAGACTTAAAGTATACTTTTTATAAACTAAAAGTGGGCCAATTTAGTCCCAAGAAGCATTAGATTAATTTACTTACAAGTATACTATAAGTACATTGATATCAATACTAGTAATTTTATTAAGTATATCTCTGATAAGTGAATAAAAAGTAAACTGAAAGCATACTCTCCTATTTTTTAGTTTAAAAGAAGTATACTAGAAGCACAGTTGAATAAACTTTTTTTTTTTGTAATGGTTATCCTTTTTGGTTAGAGCATTCTAACTCAATCCTGGACCGATTTCAACTGATTTTGTCCTTAGTAAGAATTTGAAGCCAAAAAGACAAGAAAATAGGACCCAGGTTAAAAATGACTGCCGTTTTCCTTTAAATTGATTTTCTAGGCTCCTCATTCAAATGGTTAATATTACCTGTGTGTTAAACTTTTAAACATAAACACTTGCTTTTAAGCCTAAAAAACAAGGGATTTAAAAAAAAATCGAGACTAAAGAAACACTTTTTTTTTACAATGTAACATAAAAGCAAGGGACTATTAAAAATGAAAAAAAGACAATGAATGCATGAAATCATAACATGGGCTTAGGATATAAAGTATATGCTATTTTATTATGATTTTAATTAAATATTTGAGCTGACGAATTACTAAAATAATGATTTATTATATTTTTATTAATTTAATGTGCTGTCCTTTAAAGAAAGATGATTAGGCACTCATCTGCTACTCTTCCAGCTCACTAAGTTAATTCATAACTTTATCCGTAAATAATTCAACCCTTGAGATAAGTGGTCTCCTCCAATATCATCTGTCTGGGAAAACAACAACTTTCTGTGGACTCCCTTTTAAAGGGAGGACACTGTTCATTAATAAATTGTATCAAATGGCATTCAGTAGTTCTTTGAGTGTATTTACAGTCCAAAACATACATTTCAAAGTGACATGAAACTGTCAGACAGTGGCAACAACCTGTCACAGACATCACACGATAAAGGTCCAAGGTCAGAATCATGCACAACTGAGACATGTCTCTGTTTTCAGCAAACCTACCCTGATCTGAATACCAATGTGCACAATTTCAGTATGAAATTGTCAGTATTAACTCAAGCTTCAGCAGTAGTTCTTAATGCATGCATTTCATACAGCAAGAGTGAAGCCAAGGTATGGCTACGGTAACCTCAGATTCCTTTGCCTTCTTAGCATTCAGTTCAAATTTGTTATTATTGCATCATTTAACAAAACAATTTCTTGCTTTTACAAGTTTTCATCCTTCACATTACATCAAAATGTGTTTCTGTCAAAGTTTCTGTGGGGCCTTCATAAGGTCCTCTGTGCATAGTAAAGCCTAAAGGTTTGGGCTGACAGCTGTAAGGAAAAAAGCAAGAAGAAAAAAAAAGACATGTACAGGTCTGAACTGAGCTGTATAGAGTGAACTTTGACATGCATTGAAAATGTATGATTAAAAAAGACAGCACATAGAGGAATGGATTGTGTAGCTTACCTTCACACTGACATTCCTAATACACCACCTGTCTAAGGTTTGACACCACCTATGAATTGGCAGATTGAATGGATTTAGTGCATGCTGTTTTAAACCAGATTGGTTTAAACAGAATTACAGTACCAGTCCAAAGTTTGGACACACCTTTGAATTCAAAGTTTTTTCTTTATTTTTATTAATTAAAAGTCACTTCATGTCTTAAAGTAATGATGGATGTTGTTTCTCTTTACTTAGTTGAGCGGTTCTTGACATAATATGGATTACTACAGTTGTGGAATAGGGCTATTTACTGTATTTTTATTATTTACTAGTTACTGTTTGATCACAAACACATTAAGAAGGCAAGAAATTGCACTAATTAACTTTTGACGAGGCACGCCTATTAATTGAAAAGCATTCCAGGTGACTACCTCATAAAGCTGGTTAAGATAATGTCAGTAGTGTGTCAAGCATCTTCAAGATAAACACTGGCTACTTCAAAGAATCTAAAATATGAAACATGCTTTGTTTTTTAATCATTTTTTATGTTTACTACATAATTCCATATATGTTCCATATATTTCATAGTGCTGATGTCTTCAGTATTGCTCTACAGTGTAGAAAAGAGTCAAAATACAGAAAATGGTATGGGTAGGGGTGTTCAAACTTTTGACTGGTATTGTATATAGAGAATAATTAACAGTTATTCCACAAAATTGAGTCGTACATGAGCTGATAGCCGACAAGGCACATAGTGCTGAGTTGGCTATAAGCCATGTACAACTCAATTTCGTGGAATAATTGTTTTATTCTATCCACATTCACTGGATTTTGAGAAACAGAACATTTTTATTTTTAATTTTTTGCAAATTTGATAAATAAAAACTTTATACAAAACATCTGACCAAATAATTTCCGCTTAGAATGTAAACAAACTGGTGAAATGACAGTAGCAATTTGTGAAAAATGCCATAATAATAATTCTAAAATAATAATAAAAATACAAAAGATACATTCTTACCATCAAATACTTTTATTACGTATTTTGTTGCTTTTTTGTATCTTTTGGGGTTTTGTTTGAGTAGAGTTTTTATTTTGTCCTCAGTTGGTTCGGCAACACACGCCACCATTTTGTTTTTCTCTACTCACAGTATATGAGCTGATATTCTCGTAGTAGAGTAGCTAATCAGAGCACACGATTGCTCATATGCAGTGAATGTGGGTAGAATAATATATTATATTCAGAAAAGTACTGTATATTATAGAATATGAAAATAATGAGTTTTAAACAAGCAAGAAAATGAAAATTCTGGAATTAGTTCATCTTTATGAAATGATAAATTAATTCAAATGCATTTATCTTTTAATAAAACACTTGAATTATTTAATAAATTGATATATCTTTTATAAAATACCTACCCATTGCCTTGAAAACTTTGATGCTTTGTGATCTATTCAGTCATATTTCAGCATTTCACACACACACACACACACACACACACCATATCACTGAATCATTCAATAATGATGTGGATTATTCATTTTCATTCAAATCCTAATTCATTGCCATAGCTTGGTTTCAACAAGATTTCAGATAGATATACTGCACTGTAAATGTACATGTAATATAAGAAATAGAATACAAGTGGCAATCAGTGGGTAAAGATGTAGGAAACATGAAGGAGAAATACTGTATACACACTCAAAAAAATGAGCTTCAGCCTCAGTCTGAAGAAATGCATCATCTAATTTACTTCTGCCAAGGTCACAGCAGACACAGCTTATAAAAATATTCATAGGCCTGAAAGAGTTTTTCTCCCAAAGGATATGCATTGAAGAAAAAAAAATAAACAAAGGATACAAAGTCGAGAATGAATATACTGCATGTATTTGAATCAGAAAGAGTGTGCTGGAGCCAATGGAAGAGAATTGGAAGCAGTTTAAATCATAACACCAGTAGGGCGAATAGACTTTTATATTTTGAAAAAGATGTGCACAATTATGACACTTTTAAATTTAACAGCCTTACAATAAACAAACCACTCTTATATTTATTATGTTATTAATCACCAGTTCTCATGCACACACAACTCAGGAAATTCACTGGCAAGATGTTTTGAAATTCGTTTTGTGTCATTAATTTCAAATCTACTTTTACCAGCATAATGAGATGCTTAAAATATGATCATTAGACCCCTGTCTATTATTATGAACAATGAGAAAATAACTTTAAGAATAATAAAGATTGATTGGATTTAATGAAAAAAGATTGTTTATCTCTTTAAGAATTCCATTTAACATAAAAATCTCAAACATCACTTTAGCAGTTATGGACATTCATCCATTATCTGTAGCCACTTATCCCGTACAGGGCCACAGGCAAGCTGGAGCCTATCCCATCTGACTATGGGCAAGAGGCAGGGTACACCCTGGACAAGTCGCCAGGTCATCCAAGGGCTGACACATAGAGACAAACAACCATTCACACTTATGGTCAATTTAGAGCCATCACTTGACCGAACCTACAGATCTTTGGACTGTGGGGGAAACCAGAGCACCTGGAGGAAACCCATGCAGACACAGGGAGAACATGCAAACTCCACACAGAAAAGCCCTTGGCGGCCGCTGGGCTCAAACCCAGGACCTTCTTGCTATGAGGTGACAGTGCTAACCACTATACCACTGTGCCACCCCAGTTATGGATACATAAAGTTATTAATGCCATAAGCCATACATCTGAAGAATGCAACTGTTTATGTGGGCTGCATTTATTTTTAAACACTGCCTTTTAAAGGTTTGGACTGCAAAGTTGAATTCTAGGCAAAATGTTCTATGTCTATAGCTGTTGGAGTTTCAAGATGTTGTGATGCTGCACACACCATGTGTCCTATGTGTCATTTTTTGCCAAGATGAAATGCATCCCGCATTTTACGATTCCAAAAATTACCAAAGCAGCTGGTTTGACATACACTTTTCGAATGAAATAAATATGTTTGTGGGTAAATTAAGAAGAAGAAGCCTTTATTTTTGTCACATGCAAACTCTAACACAGCGAAATTCGTCCTCTCCATTTAAACCATCTGAAGTGGTGAACACACGTGCGTGCACACAGAGAGAGAGAGAGAGAGAGAGAGAGAGAGAGAGAGAATGCAGTCAGCAAAATAAATAAATACATTTCTGTCAGGACCACTTCATCAAGGAACTTATTTACATTGCAATATTTGCAACAACTTGTATTTGGCGGGTGGCTCTGTTCTGGAACCTTTCCACACGCATATGTGGAAAGCCTTGGGGCAGGGAAAGCACACCTCCCTGCCCGACCATGTACCTACATGGAAAGACTAAAGCAGGGAGAGCCACAGCAAAAACCCTCATAGGGTACAAAACAGAGCAGGCATCAGTGACAACAGAGATGACGTTGATTAAGGTCAGAATGTGGGACCTCCCTGCCCTTCCACATGCCTACATAGAAAGCCTTGAGGCAGGGAGAGTGGCTCCCTGCCCCTCCATGTGCCTGCATGGAACAACTAAAGTAGGGAGGGCAGCAGCAACAGAAATGGCATGGATTAAGGGACCTCCCTGCCCTTCTACATGCCTACATGGAAAGCCTTGAGGCAGGGAGAACACCTCCCTGCCCTTCCATGTGCCTGCATGGAATAGCAAATGCAGGGAGGGCAGCAGCAATGGAAAGCACACCTCCCTGCCCTTCCATGTGCCTACATGGAAAGGCTAAAACAGGGAGAGAAGCAGCAAAGACTGTTTCTAGGAGAAGGTCTATAAGACCGAAGCACCCATCCCTTAATGGAGGATGGCTGCCTTTGCAGGATTCGAAACAGTGAATTATAAAGGCACCGAGATGTGAAGTGAACGACATTATATTGTTACGATGACGCCCATCAATAAGTTGGATATGTTAGGCAGTAAGTGAACAGTAAGTTCTCAAAGTTGATGTGTTGGAAGCAGAAAAAAGTGCAAGTATAAGGATCTTAGCCTCTTTGACAAGGGACAAATGCAATGGTTAGATGACAGGGTCAGCACATCTCCCAAATTGTAGGTCATGGGGGTGTTCCTGGTATGCAGTGATTATTATCTATCAGAAAGTGGTCCAAGGGAGGACAATCACTGAACCACAGAAGAGCACCTGTGGCACAACTTGATGAAAAAGTTAATGCTGGCTATGATAGAAAGGTGTTAGAATGCCCAGTGCATCATGGCTTGCTTTGTATGGGCTGAGTAGCTACAGACTGGTCAGGGTGCTCATGCTGACTCCTGTCCGCCAAGGAAAGTGCCTACATTGGGCATGTGAGTGTCAGAACTGGACCATAGAGCAATGGAAGAAGGTGGCCTGGACTGGGTTGTGAGCAGGCATCAATGATACAGAAATTGCATTGATTAAAGTCAGACAGCATAAAAGGGGAAGAGTTGCAGTGGAGCGGGTTGCAAAATGGCTTGCAGAGGAAGCAGCAAAGGTAAGCAGGTTAAAGCAGCTTAAATAGGTGCTCTATGAGAGATATGCTAATAGAATGCATAGAAGGGAATCAGTTGAGCTAACAGCTGAAGTGGGCTGGCTTGAGATCAGCTGCAGTCAGCTGATGTAGCTGGGATTGAGGGCTGAGCTTGACTTTGTGGCCTGCCAGAACTATGCTATGCTCGATTTGTGGGTAAATTATATGGATCTGTGATGCCTGCATGTTTCAGCTTTTGGATAAGATAACACTTTATTACCCATGAGGGAATTATTTTTACATCAACAGAGCATCATGACATAAAAGACATTAAAAAATGTCTTTAAGACACAACTAAATTAAGAAATTAGTATAAATTAGTTGGAATGCGGGGCGGCACGGTGGTGTCGTGGTTAGTGCTGTCGCCTCACAGCAAGAAGGTCCGGGTTCGAGCTCAGCGGCCGACGAGGGCCTTTCTGTGTGGAGTTTGCATGTTCTCCCTGTGTCCACGTGGGTTTCCTCCGGGTGGTCCGGTTTCCCCCACAGTCCAAAGACATGCAGGTTAGGTTAACTGGTGACTCTAAATTGACCGTAGGTGTGAATGTGAGAGTGAATGGTTGTCTGTGTCTATGTGTCAGCCCTGCGATGACCTGGCAACTTGTCCAGGGTGTACCCCGCCTCTCGCCCGTAGTCAGCTGGGATAGGCTCCAGCTTACCTGCGACCCTCTAGAACAGGATAAGTGGCTACAGATAATGGATGGATGGATGGATGGATGGATGGATGGATGGATGGATGGAACGCTATGATACAACTCAGGCATAAAACACAAATGACATAACAAAACAACTCTTAACAAGTGACATAAGAATACGCAAATATAAGCTAATAAACATTATACCTAAACTTGAATATAAGTAAATACATATACAGTAATATATACATACAGCATAAGAATATAAATTAGTACATCCTATAAGGGATGTCCCATAAAAAGGAATAATGACAAAGTACCAAATGAATAAAAGGCAAAACTAACGACCTTCATTTAAAAGAAATATACTATAAGGGATAAAAGATTTCTTTGCCCTGTTGGTTCTTAATCTGGGTAAAAGCAACCTTCTTCCTGATGGTAAAAGAGAATATTCTGAATTTAAAACATGTTGAATCAAGTGATATTTTCCTGGCCAAAGTTAAAACTCATGTATCAAAAACAAATGAAAGGGGTTCAAAATTAAAACCTTCTACTTTGCTGCAGGTATACACAACCTTGTTAAGCTTACTTTTGTTTCCAACAGAGAGTGATCCATACCAGTTCTGTATGCCAAAAGTTAAAACACTGAGAATTAAACAATTATAAAACAAACGTAACAATTTTTTACTAACATTAAAAGAGCGAAGCTTCCTCATAAAATAAAGTCTTTGTTGGCTTTTGGTGTTACTGTTCCAGTTAAGGTTATCATCAATAATTGTTTCGAGATACTTGTATTCAGTCACAGTTTCTACTGGGATATCATCAATCAGGACTGGTTCAAATTGTGATCCATTTTTTCTAAAGTCAATCACAAGCTCCTTTGTCTTTTAATGCTGATCTTAATAAAGTTGTCAACACACCAGCCTGTGAGTGACGTAACACAATCTGCTGGTATAATATAAATTTTTAATTGTCACGAGGTTTTCCGCACGTCGCCATCTTGGTGTGACACATTTCCTTAGTTATGCTAATTAGTTTAAGCTCTTCACCTTTGGCTATTTCCATAGAGACATGTTGTCTACCTCAAGAAGTAGGAAAATGGAGAAAAGCGACCCTCAGCACATCAAAATGATCACATCTCATCTGCATGATATTGTTCTTGCAAGACACAAGAAAATGCCATGCACAATAAAAAAAAAGTCGAAAAGTTCAGATGACTTTGCAGTCAGCACCTTTAAACACTATGTAATGTGAGGCCACATACACACCTACAGCATTACTTTACTTTTTAAGATTGTAATTGGAAAAAAAATTAATGGCCCTTTCAGGTCAGAGGATTTCAATCAGCGGTGGATTCTGTGTTAAATGTGATAAAGGTTGCTGAAGTTGCCAGCCAATGATCTCCCTCATGGCAGTTGTACAGAATGATTTACAGTTATCAACACTGTACAGGGTTCATCTTCTTAGACCTCTCTGCTCAGAGCATTTTCTGACCTCTTTTCGGGTAGAAGTCAGGCCTGAGAGACCAAATTAATAACTATGTGATTTGTCCCAGGAAAAGTACTTACAGAAAAAAGAAAACTGGCTACTGGTTTGGAGCCTGTTCATGCAAGGAGGAATGCAAATCAAATCATCTATCAGCTGTATTACGTTAAGCATACTCTTAGACTAGTTAATCGTTAGGATTAAGAACTAGCTTAGCAAATGGATTTTAATGCCATAAATGCATCTTTAAAAAAAAAAAAAACGCACAAAAAACAACTTTTTTCTATAGCACTCTAAGACCCAGATTTACTAAAGACTTGTGTAGAAAGATGCACAAACTTCCTAACACTTGCAAAACACTAGATTGATTTACTAACAAGCTTTACAGAGGAGTCTTTCAGGCAAATAATTAAGTTTTTTTTTTCACATGCAGTGTTATTTACTGCAGCCTAGAATGATTTGTACACACAAAATAATACAGCCAAAGGGCAGGAGTTAAATTTGCATAAGCTTTATTCTCCTGCCATTTGAAATATAAACATCATCTTATTTAGGTTTCTTGAAACTACGTATATCCCTTTATTTCTAATTATTGAGAACATTTCTAGTGCTTAGCGCAATAGTCCCTCGATAAAACATATTCCATGCTCGCCCAGAAGCCAGCAGCATTCACAAGCCTGTGAAACAATTTTATTTAAAAAAAAAACATCCCTTCTGAACAGAATGCACACTTATGTCGACCAGCTTGTACTGCATTTATATTGCATACTGTATAGTTTTGCAATTCATCACATTTAATGTTATACATACTTTCAGGGGTGGCACGGCGGTGTAGTGGTTAGCGCTGTCGCCTCACAGCAAGAAGGTTCTGGGTTCAAGCCCCATGGCTGGCGAGGGCCTTTCTGTGCGGAGTTTGCATGCTCTCCCTGTGTCCGCGTGGGTTTCCTCCGGGTGCTCCGGTTTCCCCCACAGTCCAAAGACATGCAGGTTAGGTTAACTGGTGACTCTAAATTGACCGTAGGTGTGAATGTGAGTGTGAATGGTTGTCTGTGTCTATGTGTCAGCCCTGTGATGACCTGGTGACTTGTCCAGGGTGTACCCCGCCTTTCGCCCGTAGTCAGCTGGGATAGGCTCCAGCTTGCCTGCGACCCTGTAGAACAGGATAAAGATATAATGAGATAATGAGATCATTGAGATAATGATATATATATATATATATACACTATGTTGCCAAAAGTATTTGCTCACCCATCCAAATTATCGGAATCAGGTGTTCCAATCACTTCCATGGCCACAGGTGTATAAAATCAAGCACCTAGGCATGTGGACTGTTTTTACAGTTTGGAGCTGGCCCCTTCCTCTTCCAACATGACTGTGCACCAGTGCACAAAGCAAGGTCCATAAAGACATGGATGCCAGAGTCTGGTGTGGATGAACTTGACTGGCCTGCACAGAGTCCTGACCTCAACCCGATAGAACACCTTTGGGATGAATTAGAGCGGAGACTGAGAGCCAGGGCTTCTCGTCCAATATCAGTGTGTGACCTCACAAATGCGCTTCTGGAAGAAATGGTCAAAAATTCCCATAAACACACTCCTAAACCTTGTGGACAGCCTTCCCAGAAGAGTTGAAGCTGTTCTTGCTGCAAAGGGTGGACCGACATCATATTGAACCCGGTGGATTAGGAATGGGACATCACTTAAGCTCATATGTGAGTCAAGGCAGGTGAGCAAATACTTTTGGCAATATAGTGTATATTCTCTCTCACACACACACACACACACACACACACACACACACACACACACACTGGCCACTTTAATAGGAACTTTGTAGTAAGACTCTGATATGGGTGGAATACTGAAGCGTGGCAGGCAGAAAATGGGATTCAGCACTGAGTTCATTTTGCAGGTTTTTGGTCTTTTACTTTCGCTTTTCAGCTTTTATCTTTCACACGCACACACACACACACACACACACACACACACACACACACACACACACACACACACAACACACAGGCATGTGCTCTGGTCGGGAGACAGAGATCCTCTCTCTTCGCTCTCCCTCTTTTTCTACTCTCTGTAGTCATGGCAAGACACACAGACACAACGTTAATTGACAACAGCGGTACTGACTTTGCCATTCACTTTCCCTGGTCCTGCCCTCCATTCACAAACTAATGCTCGGCCATGCCCCCGCTGCCACAAACTTGTTCTTGATTCTAAGATTCCTGTTCTTGGATGCAGGAGTGGAACCCAAAGTGGTCTTCTGCTGTTGCATGCTGAGATGCTTTTCTGCTCACCACGGTTGTAAAGAGTTGCTATGAGGAAGTTACTATATCCTTCCTGACAGCTGGAATCAATCAGGGGCAGGTTTCCCAAAAGCCTCTTAACGCTAAGAGCATCTTAACTAGGAGAGAGAGTGTTCATTGTAATGCTTGTTCTACTATTTAATGATGATCTTTGTGCTACAATGCTTTTGGGAAACCCACCTCTGGCCATTTTCCTCTGATTGCTCTTATCAACAAGACGTCTGTTTCCACCCACAGAACTGTCACTCACTCAGTGTCTTTGTTTTTTGCACCATTCTGTGTAAACTTTAGAGACTGTTGTGTGTGAAAACCCCGGAGATCAGCAGTTTCTGAAATACTCAAACCAGTCCATCTGGCTCAAGCCAACACCCATGCGACAGTGAAAGTTGCACTTTGAGATCACAATTTTTCCCATTCTGATGTTTGAAGTGAACATTAACTGAAGCTCTTGATTTGTATCTGCATGTTTTTATGCATTGTGTTGCTGTCAAGGGATTGGTTGATTAGAGAACTAGATAAAACAGCAGGTGGGTGGGTGTTCCTAATAAAGTGGCCGGTGAGTGTGTATCTGTATGAATGTGGACAGAAACACCAGAGCCTCATTATGTTGGTCTGTATCATCACCTGTGTAAGTTGATCTCTGAACATTTCCAGCCGAATGGCAGCCTGCTGTGACCTGCTGGAACCCCCATTGACAGGAAGCTGCTGCTTCCCTGCTGAGAACAAAAGGGGGCTATTAGGAGTCCCTACCTCTCCAATGGTAATTATCATTAGCCCCTGACATGGTTTACAGTGCAGTGTGTGAGGACATGTACTTTAATTGGATCATGGGAGAATCTCTCCAAGCTCAGCAAGGGCATGGTTGTCGGGGTAACAGAGCTCAGCCGAATAGGAACGAAGGCAAATCATGTACCCTGTGGCCTAATCATTATTAGAATGCTGCCTGTGTGGATGGAAACTGTTTGTTAAGTGTTATTTTCACTGCATATGGTGTAAAGTGTAGTCACTCAGAAAAGTCAGGAGAGATACAGTTAGGATATTACTTTGCTATTTAAAGACATTTTTTTTTGCACACTTGCAGATTTCGGAGGGAAATATCCAATTAGCCGAAGCGTTGCCATGGCATCTGTCTTTCAGAGTGGTAATAGTGCAATTGTGCAACCATGCAAAGAACACTTTTTTTATAGACCCCTTGCACTGACATCACATTTACATTAACAACTGTCGCTACTCTTATCCTGGGGGACAAGCGAACTTTGTTTCCATACTGTTCACATACTGAAGCCAAACAAAGATGTCCAATGTCTGTTGCCCAAAGAAAACTACAGCTAAAAAAGCTTTACTACCAGATTACTTGAATAATCTTAGTGAGAAAGAAGTGAAGGATAGATATACGTGGAAATTAGAGTTTATTATTAGCGGTTATGATCCATGTAAAATTCCTCAAAATGACTGGTGTGACAGTGCAAATTTCTGGCCTAGCGTTAGCATTACCACCAAAGATGTTGGAATATACCTTCTTTTTCCCAAAGAGTCCTGACACGGAAGAACAATTAAAAAACTACAAAAGTAAGAAAACGTTCTTTGTGTAAAGACATTTTCCTGGCATCAGCTTTTGAGAAGAGAACTCTGCGAAAGCCAAAGCATTTACTTTCAAAGGACTCCAACCTGAACTGTGGGCTGGATGGTATTCCTGCCTCTCTGGGTCTCAGCAACTCCATGGACATGTAGTTACACAGCTATTTACACTATCATTTATACACTGATACTCATTCTCATCTCATTATCTCTAGCCGCTTTATTCTGTTCTACAGGGTCACAGGCAAGCTGGAGCCTATCCCAGCTGACTACGGGCGAAAGGCGGGGTACACCCTGGACAAGTCGCCAGGTCATCACAGGGCTGACACATAGACGCAGACAACCATTCACACTCACATTCACACCTACGATCAATTTAGAGTCACCAGTTAACCTAACCTGCATGTCTTTGGACTGTGGGGGAAACCGGAGCACCCGGAGGAAACCCACGCAGACATGGGGAGAACATGCAAACTCCGCACAGAAAGGCCCTCGCCGGCCACGGGGCTCGAACCCGGACCTTCTTGCTATGAGGCGACAGCGCTAACCACTACACCACCGTGCCGCCCACACTGATACTTATTATTGTTAAAACAATATCTGAAGTGTTATTTGTAAAATCACAAAATATATTGCTCTAGACTTTCAAACAATGCTGTAAGATTTTATTTTAATTTTATCTAACAGTGGATGGTATAATAATTACAAATGCATGTTACAAATTGTAACAAATGCATGTTACAAATTACAAATACAATAATTACAAATTTTATCTAACAGTGGATGGTACAATAACTACAAATGCTAACAGGATCAGCTCATTCCAGTTGTAGCTGTAGTCATATAGTAACTATGATCACCCTTGTAATAATAAGTTCAATAAATGGTTAATGTTCAGTTCCCTCTTCATTTATTCTCGATTCAAAAGGCACAACTGAGTCACACAGGCTGATAAGTGCGTATTGGACAGTAACAATTTTATCCAAAATAGTTTTTCCTGCCTTAGTCAATTTATTTCCATTTCACATGCATGTAGCTGTTGTAAAGTTCAGTGTGTTTGTGTAGAACTCTCTTGAACTGGGGGTTCATTACTACACTCTGGCTCCATGGTGGCATTTTGCACAGGACTGGGTTCCTCTGATAACAGAAATAAAGCTCCAGCACTCTCTGCTCTTAAAGGAACAGTCCACCGTATTTCCATAATGAAATATGCTCTTACCTGAATTGAGACGAGCTGCTCCGTACCTATCCGAGCTTTGCACGACCTCCCAGTTAGTCAGACACAGTTCGACGCGCTGTCACTCCTGTTAGCAATGTAGCTAGGCTCAGTATGGCCAACAGTATTTTTTGGGGCTGTAGTTAGATGTGACCAAACTCTTCCGCGTTTTTCTTGTTTACATAGGTTTATATGACCAGTGATATGAAACAAGTTCAGTTATACAAATTGAAACGTAGCGATTTTCTATGCTATGGAAAGTCCGCACTATAATGACAGGCGTACTAACACCTTCTGCGCGCTTCGGCAGCGCATTGATATCTGAGCTCCGTATCAATGCGCTGCCGAAACGCGCAGAAGGTGTTAGTACGCCTGTCATTATAGTGCGGACTTTCCATAGCATAGAAAATCGCTACGTTTCAATTTGTATAACTGAACTTGTTTCATATCACTGGTCATATAAACCTATGTAAACAAGAAAAACGCGGAAGAGTTTGGTCACATCTAACTACAACCCCAAAAAATACCGTTGGCCATACTGAGCCTAGCTACATTGCTAACAGGAGTGACAGCACGTCGGACTGCGTCTGACTAACTGGGAGGTCGTGCAAAGCTCGGATAGGTACGGAGCAGCTCGTCTCAATTCAGGTAAGAGCATATTTCATTATGGAAATACGGTGGACTGTTCCTTTAATCTCTTATGTTCTCTCAGGATATATCACACATGTTGCTCCATGTTGAGTTTTTTAAGGAGTTATGTCCACATTGTTTGAAACCAATCTGAGTTTTCCCTGTCGAATAAAGCTGCTTCACCTGTAAGAAAATCAAACACTTTCATGTAGAAGCTAACTCGAATGCAAGCCAGAAAAAGAAAATGAGATTCTTCCATACTCACTTCCAACTTTCTATTTTTAAAAAAATACATTTTAAACACAATCTCAAATTTCTCTGGAGTATTCAGGCTTAGCTCCTCTCATCGTATTCTCTTTTACCATTAATTTCTTCGTTGTTCTTGAAGCATTTGCTTGTCTTTGTTAACATTTTTCTTGATAGCAGAGAAACTGTAATACCTTTTATCTATTTCTCTATTTGAACAACTAAAAACAGCACAAAAATGAACCACATTGAAGACAGATTAAGCCTTGCTTACACGAAAGACGGTGTCTGTTTGACCCCCAGATGTAATTATGTGATGTGTGATGTCATGTGCAAGGGGTCTATATTATATTGCAAACCTGACTGTTGGCATGAGGAATATTTGTGATCTAGTGAACTTGAACAGAAAAGATTTCTACATAAAATGCATGCCAGTAATAGTAAATATCTCGTGGCAAACTTTATAGATAAGAGTAATTTATATTTTCCTCCTGTTGAATGTCTGTCTATGGAAAGATATAGCAGACTGCCCCTTCAGTTGATTCAAAAGATGATTGTACACATTGACTCCATACTGAAGGAATCACATCCAATCACATCCAATTTTCACTGCAGTGAACAGTCACCTGCATTGCAGAGGGATGCTTGCAGAGCATTGATGTGGGAAGGTAATCGACACATATCATACATGTTACTGATAGAAAGTCAGAGTAGGAGGGAAAAGTGGTAACCAACATGGAAATCAATAATGTAATCTCACTCAACATTACAGCTGTAGCCTTTGATAACGCAGCAGGAACCTCAGTACAAAAGCAACTGAAGCAATTATGAATCCTGTAGAAATTAACAAGCCCCAAAGGGAGAGATGAAGGCTGCTAAAATGGAGGAAAAGGGCAGGAATGAGAGTGGACCAATATATACCCCCAGCTTTCATGCCTGTCTCCTATAGTAATCACTCTCCTCTTTGGTATAAGTCTATTACTAGATCACAACCCTGGTCCCTAAAGTCTGTTTACCTACATGTCTTGCTATCAAGCAATAACACTAAGAATCCTGGTAATTTCTCAGCCTGGCTTACCAGAACCTACATTGATCCATGAGGGCCGTTTTAATATCCTTTACAGGGCAGCTATTTATTGTGCATCTCAACTGTATTGATTGGATTCACTGATCCTGAACCTTTTTTATTTAATTCATTATCATTCTATAGAAGTGTGAGAGAGAACGGTTTGGCAGAGTATACTCAACTGCAATGAAAGAGAGAAATTCTACAGGGCTAAAAATTATCATTACAGATCACTGATCTCTCTCTCTTGTTCATCATGTTTTGATGAGGACCACTGACATCTCCCTCGTTTACTGTTTATTTGTTCGTGTATGGCTGATGAGGCCAATGTGAACTCGGAACCCCCTCCCACATGTGGAGCACACATGATCTGCATGATCTGGTATTAGACTGCTGCTACTAGCACACAATTTCCTGCTAGCTCTCTTCTCTTCTGCTGCTTCAGTGCAACGCTCCTCGGACTGCAGGGCACCACTGTGGATTTGGGATCTCCATCTTGGTCTGTCGGCCAAGGACGGCAGGCCAGAACTGGGTTCACAAAACTCTTTTATTTTCACTTTTCAGCAAAACTTTAACTCTCCCAGCCAATGCATGCACGCGCGCACACACACAAGTCGTCTGGTTGGGGAGAGAGCTCCCTCTGCTCTCGCTCTCTCTCCTTAAATAGGGCGCGGTTACTGGGGAAGACACACAAACACATTAATTCACATCAGGTGCAGTGATTCTGCCACTTACCTTCCCTGACTCCGCCCTCCAGTCACAGACCGACGCTTGACCACGCCCCCGCTGCCACAGTCATGTTTTGAGGCCCGAGGGCCGAGGTCAGTACTTTCAAGACCTCAGTCACGGTATTTCATGATATGGACCTCCCAGCTGGTAAATAACATATATGTATTCTATTCCCTTCTAGCGGGTTTCATTCGTGTGGTTTGATAACATTCAATATTGTTAGCATATCGCTTAGCCTATGTGTATACCCAATGGAGAATGAGCGTTGGATATGGTTAATTATATTGCATGGTTGTCAAGACAACACATCAGAGCTGATGCGAATATTCAATGAGAAAGTTTTCTGCTGCGCATGCACAGAAACATTTCTTTGTTTGCTGGGAAAGGGAAAGACGCGTTGAACGCCTGAAAGGCTACCAAAATTCATTGGATATTCTTCACACATGTTTACAAGCAGTGGCGAACTGTTACTTTAGAGCTGGGACTTCAGCTCAGCCAAAATTTAGCCAGACACACCAAAAAAGCAACAGGGTGAAGGATTTTACAAGGGGTTAGCAGCAGGCTACCAGGTAGTTCTGTTGTGTGTAGCTGTCAAAGTTTATTTTAAAAATAACTAAGTAAACTACACAGGGAAATGAATACTTAAGTATGAATGAAAAATACTGTGGTGAGTATGCATGGAAGAAGAATCTGGAGACAGAAATCTTAGTTTCTCAGTCAATAGCCTGTGCTACTTGCTCTCGATAGCACTGGCTTGACTGCTTTATTAGCATTTGCTAACACTACTGATGAATGCTACACCGGGTGGAAGGTTACTTTACTGCTGCACTAACGGCGCTGACTCGCAGTTAAGCTCATGTTGGCCTTCGAGAGGGCCAAGGGCAATAAATTTTTGGTCCCTCCCACTATAAATCAAAATCTGATTGGTTAATTCATTTATCATTTCCTACATAAACTTCTCAGCCTAGAGACAACAAACAAAAAAATGTAATTGGATAACTTTATTTTAATGTTTTCAGGACAGTAGCCCTTTCATTTCTGAAGCAAATTTGAGAGAAAATGGGGCCAAATTAGAATTAGGAGAGAATAATTATAATGAAATTATGAAAGAATGAAAGAAATTAAAGAATGAAAGAAATTAAACATAACATTTGAAATGCTGATATGCTTTGGCTTTCTCTGAAGACCTAGAAGGCCCTGATGGTTTCCCTCTGTTTACAAGAGAAAAACATACCAACAGACATAAAAAAACTGGAAAAGAGATTGTATAATAATAATAATAATAATAATAATAATAATAATAATAATAACGTCAGGTACGCAAGGGAGGCGGATGTATGTGCAGAAGTGTATATATATATATATATATATATATATATATATATATACACACACACACACACACACACACACACACAAATACACACATAGGCAAACAGTCCAAAATGGCAGGCAAGATCAAAAAGGTGAAAACAGGCAAACGGTCAATCGAGGAGCAAACAGTACATCAAAGGCAAAATGAGAACAAGAACAAGGCACAAGAATCAAGAAACCAGGAAAACAAGAACACAGGAAGAAAGGCTCGGTAATGCGTACTTAACATAGCGTAATACTTCGTGATGCATGTGCATCAGCGCAGTCGTTAAATAGGCAAACACACTGTTCTCTAATTGAGAACAGGTGCACCTTGTTCACGGCATGCATGCTGGAGTCCACTCGGCACACGCGCAGCCTGAGGCACGCCTTCAGGTACATGCTCCACAGCATGCAGGACTGACAGAACCCCCTCCCAAAGAGCTCCCTCCAGAGTGAAAATCCATCAAACTTGACCCTGGTGGGGGTTTAGGCTTAGGCTCTTGACACAACTTGGGTTCTTGGCTAGGAGTAGCCTTGAGCTGGAGACTTGACTTGGAATCTGGGCCAGGCTCATGCTCAGACTCCGGACTTGACTTGAATCTTGGACTAGGCTTGAATCCAGGACTGAAGGTGGCCTCAAGCTCCAGGCTGGATTTGAGGTATGGAGATGAGTTGAGCTTTGGGCTGGACTCTAGCTCCAGCTCAGGAGATGACTCAGGCTTGGTCTCTGGATCTGGCTTGGGCTCAGGACTGGACTCAAACTCTGGAGACAATTTGAGCTTTGGTGATGCCTCTGGCTCCAGCTCAGGAGATGACTCAGGCTGGAGTTCTGGAACTGGCTTGGACATATGGCTGGACTCGAGCTCTGGAGAAGACTCGAGCTGGAGTTCTGGAACTGGCTTGGATGTAGAGCTGGGCTCGAGCTCAGGAGATGACTCGAGTTCTGGACTTGGCTCAGACTGTGGACTTGGCTCTCTTTTGAACTCTGGACTTGGCTCAGGTATAGGCTCGAGCTCTGTCAGCGCACTGCTTTGGTCTGGGTTAGGACCTGGCGATGGGACGACACAGACGTCCTCCTGGCTGGGTGAGGCCGAGGTCATTCCGACATCCTCTGGCACAGGTTCAGGAACAGGCTCAGGTTCTGGCCTTAACTCTGGCACCGGCACTGAAGCTGGCGCAGGTGCTGACTCTGGCGCTGACTCTGACGCAGGTTCTGGTGCTGGTTCTGGCACTGGAGTAGACTCTGACACTGACTCTGACACTGGCTCTGGCACTGGTTCTGGAGTAGACTCTGATGCAGGCTCTGATGCTGGCTCTGGAGTAGACTCTAACACAGGCTCTGACGCTGGCTCTGGAGTAGGCACTGACACTGGCTCTCAAGTAGGCACTGACACTGGCTCTGACACTGGAGTAGGCCCTGACGCAGGCTCTGACGCAGGCCCTGGCACTGCAGTAGGCCCTGACGCAGGCCTTGGCACTGGAGTAGGCCCTGACACAGGCTCTGGCACTGGAATAAGCCCTGACGCAGGCTCTGGCACTGGAGTAGGCTTTGGTGCAGGCTCTGGCACTGTTTCCGGAGCAGACACCGGCGCTGATTCTGGCTCCACCTCAGGCACTGTAGCAGACACTGGTGCTGACTCTGGCTCCATCTCTAGCAGAGGAGCAGACACTGGCGCTGACTCTGGCTCCACCTCTGGCACAGGAGCAGACACTGGCACTGGCACAAACATGGGTTCTGATACAGACACTGGTTCAGGCATTAATTCAGGTGCTGATTCTGGCCAAGAAACCAGCTCAGGGGAGACAGCCTCCAAGAGGGGCTCAGGAACAACAGCCTCCTCTGCTGTCTCTATATCAGCCACTGGGGGGAGTTCTGGAGTGATGGTTTCCTCAGCTGAGTCAGCCACTGGAATGGTTGTCTTTAGGAGGCGCTCTAGAGTGATGGCCTCCTCCGCTGAGTCAATCACTGGCATGATTGCCCCTTCCCAAAAATTTTCATGGGATTCCTCCTTTTCTAATCATTTGAAAATGAACTTGAGCATGGCAAAGAAAGTTTGTGAACTTCGAAGACATGGGTGCTCGACATGAATCAGGTAATCCATCCATCTGTGTGCTTGTCCAGAAATAAACATTAGTAAGAAGCTTACCAAGATGGGTTCAGGTGGTTTGGGCTCTTGGAGGTCCTCACAGAAGAAGTCACACTGTAGCTTGAATTCCATAGGGTTATATATTCCGTAGTAGATTGCAGGGGGGGCTCCAGTCAGTCTTCAGCTGAAAATACGAAGCGAGAGGCTGAGACAGGGAAACCCGGAAGCAGCATGAGATCACAAAATGAAATGCTTCTGCTACATCCATTGTATGGCGAAGTATTCTGTCAGGTACGTGAGGGAGGCGGATGTATGTGCAGAAGTGTTTAGTTTAATACAGTGAATATATATACAAATACACACATAGGCAAACAGTCCAAAACAGCAGGCAAGATCAGATATGTGAAAACAGGCAAAGGGTCGGTGGAGGTGCAAACAGTACATCAAAGGCAGAACAAGAACGAGAACAAGGCACAAGAATCAAGAAACCAGGAAAACAAGAACACGGGAAGAAAGGCTCAGTAATGCATACTTAACATAGTGTAATACTTTGCGATACATGTGCATCAGCGCAGTCCTTAAATAGGCAAACACACTGTTCTCTAATTGAGAACAGGTATGCCTTGTTCACGGCGTGCATGCTGGAGTCCACTCGGCATGCGCACAGCCTGAGGCGCACCTTCAGGTGCATGTGCCACAGCACACAGGACTGACTAATAATCAGGGATGTGATTGGCCAAAGACAAAAAAGCAGGAAAATATATAGACCCATAATGTGACACGGCAGCAGTGTGGTGTGGTATGGCGCGGCAACGACGCGGTGCAGCAACAGTGCAGCCACTACACACAGTAACCTCATTTTGACACTTTTAATGAAAAGTGCAATACGCAAACATTTAGTGCCAATTTTCATCATTGGAAAACAATTATTTTGAGGGCAAACAACCTCAAACATCAAACAATAGGTGCAGATATTAGAACAGGTGATGAGCACACACAGTGTCATCATTTTTTTTTCAAAATATGCACAATAACAATGTCAGTAAGTGTAGTACAAAGTCAGGAAGTGTAATATGGACATACAAGTGAAAAAACACTAAACAATCTATCAGACACCCAGGTGCAGATAATAGAACAGTGTGCATGTGTGTGTAAGTGAGAGAGAGAGAGAGAGAGAGAGAGACTGACAACTGAAGACATCGAAGACACTGGTATGCTACGTCACACACAAGAGTAGGGTGACAGCTGCATCCATTCCAACAACAAACTGACTACTAACGCGCGTGCGTCTTACATTACTTGACTCGGGTCACATAAAGGTTACTCTCGCGTTATGCATAATGGGCTTTTTAGTGATGCAGTGCCTAGGCACAGCATCACTATTGTTCTTCTGCGCGTTTCTTCTTCTTATACTTATTCATCTTCTGTACAAATTTTGGTCGTTGAATAACCCAATAACCGTACATTGCACACAGACAAGCAATATATCAAAACGTGTGGCTTGATCTGACTTGCTATGCTATTACTTTGTTCATTATTCTACGATTTTTTCACGACGTAGTCGCGAAAAAATCGTCCAAAATTTCCCATTCATTTCTATGGAATTAATTGAAAAACATGGCACTTTTTCAAACCTCCGCTGCTCTGGCATGCTTTCACCTAGAGACATGATTCAAGCTTTAAAACGTAGAGAAACTTCTCCTGTGCGGATCTGCCATTCAACTTTTTTGCTAGGTTCTATACTTTTGGATCAGTCCCAGCTCAAACACCATGTGGGTACCTGGAGAAAACCAGGCTTTATAATGGGTGTCTATTGCGTTACACACCAGTGGGACTCAGGAATTTAGAGTGTAGGCAGCCTGAAAAAAAGGCTCAAACTTTCTCCTTTAAACTGTTTTCACACAATTTTCTCAAAAGTAGTAGCCACACTTGTCCTGATTCACATAATGTGTCTACCTAACCGATAGGATTTACAGTTTTTGAATGAGAAGCCTGAAAGTAAGGAGAGGACAGGCGCGCTGCCCCATAGACTCCCATTCAAATCCTGACAGCGCTCTGACTGCAAAATCAGAAAAGTCACTCATTTTTAACTCGCTCTAGTGTCCTCATTTTTTATACTACAAACAAAAAAATTACATCAGTGTGTTCAGGAGACCCTTGTGGTGCTCACTGTGAAAGAATTTTGTGAATATCTCCTTCCGTTTTCATGTAAATCCCCGTTGTTTGGAGGGTGCACTCTGAGCAAATACTGCCCTTTCTGTGTGCGCAGCGCGCGGGTGGGGGAGGGGCTGCTCGCTCTCTCACACACACACACACACACACACACACACAGGAGGGCGGGGCTGCTCCCTCTCAGACAGAGACATGCCTGAAGCTTCATTCACACAGTGCAGCTCAGCTCCTGCAGCTGTGACTGCTCCGCGCACTGCATCACTCTCACAATTTCCCACAGGGGAATTGTCTCTAGTTTTTATTATTATTGGTACCGCTTAACCTAGGGTAGGTTATTATGCGCACGCGTGGCTCATTGGCGTTGCCTATGGATAATGTGGTCCTACCCCCCCAAAAAAAACAAAACAAAAAACAACGAATTTGCATGATTCACGAGGGTCGCATTTTTATGCCTGAAAATCCGGAATTCCGGAAAAATCCGGAAGAATCACATCCTGGAATAATAATATTAATAATAATAATAATAATAATAATGGCTTTTTTCATGAATGGAATATATTTTGGAATATATATTTCAGCTATATTTCTAGCTGAATGGAATATATCTGATATACCACTCAAAGCCAGCCAATGTTATTTAAATATGTCACTCAGATCTGCGATGTATATTGTATGAAAAATGCAAAATTTTCAACTCAAGAAGATAAACTTTACATCTTCAAGCCAACATGTGATTTTCTTTTTATTATATAGACACATTTCTCTTTTTTTATTTGCTGCTGTGAGGTCACCAGTAGATCATCTACCACCCCTCCCTCTTAAGAGGGCTTTAAAGTGACAGTCATGAGACTGCTGCCCACAGTCAGTGTTGGATAAATTAGGGGCTTGAATCCAAGAGCTGTTGGCTGTGTCCATTTAATCTTTTCATAAGGCTAAGTTATCCCTGTTAAGTCCCCTCCACAGTGGCAGTTGGACCACTCTCAATGCCATGCCACCAGAACATTGAGGGAGCCAAAGTATTTTTTGAGACACCATCTTCAGGAAGATTGTCAATCAAGACTAAAGATCCCTTCCTTCCCATGAGACACGGTTATCCCCACTGGATGCCAACCTGTTATTTTTAGACCATGAGGTAACTGGCATAAAACTGGACTACTCACATACCCCTTTTCCACCAAATCAGTTCCAGGGCTGGTTCGGGGCCAGTGCTGGTGCTGGTTCACAACTCGTTCAACTTGCGAGCCAGCTGAGAACCAATTTGCTTTTCCATAGCTCGCGGTGCTAAGGGAAGCCACGTTATTAAGTCGCTGTGTACGTCAGTTACGTCGTTGTATACGTCATTACGTCGCTGTATACGTCAGTTACGTCGCTACGTTTGCATAAACCTTGGGGCGAATATCGAAGCAAAAACAACATGGAAGAAGCAGCAGCAGCAACAACAACAATAATAATAATAATAATAATAATAATAATAATAATGGATGACTTCACGTTTGTACAGCTGCTGCTTCTTGCCGCTTAAAAATGGCGATCTTTTGCGGTCTTGTTATTGTTGTTGGTCTTAAGAACTCTGCCCCCCCGCTGACATAAGTGGTTCTTTCCTCTGGCCCAGCAAAGAGTTGGTGCTAGCCTGGAACCAGTTTTTCTGGCCCCAGAGCCAGTTCTTTGTCAGTGGAAACAGAAAACCCGGTTCCAAACTAAGCACTGGCCCCGAACCAGCCCTGGAACTGCTTTGGTGGAAAAGGGGCATTAGTCTGGCCTCTTCCCTTTGACCTGTCTGGCTTGGGTGGCCCTACCAGGAGCAATAGTTCCTGCCAGCATAGGTCTCAGGATCACCAAGAAACACAAGGCCCTCCACCACAACAAGGTGGTAATCCGCGGAGGCCAACACATTCACAGACAAAATGTACCCAAATTTATCAAAACAATTCATCGATATCCTCACAAGTGAGGATACTGGAAAATGTTACTCAATATCCCAGATGTAGCTCATATGAAAAATATGTGGTATTTCCCAGTAAAGCATGTGTGTCCATATAATATATACAGTATACAACCCCAATTCCAAAAAAGTTGGGACACTATGCAAAACAAATAAAAAGAGAATGTGAAGATTTGCCAATCATGGAAATCCTATATTTCATTGAAAATAGTACAAAGACAACATATCAAATGTTGAAAATGAGAAATTTTATTGTTTTTTGAAAAATATATGCTCATTTTGAATTTGATGTCAGCAACATGTTTCAGAAAATTTGGGACAGAGGCAACAAAAGACTGCAAAGTTGTGTAATGCTAAAAAAAACCAACCTAATTTGGCTAATTGGCAACAGGTCAGTAACATGATTGGGTGCAAATAGAGCATCCCAAAGAGGTGGAGAGTCTCAGAAGTAAAGATGGGGAGGGGTTCATCGCTCTGTGAAAGACTGCATGGGCAAACAGTGCAACAATTTAAGAATAACATTTCTCAATGTTAAATTGCAAAGAATTTGGGGATCACATCATCTACAGTACAGAATATCATTAAAAGATTCAGAGAATCTGGAGAAATCTCTGTATGCAAGAGACAAGGCTGAAAACTGACATTGGATGCCTGTGATCTTCAGGCCCTCAGATGACAGTGCATTGAAAATAGACATGTGTCTGTAGTGGAAATCACTGTATGGGCTCAGGAACACTTCAGAAAACCATCGTCTGTGAAAACAGTTCATTACTGCAATACAATATCCAGAAACATCACCACCTTCTCTGGGCCTAAGCTCTTTTACAATGGACTGAGGCGAAGTGGAAAATTGTCCCGAGGCCTGACGAATCAAAAGTAGAAATTATTTTGAGAAATCATGGACACCACATCCTCCAGGCTAAAGAGGAGAGGGACCATCCGGCTTGTTATCACTGCACAGTTCAAAAGCCAGCATCTGTGATGGTATGAGGGTGTATTAGTGCATGGGTAGCTTGTACATCTGTGAATACATCATTAATGTTGAATGATATGTACATGTTTCAGAGTAATATGCTGCCATCCAGACAAAATCTTTCTCAGGGAAGGCCTTCCTTCTTTCAGCAAGACAATGCCAAACCGCTTTCTGAACATATTAAAACTGCATGACTCCACAGTAAAAGAGTCTGGTTGCTAAACTGGCCTGCCTGCAGTCCAGACCTGTCTCCCATTTGAAACATTTAGCACATTATGAAGTGCAAAATACGACAAAGGAGACCCCAAACTGTTGAGCAACTGAAATTGTATATCAGGCAAGAATGGGACAACATTTCTGTTTCAAAACTACAGCAACTGGTCTCCTCAGTTCCCAAACATTTACAGAGTATTGTTAAAAGTAGAGGTGATGCAACACAGTGGTAAACATTCCCCTGTCCCAACTTTTCTGAAATGTATTGTTGACATCAAATTCAAAATGAGCGTATATTTTTCAAAAAACAATAAAATGTCTCAGTTTCAACATTTGATATTTTGTCTTTGTACTATTTTCAGTGAAATATAGTGTTTCCATGATTTGCAAATATTATCGGATTCTGTTTTTATTTACAGTTTACACAGTGTCCCAACTTATTTGGAACTGGGGTTATACATATACATATATGCACGTGTATATAAACTAGGTACTGGCCACTCACTGGTGCACCAGTTCTTTCATGCAGTAGCTTCAGTGAGACATCAGAATGAAGAAAAATGTGATCTCAGTGACATGGAAGGTGGTGCCAGATAGGCTGGTTTGGGGATTTTAAAAACTGCTGATCTCCTGGAATTTTCATGTACAGCAATCTATAGGGTTAGGACATACTGGTGCAAAAAGTATGTATAAACAAACAAACAAACAAACAAACAAACAGTGAGTGGGAGTTCTGAGGGTAGAGACACCATGTCAATTAGAAAGGTCAGTGTAGAATGGCTAAACAGGTTTAAACTGACAGGAAGGCAAAAGTAACTCACATGACCAATCATATAACTGTGGTGATTAGAAAAGTACCTCAGAATGTACACATCATTGAGGCACATATTTTAGGACAGCAGAAGACCACATTGTCTTCCACTCCTGTCAGCCAAGAAAAGAAATCTGAGGCTCCAGTAGGCACAGGCTCATCAGTTAAAGATTTCTCATCTACAAAACTCAGAACAGTGATTAGAGCATCAAATTACCCAAGCTACGATGTTACATGCTGAGCACATCTGGATTCTCTGTCAGGTTGGATGGGAAGCATGTGCATGAATCTCACTGTACTGATCTTTTGAAGGCTTTTTTCAAGATGAATAGTCAGATTCAAGGTTATGACAGGTTCTGGTTTGGTCAATCAAGGATGTTCACAGACAATTGTGTGTTTCTAGTCATTGACATGCTGGACAGTGGACCTTTTGCCTGCAGATTCAATCCTGAGCACTCTTGAGCAGATTTTCCTCAACAACAGCTCTGTAATATTAATGTATTGAGAAATGGGAAGTCTTTGTAACTCTGTGTTCTTTGAAATCTTTAAAGTTGCTGTACTGCCACAAGATGTCTCTGAGGTCTACAGACACCTCCTTTAAACTCATGGCTTGTGCCTCACGCTGATATTCACAGTCAGCTGTGGAACTTTATATGGAAGAGATGTACAAGCAACTGGATGTATCTTCACTTGAGTCATAGAAACATGTCAAGGGTGATCAATGGAACCAGGATGCACTTGAGCTCAGTTTTATAGGAATTGTGTAAATGTGATATTTCATTTTTTAGTTATAACTAGAAGAGAACTCAGTAGAATGCATACCTCTGCCAAGCCTCATATTCAGATATGCATCAAAATCTCTATATCAATTGTTCCTTGACCTTGTTCTCATCAATTGTTCCTTGGTTCATGGCTCACCTTTTCTCAAAATTTGATCAAAAACTATTCACTACTTTTTTGAGTTATGCTGCAAACAGACAAATGCTGGATCCACATATATATCTGGATTTGCATCAAAATCGAAGCAATTGTTCCTTGGCCCATGGTCCACCTTTCCTCAAAATTTCATCAAAATCCATTCACTACATTTTGAGTTACACTGGGAACAGACAAACAAACAAACAAATGGAGGCAATAACAACCTCCTCCAACAAAGTTGGTGGAGGTAATAATCATTTAAAAATTTACACATGTGAAAACCTTTTTATGCTTCCCCCCTGCCACTGACTGAGCATTTTTACAGGTTTAAAAAAAATTGCAGTTGAATTGAACCAACTTGGTTGTATGTTGGTTGATTCACAGTTTTATGCTGGGAAATTCCATCCATGAAATTTTTATGCAAATGTACACTGCAATGAGGAACACACTGGAATTAATGTTCTTTATGTACAACTCCGATTCCAAAAAAGTTGGGACAAAGTACAAATTGTAAATAAAAATGGAATGCAATAATTTACAAATCTCAAAAACTGATATTGTATTCACAATAGAACATAGACAACATATCAAATGTCGAAAGTGAGACATTCTGAAATTTCATGACAGCAACACGTCTCAAAAAAATTGGGACAAGGGCAATAAGAGGCTGGAAAAGTTAAAGGTACAAAAAAGGAACAGCTGGAGGACCAAAGTGCAACTCATTAGGTCAATTGGCAATAGGCCATTAACATGACTGGGTATAAAAAGAGCATCTTGGAGTGGCAGCGGCTCTCAGAAGTAAAGATGGGAAGAGGATCACCAATCCCCCTAATTCTGCGCCGACAAATAGTGGAGCAATATCAGAAAGGAGTTTGACAGTGTAAAATTGCAAAGAGTTTGAACATATCATCATCTATAGTGCATAATATCATCAAAAGATTCAGAGAATCTGGAAGAATCTCTGTGTGTAAGGGTCAAGGCCGGAAAACCATACTGGGTGCCCGTGATCTTTGGGCCCTTAGACGGCACTGCATCACATACAGGCATGCTTCTGTATTGGAAATCACAAAATGGGCTCAGGAATATTTCCAGAGAACATTATCTGTGAGCACAATTCACCGTACCATCCGCCGTTGCCAGCTAAAACTCTATAGTTCAAAGAAGAAGCCGTATCTAAACATGATCCAGAAGCGCAGACGTCTTCTCTGGGCCAAGGCTCATTTAAAATGGACTGTGGCAAAGTGGAAAACTGTTCTGTGGTCAGACGAATCAAAATTTGAAGTTCTTTATGGAAATCAGGGACGCCGTGTCATTCGGACTAGAGAGGAGAAGGACAACCCAAGTTGTTATCAACGCTCAGTTCAGAAGCCTGCATCTCTGATGGTATGGGGTTGCATTAGTGTGTGTGGCATGGGCAGCTTACACATCTGGAAAGACACCATCAATGCTGAAAGGTATATCCAGGTTCTAGAGCAACATATGCTCCCATCCAGATGATGTCTCTTTCAGGTAACACCTTGCATTTTCCAACATGATAATGCCAAACCACATACTGCATCAATTACAGCATCATGGCTGCATAGAAGAAGGGTCCGGGTACTGAACTGGCCAGCCTGCAGTCCAGATCTTTCACCCATAGAAAACATTTGGTGCATCATAAAATGGAAGATACAACAAAAAAGACCTAAGACAGTTGAGCAACTAGAATCCTATATTAGACAAGAATGGGTTAACATTCCTATCCCTAAACTTGAGCAACTTGTCTCCTCAGTCCCCAGACGTTTACAGACTGTTGTAAAGAGAAAAGGGGATGTCTCACAGTGGTAAACATGGCCTTGTCCCAACTTTTTTGAGATGTGTTGTCATGAAATTTAAAATCACCTAATTTTTCTCTTTAAATTATACATTTTCTCACTTTAAACATTTGATATATCATCTATGTTCTATTCTGAATAAAATATGGAATTTTGAAACTTCCACATTACTGCATTCTGTTTTTATTTACAATTTGTTCTTTGTCCCAACTTTTTTGGAATCGGGGTTGTAGTAACTGAATCCTTCTTTAGGGAAAACAGCAATTCTGATTCACTATAGACTTCTCATGCTATTCATCTTGAACTTACTGTGCAAATAAAATATGACACGTCACATTAAAAAAAGTGGTAAAATATTTAACACATTTAGAATGGAAAAAATCCATGTGGAAAATAAATTTTGCTAAAATTAAACCATGTATAATTTTTCATACAGTATGTATTAGTTTGAATGTTTTTAAGTGCAAACATGAAACTATGTTGAACTTAGTTTATATATATTTCCCAGGGTTCAACTGTAAAAGACATTTTGCTAAATAACAGCACATTGGATTGTTAAGTTTAATCTGAATCAATAAAAGCAGCATGAATTGTTAGATAGTGAGTGAAAAAGCTCCATTGGGGATCTTGAAAGAACCCTTTGCAGATTGTTTTCTGTGAAAACATCTCCAGCATTCTCTTTTTTTAAACTATTGTTCAGACAGAGACATGGCTAACCAATGAATACATACAGCATATGAGGGACACTGTTCATCACAAGAAAGCAGCGTATAAAACCACCACATACAATTTTACAATACACTCCATTTACACTTCCCATAAACATTTTTAAAAGGTACATGACAATCTCTGTCTTTTCTCTTTCCTATCATATTCCTCTCATGCTCTTTCGATTTTTTCTCTCAAACAAAGAGAATTTCAGTTTTCTAAAAGAGCCCACATTCTTGATGACACAATTAAGTTGATAGCTCTATTTCATGTGGCTGCCGTAGTTTTATCTGAAGGACATGATACCCAATGTGAATAAAACACTCCAGCGTCAATGCATCTATTAAAATGTCCATTGGGGAAGCCATGGCCTCAAGGTTAGAGAAGCAGGTTTGGGACCAAAAGGCCACTGGCTCGACTCCCTGGACCAGCAAGAATGGCTGAAGTGCCCTTGAGCAAGGCCCCTAACCCCCAACTGCTCTCTGGGTACTGCAACACACCAGCCCACTGTTTTGGGTATAAAATTCCCAGATGGGTTAAATGCAGAGAAAGAATTTAATTGTGCTCCAATTTATATCACTCTGGATAAGAGTGTCTGCTAAATGCCTGTAATGTAATGTCCAGTGCGCAGACAAAAGCTCACAAGACATAAGCTCACACCCTTAATGAAAAAAGAGACAAAAGCACGCGTGCACACACACACACACACACACACACACACACATATCACAGATGTTATATATCACATATTATGTATCACAATTACATGTCTCAGATACTGTATATAAATTCACTCTAGGTGGATGCAGTGCCCAGCTGCACTGAGGAAGTCTGTCAGTGGTCTTTGTTCAGCTACAATGTCCTGGCAGAGGATCTGAAGACGCTTTAGTAGCTCCACGTGACATCGTCGTTTGCACTTTTTGATGACCTGCCCTCTGGTGTGCTGCAGTAGCTGCGTGCTTACTAAAGCATAGTCCCAATGGAGTCCCTCTACTGCAGACCAGAAGGATGGGTGTTGATGCCTAATAAGCTGTGAAAAGGAGGTATTCCAGCCCTCACATGCGTTGTTTGTCCTATCCTGTCCATTTGGAATGATTTGATGCACATTCCAGATGGATATGCTGAACTGTCGTGGAATGTTCCAGACGTGTAGTGGTGGTGGAAGAGCTCTAGGCTGCACTTGTCCTTGTTGAACACGTTGAAAGATTCCAGTAACATACACAGAATTTAAGTAATCGACTAACTCCTCCATCCCTTCTGGTGTGTGCTCCCTCAGATATGCCATGCCATCCTGCACCTTGTCTTCTGGAAGAAAGGCCAGCCCATCCAACATCCCACAGAAGTGCTTGATGTCTTCATCACTGTGGTACAGTTCAGTCTTCCCCAGTGCCTGAATCTTCCTCCACATACTCTGAGACAGGTGGTAAAAGTACCCCTGTGTTGTTACTTGAGGTCCAAGCTCCAAGGCTACTGCCTGAATAGCTGTCAATTCGAAGTCACTGATGACCACACAGGGGTCTGGGTAGATCTGCATGGTCTCCATCTTGTTGAGCACTGCTTGAAACATCTGTTGATAAATCTATGTACTTTTCCTAGAAAGGAATGCATCTACACAGGAAATTACAGACTCTCCAAGGTGGGCACGGATCACATAGAGTTGTTCAAAGACACTTGGACTCATGGTGTAGTTTCCATCCATGAACCAAGTGTCAGCCTGGCCTAAGTGATGGAGTTGCTCCTCTACAGCACAAACCACAACATGCTGACACTGCCCAGGGCAAGAGTCATAGATAAGGAATGGTCGTGGGTCTGCTCCACCAGTGGTAGTCCACTCGTCAGTGATGACCAACTCTTGAGAAGTTGCTGGGTCCTTGGGTAGACATTCACAGTGCTGATGCTGAAGATCCCACTTACATGTCTGGATCTTCCCAATGTTGGCATGAACTTCATCACTCGCTTCAAGGAGAGCCTGTGTGAGGATCTGGTTCAGCCGACTTCGTGACTGCTTGGCCACTGCCTTCATGGTTATGCGCAACTTGGTGATGTCAACTCCTGTTCTGTCTGCTGGATGGTTGTGGTTCACATGAGATAGAGGGTTCTCATATGAGTCATTGGTTGTGAGTGCTCCCTTACACCCAGTTGTTCTCTGCTGATTACACTGCCACTGGATCCAGTTCTGGTAGCTCCTCTTCTTCAGACAAAGCTTGTCTCCTCCCTTGTTGGTTTTGATGATCTCCATGCTGATTGAGTTTATGAATGTTTCTCAGCTTGACATCCTTATATACTGAGAATTGTAGCTCATCACTTGCAAGAGCTGCTCAAAGTACTCTTCACCTAGTAAATTAGGAACTGCTCAAATGACTCTGAGAATATGTGCAATACCAAAGCTTTGTATAGATGTGTGACTCAAGAGGTGTGAAATGAAGTGTGACTGCTGAGGACAAATGAACACAGGTAACACCTCTCGAACATTACCTGACTAAAGCTTTGTACTTAAAGCTCATAGGCAATGGTTTAAAATTTTATGCACATTTGAAACTTTATATGTTGAAAAAAATCCTCTGTAATTTTCTTCTGGTCCCAAGAAGTACTGTTAATAAGTAATAGTTAAAATAACTTAGCGCGGATCGTGGAGAATTTCTGTTTGGCTATTTTCATGACCACTCGGCGCGTGACGTCATTTAAGCCAAACAAACCGCTTGAGTTGAGTCCACTTCCGTTTACTTACATTGCCGTTCGGCTTGAGTGCAGACGTGCGTTCGGGAATTTCCAAAGAAAAACCATGCCTTATTGTTGTGCAGTGAACTGTAACAATGGGACCGGTTCAGGAAGAAGTTTGTACCTTTTTCCAAGAAAGGAGAAGAGGCGGAGCGAGTGGGCTGGCTTTTTCCGAAAGAGGAGAAGAGGCGGAGTGAGAGGGTTGGCTTTTTCCGAAAGAGGAGAAGAAGCGGAGAGAGTGGGTTGGCTTTTTCTGAAAGAGGAGAAGAGGCGGAGAGAGTGGATTGGCTTTTTCCAAAAGAGGAGAAGAGGTGGTGCGAGAGGGTTGGCTTTTTCCGAAAGAGGAGAAGAAGCAGAGAGAGTGGGTTGGCTTTTTCCAAAAGAGGAGAAGAGGCAGAGAGAGTGGATTGGCTTTTTCCGAAAGAGGAGAAGAGGCAGAGAGAGTGGATTGTGCCCGTGAAGCCAAAGGGTTGTTTTTTTCTGGAAGAGGAGAAGAGGTGGAGAGAGTGGACTGTGTGTGTGAAACAAAATCAAGCAGTCAAAGAAGAAACAGACCAGCAATGCTCAAGCAAAAAGGAGAAGATTGGAGGTAAACATTTTTACTTTTGCTCGCAATTGACAAGTCAAGAATCCTGAGGGATCCTGTACAATCATTGTGGAAATGAGACAAAGGGATATTTCCTCGCTTAGAGTAGGCTATAAATAGTATAATGCCGCGGATGGCAGGCTAATGTGGCCTACCGGCGCACTGTCCAGTAATCGTTACTGATATCCACGAGGGAGGGCGGTTTAATTATTCTTCAAAAGGGCTCTTATTTAGTATTATGACGAAAGTAGGAATTTATCATAACTACCAGGATAAATCGTTTGGGCACGAATCTTGTTGAGGTCCGGGGTCACCGCAATCAGAGTCGGCCGAGTCGCTGTCAGACTCCGAGGCTGCACGGTCAAATCAGTGAGCCACATTCACCGATTGCTTCGCAACAGCCATAGGTTCATACATGTATGGTTTCACCTCTTGTTACAAACCCTAGCTCAAAAGCAGTGTAACATAAAAAAGGAATCCACACACGGACGGAATTACGTTTGGTTCAATTTATTAAATAAGTATAATAAAGAAAAATGTAGGTGTAAGATCAGCAAATATGAGAGTGTATGCAAAGATGTCTAGGAGTGCCAAAACCAAAAACCAAAACGCCAAAGACACGAAAAGGGGAGGCCCCCGATAGACAGGAACGCTGCCATTTTATACCCCGTCCAATCAGCGCACCTGCAGTCCATTATCTGCAAAAAGAAACACAAGCAGACACAAGCAGCAGAGTAGGCGGGGCTATAATAAACATTAAGCAGAACGTCACACCCTCCCCCTTAAGACAGAGGCCCACTAATGGGACTCTGTAATAAATAATAAACAAAACACAAACAGAAGCGTTACAATATGGGCCTTACAAAATAACCACCATCACCAGATACTGTAGAAAAACCCCAGCCATCCCCAGGAAAAGATACAGCCACACAGCCAGACCCACTTCCTCCCTACCTACCACCCCTGAACTCCAGCAATTCCGGCGCCTGGAAAAGCAATTTAAAAAGGACAGGGAAGAAGGCAGGAAAGAGCGAGACATGGCTAACAAATGATCACACCTCCCCACCTGGGATGCGTGACAAGGCATCTGCCACTACATTAGCAACCCCACAAATGTGGTGTATAACCAAATTGTACGGCTGCAAAAACAAGGCCCACCTCACCAGGCGTTGGTTTGGGCTCTGCAAAGAATGCAAAAAAGTTAGTGGGTTGTGGTCAGAGTACACCACCACTGGATGAGACCCACCCCCACATAGACATCAAAATACTGCAGAGCCCACACCAGTGCCAGGGCCTCCTTTTCAATGGTGGAATAACAAAGTTGGTGCTTGTTAAATTTCCGGGAAAAGTAGCTGACAGGCCTGTCAACACCCTGGTTGTCCTCCTGTAAGAGCACAGCCCCTGCCCCAACATGGCTCGCATCCACCTGCAATTTGAAAGGCTGATCAAGCCTTGGTGCAGCCAGCACAGGTGCAGTGCTCAACAGCATTTTCACCTGTTCAAATGCCTGTTGACAAAGAGGAGACCAGGTGAACATAGCTTTTTCTTTTAACAAGTCTGTAAGAGGAGCAACAACAGATGAAAAATTGGAGCAAAAACCCCTATAATACCCCACCATACCCAAGAAACGCCTCACCTCTTTCTTTGTGGTAGGATGTGGAAAAGAATCAATGGCCAACACTTTAGCCCGCACAGGCCTAACCTGCCCCTGCCCCACAACTTTCCCCAAATACACAACTACTGCCTGTGCAAACTCACACTTTGCCAGGTTTACTGTGAGCTTTGCCTCCACCAAACGGGCAAAAAGAGCACGAAGCCTGCTGACATGTTGTTCCCATGTGTCACCTGTCACGATGCAATCATCCAAATATACTGCACATCCGTCAAGACCAGAAATCACATGATTCATGAGCCTTTGAAAAGTAGCTGGTGCATTCCTAAGACCAAAGCTCATGACGTTATAAGAAAACAGGCCGGATGGGGTCACAAAAGCAGATATTTCTTGAGCATTAGATGTTAGTGGTACCTGATAATACCCCTTCAAGAGGTCTAATTTCGTGACAAAGCGAGCAGAACCAACAAGATCAACACAGTCGTCGACTCTGGGGAGTGGAAAGGAGTCAGGCTTGGTTACCAGATTTATCTTCCGATAATTGGTACAAAAACAGAAAGTACCGTCTGGTTTCCCTACCAGTAAGCACGGGGACGCCCAGCTAGAATAAGATGGTTTTGCCAAACCATTATCCAAAAGATATTGAACCTCAGCGTCAAGAAACTTTCTTTTTTCGGGTGAAACACGATAAAAACGTTGTCTGATGGGCTTAATATCACCAACCAGTTCAATGTCATGTTGTGCCCAGTCGGTGCATGTAGGGGTATCAGAAAACAGTGCAGGAAAAGACAAAATGACAGACTTTAATTCCTGTCATTGTTCCAATGACATGTGAGTCAACAGAGCATCTAGATCTTTCAACATTTCGGAATTTTTAAATCTGGGTAACAATACCGAGTCATCGGGAGCACCCTCGTCCTCCCCAGCTGCCACCTGAGGAGGCACGCAATGCACCCCGTTTGTAGTCAACGCAGCAGACACTTCACCATCAGAAACCTCCAGCGTAAACCCTTGGCTGTAATAAGGTTTCAACATTTTGATGTGACAAAGTTGGGAGGATTTCTTTCGATCAGGTGTTGCAACCAAATAGTCCAACTCTGTGACCTGTCGAACAACAGAATATGGACCAGCGAAACGAGCTTTGAAAGACGAACCCGGTGACGGCAACAACGCCAAGACTTGGTCACCTGGGCTGAAAACTCGCTCTACTGCATCACGATCGAACAGTTTTTTCATCTTGCCTTGCGCTTTAGACAAGTTTTTATTTGCCAATTCACAAGAGAGAAACAGTTTACGGCGAAACCCTTGGACATATTCGAGCAAATTCATTGGAGGCTCAGTTTCATTAACACAGTCTTTCAAAAGAGAAAGAGGACCACAAACTTTGTGTCCAAAAACTAAATCATTGGGACTAAAACCTGTGCTTTCTTGAGTGACCTCCCGAGCCGCCAGCATAAGCCAGGGAAGGCCCTCCTCCCAGTCATGATTAAGCTCTAAGCAGTAAGCGCGCAATAAAGACTTGAGAGTGGAATGGAACCGCTCCAATGTGCCTTGACTTTGTGGATGGTACGCGCTGCTCAAGCTATGTTTAACACGAAGCTGCTTTAACACCTGCGCAAACATGTTAGATGTGAAATTACTCCCTCTGTCGCTCTGAATGACTTTGGGAATACCAAATATAGAGATGAATTGTGACAGTGCTTTTACAATGGATCTGGTGGTAATTGATCTCAACGGGTAAGCTGCTGGGTATCGGGTAGACTGGCACATAACAGTCAACAAATACGCAGCACCACTTTTCAACGGAGGCAATGGGCCAACACAATCAACAATCAAACGTTCAAAAGGACGACCAACTGCAGGAATCGGATGGAGCAGTGCGGGCTTAATGCCCTGGTTTGGTTTGCCTGCTATTTGACAAACGTGACAGATCTTAATAAACGCGGCCACATCCTTCTTCATACAGTGACAGTAAAAATGCTGCAATAAGCCGTTATAGGTCTTTCGGACACCAAAATGACCCGCTACATCCCCATGAGCAGTTTTTAGCACTACTGCCTTAAATGAATCAGGTATCACAACCTGTAAGATATCAACATCCAACTCACCACGTTGAACCCATTTTCGCACCAGTACACCATCCACTACAAAGTAGCCCAGCTCTGCATTTTTCATATTATCAGCTGGCAAAGCATTAGCAATTAATTCAGACAGACGCTCATCTTTACACTGAGCTGCAATCAATTCATCACGATTCAGACACTCTGGCAATACAGGCAACTTTTTAACCGTAGCAGTACGGGTATCGACTACTACACCCGATGACGTATCCAACAGTGCGCGACTTTTCGCCCTTGTTACGGCGCACGCACTGAAAACCTCAGGAAATTCAACAGCACAATCATTTTCCCCTGCCTCAACGGGAACAAAACAAACTACAGGAGGAGGTGGAACACTAGGCCAAACTCGTCCTCCAGCCAAGTTGTTTCCTAGAATTATATCCACCCCATCTACAGGTAGCGATGGGCGGACAGCTACAATTGATTCGCCCTGCACCAAATTGGAGTGCAACACTAACCTGTGCAGAGGTACTGATAAGGTGTTCATACCAATTCCCCGAATCAAAACGAACTTTCCCGTGCTGGAACTACAAGAAAAGGGCAAAACAGATTCCTTAACAAACGTTTCAGAGGCCCCCGTATCACGTAAAATTCTCACAGATACTTTCTCTGAATCATTCGTAAGTGAAACAAACCCATTCATAAGAAATGGACCATAGCGGTCATCCACATATTCCTTACGGCCATCTTCAACAGAAGGCGAAGCAGCAGCCAGCGCACCAGGTACCCCACAACCTGATACGCCCACAAAGCCAAGACCAGATGGAGCAACAGTTTTATCTGCAGGACAGACAGAATGAGTGACAGGTGCAGCACAACACACAATTTTAGGAGATGCGGGACGAGTTTGATTTTTCTTCTTGCCACGCAGGACAGGACATTCGTTTTTCCAATGCCCATTTTCTAAGCAATAATGGCATTGATTCTGAGAGTCCTTACTGCGAGCTAACTGATCCAACCTAAATGCAGGAGGGCCGCCAGTGCCACGCTGATAACGAACTGGCCTATTGTCATCATAATTCTGCCCATACTCTTTTTGCCTTCTCCTATGGATCAGCATAAACTCATCCGCCAGTACAGCGTCATCTGCAGCAGTCTTTGCCTTCTGCTAAGTTATATACGTAGCCACACGTTCAGACACAATGTTTCTAAATTGCTCCAACACTACGAGCTCACACAACTGTTCAAACGTTTTTACCTCTTCGGCTGCCAACCACCTATTAAAGAAACTGGAAAGTTCTCTCACAACTTCCGTATGGGTTTGTCGATCACCTTTCTTCCAGCTCCTGAACCGTTGCCGGTACACCTCAGAAACCAAAGCAAAGGCACGCAACACCGCCTCTTTAACAGCGGCGTATTTTTTTCGATCAGCTGCAGAAAGAGCTATGAAAGCTTCTTGGGCTTTCCCAGTAAACACACTCTGCAACAGCAGGGTGCGCTCCCCATCACTCCAGCCTCGCTCAACAGCAACATTCTCAAACAACGAGAAGAAAATGTCTGGCTCCTTCTCGTTAAACTTTGGCAACAACTTAACATTTTGAGACAGGTTCACCTCACCAGTTCTTCCCGTCTCACTATTTGGAGAAGTATTCATTCTCTCCACCAGCTTTTTCTCATGCTCAAACTTCTGCCATTCCAACTCACTTGATCGCTCACTCTGCCGCAATCGCTCATATTCCAACTGTCTCTCTTTCTCACGTTCCAGCGCCTCTAAGCGCTTCTGCTCCATCTCTAATCGTTTCTGATCTGTCTGAATTTTTAACAATTCCTTTTGTTGCTCAAACGTCAGCGTGGTGCTACGCTGAGGAGAACCAGACTTTATTGGTGTTGACTGGCCCATTGGGCCTGCCCCATTCGCCGATTCTTCGGACAAAACGCCCATCTCTAACAATTTGTTCTTGACCAAATCCTTCAACTCAACTTTTCTGAGTGTTTTAGGCAACTCATCCAAACCATACTGGCCTGCAACATTACGTAATTCATCCTTTGTCATTTTATCCAAATCACTGCCAGACAACGCATCCATGATCAACTACAACAAATACAAACTTCACCAATACCAAGCGCAAGTGCCAACAACAACCATATCAATTACCAAAGCTACAATTTATACTATCCAAAAACAACAAATAACACCAACAACTTGTGGAGCCGTGCCGGTGCAGGTATCTCGCATACACAGGAGCTACAAACACACTAGAGCTGCCCCGCATCTACCTATAGGATAGAAAAGAGGCCCTACTTACTTTAAACTAGTCTTCATGTGCCCTCATATGATTGAACCGCAAGCAGTCCCCCCACGTTCGACACACCAGAACAACAAAATAACAAAGGCAAAAAAACAAACAGCGTTAGGCGCTCTTACCTGCGGCGGGGGTTCACTTTAGCTCTGGCAGATCTAAACCCGCCCACTAATTCTCCCGTGCACACGGATACCGACAACCTGCCCTGACTCACACAACCAAAAGTAGCGGCCCAAAAAAAAGTGACCTCCCCTCTCTTTGGCAAAACAAAAATCGAACCAAAGCGTACTATTCAAATCAAAACTAAAGTCCGCGTATGGATCCCCCCCCAAAATTTTCTACAACTCCCGACACCCGTCGGCATAAATACAAATTACCAATTTCAAATTTGCAACAAAAATGTACTTAATCCAAAATAGACAAGTACATACTATGGGATTTAACTCCCAGACAAGCCCCCAATTGATGTTACAAACCCTAGCTCAAAGGCAATGTAACATAAAAAAGGAATCCACACGCGGACGGAATTACGTTTGGTTCAATTTATTAAATAAGTATAATAAAGAAAAATGTAGGTGTAAGATCAGCAAATATGAGAGTGTATGCAAAGATGTCTAGGAGTGCCAAAACCAAAAACCAAAACACCAAAGACATGAAAAGGGGAGGCCCCCGATAGACAGGAACGCTGCCATTTTATACCCCGTCCAATCAGCGCACCTGCAGTCCATTATCTGCAAAAAGAAACACAAGCAGACACAAGCAGCAGAGTAGGCGGGGCTATAATAAACATTAAGCAGAACGTCACACCTCTCGATATTCAATTTGGAGAGTTCCTACTTCAAAATCACTATCGCTTTCAGACATTTTACACAACCTCTCACGACCAAAGTCCGTACATGTGTGCTCGGTTCGCAGGTAAACACAGAGCTGCTCCCAGTCTGTTTGGCTTAAATGATGTCACGACGATGGTCCCCTGGCGGTGAAAGTGCGCATAAGTGATATGTAAACAAACCTTCGGAAATTGGGCAAAACAGTATATTTTAACCGTTTTATTCAATTTTAGGGTACAAATTAAACACTAGGAAAATTTTATTCACTTTTTGGGTCGTTCTTCTAGACAATAAAGTTGATATTCTACGTTTCACCTCGGACCATTTCCTATGACCTTTAAGTCTGATTCTAGAGGTGTGATGTGTGAAAACTTGACTTGGACATAAAAGCTTTGAAATTATGTCAGTAATGTTTGTTATTTTTAGTATTGATACAATAATTGTCTCTTTTTCCAATAAATAAATAAATTTAAAAATTACTTTTAGTCATGAGCATTTGTCTCTTTTTTCAATAAGGATTTGAGCTTTTGTCTTGTGAGCTTTTGTCATGGAATTGTACTAACCACTGCACCACTGTGCCTCCCATACTAGTACACAGTACTGTGCAAAAATAGGCACCCTATTTTTTCATACAAGCTTTGTTATCGATTTCTATTTTATGACTTCTACATTATTGAGTCAGTACAAAAACATTTTAGAGTTCCAAACATTTGTTTTCCAGCACAAAATTAAATGTTACAGAATTTTTTTTTTGTATCTGAGCAGCACAAGATACCACTTTTCAGATTAAAAAGGAAAACATAATAGAGGCTACTTGGTTTTGCTGCAAAATTAAAAAGCAAGTGTGACAGTCAAAGTGTCCAGAAAAACTGTGGCTGGTTATATTACATTACATTAATGGCCTTTAGCAGACACTCTTATCCAGAGCCACGTACAACATACCCAGAGCAGCCTGGGGAGCGGTCAGGGGTTAGATGCCTTGCTCAAGGGCACTTCAGCCATTTCTGCTGCTCCAAGGAATCGAAGCGGTGACCTTTTGGTCCCAAAGCTGCTTCTTTAAACATGAACTAAGATGGTTCTGCAAGATGCTCAGTAAAACCTACAGCTCATTTCCTTATGAAACTGGACTAATTGTACTTGAGACTACTATTTTTTTTTAAAGCAAAGGGTCATCTCACACCAAATACTGACTTTGTTTCATTTATTATGGCTTACTGCTGCTTGTAGTATTTTTTTTTTTAATGTTGAAAAATTTCATTTCATTATTTTTAAGCCATTTTTGGTCTGCAGCATTTCTTTACATGTGCAAACTTTGCAGTTGATTTCATTTCACTTAAATACTTTCAATAATGTAATGCTTAATGCACTGACTCACTTTGAGTCATTGGGCATATATATATAAAATCTCCTTCTCACCCCCGGCGGGGGGGTGGTATCCATGTCATCCTCAAGCTCGGGTCCTCTACCAGAGGCCTGGGAGTTTGAGGGTTCTGCGCAGTATCTTCGATGTTCCTAGTACTGTGCTCTTCTGGACTGAGGCTTCAGATGTTGTTCCTGGGATTTGCTGGAGCCACTCTCCCAGTTTGGGGGTTACTGCCCCAAGTGCCCCCACTACCACGGGGACCATGCAACCCTTGACCTTCCACATCCGTTCCAGCTGCTCTTTCAACCCTTGATACTTCTCAAGTTTCTCATGTTCCTTCTTCCTGATGTTGGCGTCAGCTGGGATCGCCACATCTATCACCACCACCCTCTTCTGCTCTTTGTCCACCACCACTATGTCCGGTTGGTTAGCCAGGATCTGTTTGTCAGTCTGGAAGCTGAAGTCCCACAGAACCTTGGCCCTGTTGTTCTCAGCCACCTTCTGTGGTATGGCCCATTGGGACTTGGGTACTTCTATTCCATACTGGTTGCAGATGTTCCTGTATACTATCCCAGCCACTTGGTTGTGCCTCTCCATGTACGCTGATCCAGCTAGCATCTTACACCCTGCTACTATGTGCTGGACTGTTTCAGGGGCTTCTTTGCACAGTCTGCATCTTGGGTCTGATCTACTCTGGTAGATCCTGGCCTCTATGGCTCTTGTGCTTATGGCCTGTTCTTGTGCTGCCATGATTAGTGCCTCTGTGCTGTCTGTCAGTCCTGCATTATCCAGCCACTGGTAGGATTTCTTGATATCAGCCACTTCCTCTATCTGACGGTGGTACATGCCATGTAGGGATTTGTCCCTCCAGGTTGTCTGTTCCTCCTCTTCCTCTGCGCTCTCATCAGGGTTCTGCTGCCTGAGACATTCACTTAGCAGTTCATCCTTTGGGGCCATCTTTCTGATGTATTCTCAGATTTTTGATGTTTCATCCTGGACCGTGGTCTTGACGCTCAATAGCCCTCGGCCTCCCTCTTTCCACTTAGTGTATAGTCTCTGGGTGCTGGACTTGGGGTGGAACCCTCTATGCATGGTGAGGAGCTTTCTAGTCTTGATATCTGTGAGTTCTATCTCCTCCTTTGGCCAGTGTATGATACCAGCGGGGTATCTGATGACTGGTAGTGCGTACATGTTGATGGCTCAGACCTTGTTCTTACCATTCAGCTGACTTTTCAGGACCTGCCTTACTCTCTGGAGGTATTTGGCTGTGGTTGACTTCCTTGTGGCCTCTTCATGGTTTCCATTAGCCTGTGGGATGCCAAGGTACTTGTAGCTGTCTTGGATATCACCTATGTTGCCCTCTGGTAGGTCAATCCCCTCAGTCCAGATCATCTTGCCTCTCTTTGAGACCATCCGGCCACACTTGTCCAATCCGAATGACATCCCTATGTCATCGCTGTAGATCCGGGTGGTGTGGATCAGTGAGTCTATTTCTCGCTCGTTCCTGGCATACAGCTTGATGTCATCCATGTAGAGCAGGTGGCTGATTGTTGCCCCACTATGGAATCGGTACCCATAGCCACTCTTCGTGATGATCCGACTGAGGGGGTTCAGGCCTATGCAGAACAGCAGTGGTGATAGTGCATCTCCTTGGTATATGCCGCACTTGATGTTGACTTGGGCAATGGGTTTTGAGTTGGCCTCTAGGGTTGTCTTCCACATTTCCATTGAGTTCTGGATGAAGGTCCTTAGGTTCCTGTTGATCTTATACAGTTCCAGACAGTGTGTGGCATTGAGTCGTAGGCTTTCTTGTAGTCAATCCAGGCAGTGCACAGGTTGGTCTGTCTCTTCTTACAGTCTTGGGCAACTTCTATCGACCAGTAACTGGTGCTTGGCTCCTCTGGTGTTACTGCCAATCCCTTTCTGTGCCTCGCTCATGTATTGAGCCACATGCTTACTCATTTTTGCCGCAATGATGCCTGACAGGGCCTTCCATGTTGTGCAGAGACAGGTAATTGGCCAGTAGTTGGATGGGATGGGTCCCTTCTGGGGGTCCTTCATGATTAGGACTGTCCTGCCTTGGGTTAGCCATTCTGGGTGGCTCTCATCCCTCAGCAGCTGGTTCATCTGTGCTGCTAGGCGTTCATGGAGTGCAGTTAGCTTCTTCAGCCAGTACGTATGGATCATATCGGGGCCTGGTGCTGTCCAGCTCTTCATCTTTGACACTCTTTCTTGGACGTCTGCCATTGAGATGGTTACTGGTTCTTGTTCTGGGAGGTTGCTGTGGTCAGCTCTTAGGTCCACTAACCATTGGGCATCGGTGTTGTGTGATGCCTTTCTTTCCAGTATTTTTCCACCTCAGCTCTTGGTGGGTCTGACCGGTTGTTGTTCCCCTGCCACTGAGAGTACACCTTGGCTGGTTCAGTGGAGAACAGCTTGTTTATTCTCCTGGCCTCTCCCTCCTTGGTGTATCTCTTCAACCGGATGGCCAGAGCTGTTAGTCGCTGTTTGGCAGTTTTGAGTGCCTCTGGTATGGAGAGTGAGTTGTACTTCCTGGGTGCCCCTTTATTCACCATGTTCCCTTTCTGTAGTTCAGCTAGCTGGCTAACGTCTCTCCGTGCTGCCTTTATCTTGGCCTCTAATCGTCTCTTCCATGGTGGATACTGTTTGTTATGTCCCGAGCCCACCTTGTGTCCAAGCATCTCCATGATTACTGTTGCTGTACTGTGTATCAGCTTGTTGGTCTCAGTGATGGTTCTTGTGGAGATTGTCTTCAGATTCACATCTACTAGTAGATCTTCTGAAGGTACTTGGCAACTCAGCTTCGGTATTCGTCGGGGGCTCCAGGTTTCCAGTTGGGTCACGATCTTCCTTCTCAGGTCAGCAGCTCTTGTGTTGAGGCTGTTAGCTGTTGGGGCCTGGTACCCAATCTCTGGTTGTGGGGATGATGATGACATCTCCCCGCTGACCTGTCTTCCTGGCTCCCCCTTGCTGTAGCATCGTTGTTGTATTTCATTAATCTCTAGTTGTGATCGATTACGGATGTTGGAACACTGGGCTAATAGCTGTTTCTTTGTTAGCCTTGATTGTGGGTTTCGAAGTATCCAATAGTCCCACATTCGCTGCATGTATCCCCTCTCTCTGGGATTGCTTGTATAGTAGCATTCCGTATTTTCTGTCCATCGATGTCTTGTTCCAGTAGCCCATTTCTCATCAGTTTGCCCTGGTTCCCTAGCAACTGACGCAGACCTTGTTGACCCGGGCGACGTCACAATCTTCCTTCTCAAGTCAGCAGCTCTTGTGACCTGTCTGTCCCCTTGCTGTAGCAAGGTACCAAGCTTATATAAGCTGTACCAAGCTAGTGGCTTTTGATCTGAGCCGGTATGACTCGATCAGTTATGTCTTCACTCATTCCTGAGGTAAGCTGTACCAAGCTAGGCGTTTTTTGATCTGAGCCAGTATGACTCTATCAGTTATGTCTTCACTCATTCCTGAGGTAGGCTGATATATCATGAGGGGTCTTGCCTAAGGACCCTTACTGGATGATGTATTGCCACGACCGGGATTCAAACCCCGATCTCCCACGTCGTAGTCAGTGAGCATTACCACTGTACTATCCAGCTGATAGTATATATATATATATATATATATATATATATATATAAAAAAATTCAAGCTTATATTTGATCTGAGCAGCTGAAAGTTAAAGGCCTTGCTCAAGGCCCCAACAGCTTGGTGGTACTGGGATTTGCACTCAACCTTTTGATGAGCAGTCCAGCATCCATAATCTTAAACCCATAATCTTTCTTTAAGAGAATAACATGAGCTTAGAGGTTTTTCCACAATATAAAAATTACTAGCGAGTTTCAAGAAAAGACAAGAAAAGTCTGCTGTCCTGTAGAGTTCTGGTCTTCTGGACAAAGATAGATAATTATAATAATAATAAATTATTATTACATGAGTTTTTGAGTGGTGTTAAACTTGACCCACACAGTGTTACAACTGTGTCACTTTGCAGGTACAGTTTTAACATTGGACTCCTTTTAGTTTCAGTGAAAAAGTACTCTGGGGATATCAGAAAACCTGCAGATGATACAAGAAGTAAACATGTGTATGATGTTCTGTGGGAATTATATAATAGAAATCATCTCATCTCATTATCTCTAGCCACTTTATCCTGTTCTACAGGGTTGCAGGCAAGCTGGAGCCCATCCCAGCTGACTACAGGCAAAAGGCGGGGTACACCCTGGACAAGTCGCCAGGTCATCACAGGGCTGACACAGAGAACCATTCACACTCACAGTCAATTGAGAGTCACCAGTTAACCTAACCTGCATGTCTTTGGACTGTGGGGGAAACCGGAGCACCCGGAGGAAACCCATGCGGACACGGGGAGAACATGCAAACTCCGCACAGAAAGGCCCTTGCCGGCCACGGGGCTCGAACCCGGACCTTCTTGCTGTGAGGCGACAGCGCTAACCACTACACCACCGTGTCACCCTGATAGAAGTCATAATTGAGTAATTTAACTTAAAAAAAGATTAAATGTAGTGATTCTTCCCAAAAAGGGTGATTTTTTTTTCTAATACAGAGAAAGCAAAGAACTGCTCACATACACAAACATGCCACTGCATTTGCCAGGCATGATGGCTTGGAGATCTATGGCTGCCAGTAGAACTCTTCTCAGTGATGACAGCAGTAGGATGAATTCTAAAGTGAACAAGGTCTCTATTCAGATCTGATCTCAGTTTATGGAGCTTAATATTTCAGCAGAGCAATGACCTGAAATGCAGTGCTAAAGCAACACAGAAGATTTTCAAGCCAGGCTGGAAGCTTCTTAACTGGTCAAGTCAAACACTTGGCCTGAACCTTTCCAAGCAAGAATTTCACTGACTGAAGGGCACAATACTCCCCAAATAAGCTCAGACAGAATTTTCAGATTTGGCAGGGCTTCAATAGGGCAAATACTCAGTGTGCGGCCTGTGGGTCAGTGAACTTAAAAATTTGAGAGCTCTGCAAGGCTTATAATTAAAATAATAATAAAGTTCAATTTATATAGCGCCTTTCTCACACCCAAGGTAACTTTACAATTGAGGAAAAAGAGTCCACCAAAAGAGGGTCAGGAAGTAATTCCAATGGCGTAGCTACCACAGTCCCACCAGGTGCACGAAGATACAGTGGTGCTTGAAAGTTTGTGAACCCTTTAGAATTTTCTATATTTCTGCATAAATATGACCTAAAACATCATCAGATTTTCACACAAGTCCTAAAAGTAGTTAAAGTGAACCCAGTTAAACAAATGAGACAAAAATATTATGCATGGTCATTTATTTATTGAGGAAAATTATCCAATATTACATATCTGTGAGTGGCAAAAGTATGTGAACCTCTAGGATTAGCAGTTAATTTGAAGGTGAAATTAGAGTCAGGTGTTTTCAATCAATGGGATGACAATCAGGTGTGAGTGGGCACCCTGTTTTATTTAAAGAACAGGGATCTATCAAAGTCTGATCTTCACAACACATGTTTGTGGAAGTGTATCATGGCACAAACAAAGGAGATTTCTGAGGACCTCAGAAAAAGCGTTGTTGATGCTCATCAGGCTGGAAAAGGTTACAAAACCATCTCTAAAAAGGTTAGACACCACCAATCCACAGTCAGACAGATTGTGTACAAATGGAGGAAATTCAAGACCATTGTTACCCTCCCTAGGAGTGGTCGACCAACAAAGATCACTCCAAGAGCAAGGCGTGTAATAGTCAGTGAGGTCACAAAGGACCCCAGGGTAACTTCTAAGCAACTGAAGGCCTCTCTCACATTGGCTAATGTTAATGTTCATGAGTCCACCATCAGGAGAACACTGAACAACAATGGTGTGCATGGCAGGGTTGCAAGGAGAAAGCCACTGCTCTCCAAAAAGAACATTGCTGCTCATCTGCAGTTTGCTAAAGATCACGTGGACAAGCCAGAAGGTTCTTGGAAAAATGTTTTGTGGATGGATGAGACCAAAATAGAAATTTTTGGTTTAAATGAGAAGTGTAATGTTTGGAGAAAGGAAAACACTGCATTTCAGCATAAGAACCTTATCCCATCTGGGCCTTTTTTTGCTGCATCTGGGCCAGGATGGCTGGCCATCATTGATGGAACAATGAATTCTGAATTATACCAGCAAATTCCAAAGGAAAATGTCAGGATATCTGTCCATGAACTGAATCTCAAGAGAAGGTGGGTCATGCAGCAAGACAACGACCCTAAGCACACAAGTCATTCTACCAAAGAATGGTTAAAGAAGAATAATGTTAATGTTTTGGAATGGCCAAGTCAAAGTCCTGACCTTAATCCAATTGAAATGTTGTGGAAGGACCTGAAGCGAGCAGTTCATGTGAGGAAGCCCACCAACATCTCAGAGTTGAAGCTGTTCTGTACAGAGGAATGGGCTAAAATTCCTCCAAGCTGGTGTGCAGGACTGATCAACAGTTACTGGAAACATTTAGTTGCAGTTATTGCTGCACAAGAGGGTCACACCAGATACTGAAAGCAAAGGTTCACATACTTTTGCCACTCACAGATATGCAGTATTGGATCATTTTCCTCAATAAATAAATGACCAAGTATAATATTTTTGTCTCATTTGTTTAACTGGGTTCTCTTTATCTACTTTTAGGACTTGTGTGAAAATCTGATGAGGTTTTAGGTCATATTTATGCAGAAATATAGAAAATTCTAAAGGGTTCACAAACTTTCAAGCACCACTGTAAATCCCACACCGCTTGTACAGCCACCTGCACATCCACCAGGCAACATCACTTGGAACACTGCACCATAGATCCACAAAGCGAGCACAGAAGCATTGCCACACAGAGTGCTGGTATGTCCCAAACCACCTGCACAGCCACTGCGACCCCATTGGGCAACATCGCTCGGAACACCGTGCCAAGCACAAATGCACTGCTGCACAGAGAGCTGGACAACCCTGATGTTAAAAAGGGCAATAAGCTCACTGCAGTCCATAGTGAGGCGCACAGGCATGACCCATGGCGCACCAAGGCATGAAGGGAACCGACACCAAAACTGGGTCCAGAGCTACACCACAACTGGCAGACAAAACACTCAAAAAAAAAAATCAAACTACACAAATACACAAAAAAAGAAAAACAAAGGGGAAAAAAAAGAAAAATGAAAAGCTCCACTGAGAAGCAGTAGCCAAAATGCGCATGGCATACTCTCAACTGGCAACAGAAATGAAAAACTTGACATTAAAGGGATCCTCCTGTGGATTTACTCTTAAACTTAAGTATGTAAGCAGAGGATATAAAACAGCCGAGTTGCTCCAAGCTTCCACTACACCATGTCATCACATACGTCACTTCCACTGGAGGCCCATCTGAAATTTTAATAAAAATTTATTTTTCTAGAACACTATTTGGTCTCTGAAAATGAATGTTTGACTGTTGAAATCAATGAATACATTTACTTAACATAAGTTTAAGAGTAAATCCGCTGGAGGATCCCTTTAATGGTAGTCCAGCTAAATGTTTGGTCCGGACACGTCAAATTCGCATCTAACTGTTCGATGGGACAAGTTGAATATTTGATGTGAATCACCTTTTAATACACCTTTTATTACAGAGTTACATCAATAAAGTTACAACAAAACTAGTTCAGTCACCTCAGTGATCCGGCCGTGTTACTGTTTACTAAATTCCGGGGAAGCCGAGTAAAACAGATACATGTATAAAAATAACCACATCATAAAATCTAGAGATTATTAGACTCTGAATTCATCAAAATGGCAATCAAATACCTCAATAAAATATCACCCCAATTCCAAAAAAGTTGGGATGCTGTCACGATGCAGGGACTTACGGACGTATGTGCAGAAGAGGAGTGTAGAGCAAACAGTGAACAAGCCAAAATGTGAGATGAGAATCAGGGTCAAAGAACTAGCAGTGGTTGGGTGAATGACAAACAGGGCAAACGAGGACAGGCAAGAGACTAAATGAGAGAGGAGAAGCTAAAGTCGAGAAAACGTGCATCAGTCAGAAATAAACAAGGCTCGGTATGTACTGGGAAAGGCAGAATGATACAACCCCGATTCCAAAAAAGCTGGGACAAAGTAAAAATAGTAAATAAAAACAGAATGCAATAATTTACAAATCTCAAAAACTGATATCGTATTCACAATAGAACATAGACAACATATCAAATGTCAAAAGTGAGACATTTTGAAATTTCATGCCAAATATTGGCTCATTTGAAATTTCATGACAGCAACACATCTCAAAAAAGTTGGGACAGGGGCAATAAGAGGCTGGAAAAGTTAAAGGTACAAAAAAGGAACAGCTGGAGGACCAAATTGCAACTCATTAGGTCAATTGGCAATAGGTCATTAACATGACTGGGTATAAAGAGAATCTTGGAGTGGCAGCGGCTCTCAGAAGTAAAGATGGGAAGAGGATCACCAATCCCCCTAATTCTGCGCCGACAAATAGTGGAGCAATATCAGAAAGGAGTTCGACAGTGTAAAATTGCAAAGAGTTTGAACATATCATCTACAGTGCATAATATCATCAAAAGATTCAGAGAATCTGGAAGAATCTCTGTGCATAAGGGTCAAGGCCAGAAAACCATACTGGGTGCCCGTGATCTTCGGGCCCTTAGACGGCACTGCATCACATACAGGCATGCTTCTGTATTGGAAATCACAAAATGGGCTCAGGAATATTTCCAGAGAACATTATCTGTGAACACAATTCACCGTGCCATCCGCCGTTGCCAGCTAAAACTCTATAGTTCAAAGAAGAAGCCGTATCTAAACATGATCCAGAAGCGCAGACGTCTTCTCTGGGCCAAGGCTCATTTAAAATGGACTGTGGCAAAGTGGAAAACTGTTCTGTGGTCAGACGAATCAAAATTTGAAGTTCTTTATGGAAATCAGGGACGCCGTGTCATTCGGACTAAAGAGGAGAAGGACGACCCAAGTTGTTTTCGGTGCTCAGTTCAGAAGCCTGCATCTCTGATGGTATGGGGTTGCATTAGTGCGTGTGGCATGGGCAGCTTACACATCTGGAAAGACACCATCAATGCTGAAAAGTATATCCAGGTTCTAGAGCAACATATGCTCCCATCCAGATGACATCTCTTTCAGGGAAGACCTTGCATTTTCCAACATGACAATGCCAAACCACATACTGCATCAATTACAGCATCATGGCTGCATAGAAGAAGGGTCCGGGTACTGAACTGGCCAGCCTGCAGTCCAGATCTTTCACCCATAGAAAACATTTGGTGCATCATAAAACAGAAGATACGACAAAAAAGACCCAAGACAGTTGAGCAACTAGAATCCTACATTAGACAAGAATGGGTTAACATTCCTATCCCTAAACTTGAGCAACTTGTCTCCTCAGTCCCCAGATGTTTACAGACTGTTGTAAAGAGAAAAGGGGATGTCTCACAGTGGTAAACATGGCCTTGTCCCAACTTTTTTTTGAGATGTTGTTGTCATGAAATTTAAAATCACCTAATTTTTCTCTTTAAATGATACATTTTCTCAGTTTAAACATTTGCTATGTCATCTATGTTCAGTTCTGAATAAAATATGGAATTTTGAAACGTCCACATCATTGCATTCTGTTTTTATTTACAATTTGTACTTTGTCCCAACTTTTTTGGAATCGGGGTTGTACTTCGCAGCAAAGTGATCTGAGATTGGGGTTTAAATAGGCAGAGGGACTAATAGGGTGATGAGTGATAGCTGTGGTTAATAGTTGAGAGACAGAGGGTGCTGTGAGTTCTGGGAAGTGTCGTTCATAGAGTCCATGTTTGTAGTTTGTTCGAAATCGTCAGGTTTACGGACAGGGCCTCCCCCAAGGAACTACCACCGGGAGCTACAGATTTTCTAGGGCGACCCCTACCTCTGGGTGCAGGTTTGTCAGGATGTGTGGCATGGAATTCTTACTTGAGAAGTGGATCAAGGACATCCTTGGCGGGAACCCAGCTCTGTTCCTCGGGTCCATAACCCTCCCAATCTACCAGGTACTCGACCTGCCCTCTTCGTCATCTAGAGTTGATGATCTTGTTGACCTGGTAGGTGGACTCATCCTCCAGGTCGAGGGCTGGGTGTGTTTTCAGTGAGAGAGCCCTGGATAGCAGGTTTCAAACAGGATACATGAAATGTGGGTGATAGTCTGCTGTGAGGGGGGAGCTCTAGCCGATATGACACTTCATTGATGCGTTCTGTGACTTTGAATGGCCCAATATATCTTGGTTGTAATTTCTTGCAGGAATTGGATTCTCTGAGATTTTTGCTTGCAATCCATACTCTGTCCCCTGGGTTGTATATGGGTGTTTCTGCTTTGTGTTTGTCCGCATACTCTGTACTTGGCATTGACCATTTCAATATGTTGGTGTACTTCTTCCCAAACTGTTTGTTTGGCTGCGTGACACCCAGACCACTACAGCTTAACCCTGGTTGGGCGAGTCATCCCAAGGGAATGGGGTGGCTGGTAGCTGAATATGCACTGAAATGGTGTTAATAGGGTTGCCAAGTGCCTGAAGGAATTCTGTGCATACTCAGCCCATGGAAAGAAGCGTGTCCAGTCCCCTTGGTTGTGCATACAGAATATTCTTAAGAAACAGCTGATCTCCTGATTTGCCCTTTCAACTTGGCCATTGGACTGAGGATGATATTCAGATGTGAGACTCACCGACACTCCTAATCTCTCCATGAAGTTCTTCTAGAAGCATGAAGTGAACTGTGTGCCCCTGTCACTGACAATGTCTTCCGGGAGACCATAATAATGGAACACTTGCTGGAACAACAGTTCCGCAGTTTGGGATGCTGTGGGGATGCCAGGTAAAAAAAAATGAGTCTGAGGGCTTTGGAAAAATGGTCAATGGTTACCATAATGGTTGTGTTACCTAGTGAAGGGGGGAGGTCGGTGATGAAATTGATGGCAATGTGGGACCAGGGTCTCTGAGGAACTGGGTGGGGACAAAGTTTGCCAGCTGGAGGTGTTCTGGGAACTTTGGCTTGGGTGCAGGTGGAACATGAGGATATGAACTGGTTGATTTCTGTGAGCATGTTTTCCCACCAGTACTTATCCCTGATCATCTGTTGGGTACATTGGCTGCCAAGATGTCCAGTGGCTGGTGAGACGTGGGCCCATGTAATCAGTCTGCTCCTAAGATGCTTGGGTACATACAGGAGACTGGGCTGAAGATCGTTAGGAAGTGTTTGGGGTTGAGAGTCTCTGATTTCTTTATCTATGTCCCAGGTAATTGACTGGATGAAGCACTGAGGAGGAAATATGGGATGGGTACCGGGGTCTTGGAGCATGGGAGCAAAGTTTTGTGATAGTGTGTCAGCCTTAGTATTCTTGGAGCCAGGATGAAACAAGATGGTAAAATTGAACCTGGTGAGGAAGAGGGACCACCTGGCTTGGCAAGGATTTAGCCACTTGGCCTTTCTGAGATATTCAAGGTTTTTGTGGTCGGTGAGAATAACAAACAGATGCGTGGCTCCCTCCAGTCAGTGTCACCACTCCCCAAGGGCCAGTTTTATGGCAAGTAGTTCCCAGTTTCCCACATTGTAATTTCTTTCTGCTGAGGAGAGTTTCTTGGAAAAGAATGCTACTGGATGGAGTTTCTGTTTTTCTCCAAAACATTGTGATAGCACAGCTCCAGCTCCCGTGTCAGATGTGTCAACCTTTAAAATGAAGGGTTTAGTTGGAGCTGGATGTTGCAAGATGGGAGCTGAGGTGAAGGCTTGCTTGAGGCAACCCAAAGCTTCTTCTGTCATGGGGTTCCAGTGAAGACACTTGGGCCCCTTCTTAAGTAATGATGTTAGTGGGATGGTGATGGAGCGGAAATCCAGAATAAAACAGCGGTAGAAGCTGGCGAAACCTAGGAAAAGTTGGAGTTCCTTAACTGATGTGGGAGTGGGCCAAGATATGACCACATAGACCTTGGATGCATCCATGCTAACACCTTTGGAGCTGATGATGTAGCCCAGGAACGATATATGGTGCTGATGGAACTCACACTTCTCTGCTTTGACATAGAGGTGGTTATGGAGTAGATATTTGAGGACCATCCTAATGTGTTCGATGTGACTCTCTTCATCTGGAGAATATATTAAGATGTCGTCAATGTAGGTGATGGCATATCTGCCTAGCATGTCCTGTAACACATCATTAATGAGATACTGGAACGCACTAGATGCCGAAGAGAAGCCATACGGCATTACCTGGTACTCAAAATGTCTGGAGGTTATAGGAAACGCTGTCTTCCACTCGTCACCTTTCTTTATTCGGATGAGGTTGTACGCACTGCGTAAGTCAAGCTTGGAGAAGCTCTTAGCCAACTTGAGTTGTTCTAAGGCTGCTGGGACCAGAGGAAGTGGATAAGGGTATTTGACTGACACTTGATTCAACCCTCTGTAGTCGATGCAAGGACAAAGACCACCACCACGTTTCTCCACAAAGAAGAAGCCCGCTGAAGTGGGAGATTTCGATGGAGGGATGTATCCCTGTTTGAGGACCTCTCAGATGTATTCCTCCATAGCAGCTTGCTTCTTCAAAGAGAGAGGGTAGAGGTGCCCTTTAGGTGGTGATGTACCTGGTAGAAGGTTGATAGTGCAATCATAAGGCCTATGAGGTGGTAACCTGCAAGCTTTACCCTTACTAAAACCTCCTTGAGGTCCAGATAACACTTGGGAACATTGTCTATGGAATCAGGCTGGGGGCTGTCCACAGAATTGGAAGCAAGCGTGATCTTGGGACAAGAGATGCAGCCTTGAAAACATGTGGGTGACCACTGCAGAATCTCCTTGTTCTGCCAAGAAATCAAGGGGTCGTGGAGTTGCAGCCAAGGATGACCCAGAATGATGTTGTGTCAGTCGGTGATGGTGACAGAGTGAAATGAGCTCTAAATGAAGAATTCCTACTTGGACACAGATGGGAGTGGTGTGCTGAGAGACTTGACCATCCCCTATGGATCCTCCATCGATTGTGCTGATGTTGAGCGGACTTTGAAGTGGGGTTGTGGACAAGTTGAACTTCTGGATGACCACGCTGCTTATAAAGTTCCCCTCTGCTCCTGAGTCTATGAGAGCAGAGAGGATGTGGGTAGAAGAAGTCAACTTCAACAACACAGCAACTTGGAATGACTTGGAAGTAAAACTGTGAGTGGGACTTATGTGGCATGGAGGACATTCTGCAGAAAATGAGTGAGGAGGACGAACAGGGCAGTGGTTTAGCTGATGTTCCGAACTCCCACAGTAGAAACATAGTCCCTCCCTTCTCCTCCTAATGCATTTGGAGCATGTTAACCAGGTGCAGGAGATTTCCATAGTGGAGCTCTCTTCCAGGGTATGAGCAGGCTTACCAGCCTCTTGCAGAGAGAGGGACAGTGAGTCAGAAGACTGCAAAAAACGGATCACAAGGTCAATGAGAGAATCCAGTGTGAACTGTTCAGTCCCGGTAGGCAAGCTCACTCAGTATTTCTGGGTGTAGCCCCTTGCAAAAGACCGCTTTAAGTGCAGGCTCATTCCATCCACTAGTGGCCGCTAGTGTTCTGAATTCCAGCGCGTACTCCACCACACTTCTGGAACCTTGTGACATGGTGAGTAAACTTTCACTTACTTCAATGCCTTCAGGTTAGTGGTCGAAAACCCTTAAATTGGGCAAGAAACTGTTCATAGGCTTTCATGGGTCCATTGCCACTGTTCCAGATGGCACTGGCCCATCGAAGGGCTTTACCCATGAAAAAGGAGAGAAATTTAGCTATCTTGTGCTAATCAGACAGGTTAGGCATAGTAGTGAAGTACATTGAGCACTGGAGGAGGAAACCCTTGCATGCGAGCGGATCTCTGGAGAATTTCTTTGGGGCAGGGAGTTGTAGCACTGGGCTCGGAGCTGGTTCGGAACACGGCAGGAGGGCCTGCGACATCATAGTTGCAATTTGTGACATCCTGGTGTTGAGGTCAGCTAGCATCTGCTGATGCTCTTCTAGCAAGCATCCCTGAGCATTGAGAGCTGTTTGCTTTGCCTCTTCCACTACATCCATGATGGTGAAGTATCCTGTCACAATGCAGGTACTTACGGATGTATGCGCAGAAGAGAAGTGTAGAGCAAACAGTGAACAAGCCAAAACATTAGATGAGAATCAGGGTTGAAGAACTAGCAATGGTTGGGCGAACGGCAAAAGAGGACAGGCAAGAGAATACTGTAAATGAGAGAGGAGAAGCTCAAGTCAAGAAAACTTGCGTCAGTCAGAAATAAACAAGGCTCATTATGTACTGGGAAAGGCAGAACGATACTTCACAGTGAAGTGGTGTGACAGTGGGGTTTAAATAAGCAGAGGGACTAATAGGGTGATGAGTGACAGCTATATTTAATATTTGGGAGACAGAGGGTGCTGTGAGTTCTGGGAAGTGTAGTTCATAGAGTCCATGTTTGTAGTTTGGTCAAAATTGGCAGGTTTACTGACAGATACTCTGTAAAACATAAATAAAAACAGAATGTGAAGATTTGCAAATCATGGAAACCCTATATTTCATTGAAAATAGTACAAAGACAACATATCAAATGTTGAAACTGAGAAATTTTATTGTTTTTTTGAAAAATATATGCTCATTTTGAATTTGATGTCAATAACACGTTTCAGAAAAGTTGGGACAGAGGCAACAAAAGACTGAAAAGTTGTGTAATGCTAAAAAAACCCTAATTTGGTTAATTGGCAGCAGGTCAGTAACATGATTGGGTATAAAAAGAGCATCCCAAAGAGGCGAAGTCTCTAGGAAGAAAAGATGGGGAGGGGTTCACCGCTCTCTGAAAGACTGCATGGGCAAACAGTGCAACAATTTAAGAATAATGTTCCTCAATGCAAAATTGCAAAGAATTTGGGGATCACATCATCTATGGTACATAAGATCATTAAAAGATTCAGAGAATCTGGAGAAATCTCTGTATGCAAGAGACAAGGCTGAAAACTGACACTGGATGCCTGTGATCTTAAGGCCCTCAGATGACACTGCATTAAAAGCAGACACGCATCTGTACTGGAAATCACTGTATGGGCTCAGGAACACTTCAGGAAAACCATCGTCTGTGAAAACAGTTCATTACTACATTCTCAAATGCAAGTTAAAACCAGATATAAACAATATCCAGAAACACCGCCACTTTTTCTGGGCCTGAGCTCTTTTACCATGGACTGAGGTGAAGTGGAAAATTGTCCCGAGGTGTGAAGAATCAAAAGTAAAAATTATTTTTAGAAATCATGGACACCACATTCTCCAGGCTAAAGAGGAGAGGGACCATCCGGCTTGTTATCAATGCACAGTTCAAAAGCCAGCATCTGTGATGGTATGAGGGTGCATTAGTGCACATGACTTGGGTAATTTGTACATCTAGGAAGGCATCATTAATGCTGAATGATATATACATGTTTCAGAGCAATATGCTGCCATCCAGACAAAATCTTTTTTAGGGAAGGCCTTCCTTCTTTCAGCAAGACAATGCCAAACCGCTTTCTGCACATATTAAAACTGCATGGCCCCATAATAAAAAAGTCTGGGTGCTAAACTGGCCTGCCTGCAGTCCAGACCTGTCTCCCATTTGAAACATTTACCACGTTATGAAGTGCAAAGTACGACAAAGGAGACCCCAAACTGTTGAGCAACTGAAATTGTATATCAGGCAAGAATGGGACAACATTTATCTTTCAAAACTACAGTGATTGGTCTCCTCAGTTCCCAAATGTTTACAGAGTATTGTTAAAAATGGAGGTGATGCAACACAGTGGTAAACATGCCCCCGTCCCAACTTTTTTGAAATGTGTTGCTGACATCAAATTCAAAATGAGCATATATTTAAAAAAAAAAAAAACACAATTTCTCAGTTAAAACATTTGATACATTGTCTTTGTACTATTTTAAATGAAATATAGGATTTCCATAATTTGCAAATTATTACATTCTGTTTTTATTTACAGTTTACACAACATTCCAACTTTTTTGGAATTGAGCTTGTAAATATCTGTGGTGACTCTTTATTTCATTCGGACAGTTACTGTATTTTTCTTTTGTATGGTACACATTAACCACCACAAAGTTTGTAACATATTCTGCAGGAATTTTTTGACAGTACTGAACTCACTTAGTTTGTTTTTATTCACAATGTGATTCTGTCACCCTTACCATGTCAAACTTGTTTTCTTTAGGTTTCATTTCTTTAAATTAATTTATACTTGAAGTTTTATTAAGGATTAATCAAGATTTAACTTTATTTCTTCCAGATGCTTTGAATTTGGGTGAGTCCAACTCTTAAAACTGCAGATCAGGTAATGGGTTCTAACACATGCACCATAATGGGGCTTTGGATAGCTTTGGATAAACTCTGTTAACCACTTTCCTTTCATTGAACTAGTAAATATATAGTAATAGGGGCAGTACAGTGGTGTAGTGGTTAGCACTGTCACCTCACAGCAAGAAGGTTCTGGGTTCGAGCCCAGTGGCTGATGGGGACCTTTCTGTGTGGAGTTTGCATGTTCTCTCAGGCCAAGTTTACATTAGACCGTATCTGTCTCGTTTTCTTCGCGGATGCACTGTCCGTTTACATTAAAACGCCTGGAACTGCCGGGAAACGGGAATCCGCCAGCGTCCACGTATTCAATCCAGATCGTGTCAGCTCCGGTGCTGTGTAAACATTGAGAATACGCGGATACGCTGTGCTGAGCTCTAGCTGGCGTCGTCATTGGACAATGTCACTGTGACATCCACCTTCCTGATTCGCTGGCGTTGGTCATGTGACGCGACTGCTGAAAAATGGCGCGGACTTCCGCCTTGTATCACCTTTCATTAAAGAGTATAAAAGTATGAAAATACTGCAAATACTGATGCAAATACTGCCCATTGTGTAGTTATGATTGTCTTTAGGCTTGCCATCCTTCCACTTGCAAGTGGTAAGTGACGCGCATACCCGATATGCACTGAGAGCACACACACAGCGGCTCAGTCCCGAATTACTGCTCGTGCACTTCACTTGCGCGCTCTGTGAGCTGCGCAGGGCCGGAGTGCGCACCCTCCAGAGGGCACTTGCTGTTCAGGGCGGAGTGATTTGGAGCGCAGGATGCCTGCGGAGCCGAGCGTATCCGTGTATTGGCGTTGCTGTGTGCAGGCGAATCGTGTATTGGAGTTGCTGTGTGCATGTTAATCGTTTTAAAAACGTTAATCTGATGATCCGCTGATACGGTCTAATGTAAACCCCACCTCAGTGTCTGTGTGGGTTTCCCCCACAATTCAAAGACATGTGGTTAGGTTAACATGGAGCATGACCTGAGGTTAGGCTGAAGGGCCCTTGAGCAAGGCACATAACCCCCAACTGCTCCCCAGGCACTGTAGCATAGCTTCCCACTGCTCTGAGTATGTGTGTGTGTGTGTGTGTGTGTGTGTGTGTGTGTGTGTGTGTGTGTGTGTGTTCATTGCTCACTTATATGTGTTCACTGCTTCAGATGGGTTAAATGCAAAGGTTAAATTTCATTGTGTGCTTAAGTAAGTCCCTCACTGGGAAGCCATAACATCTTGGCTTCCGATCCTTCCTGCCTTGTCGTGGTGTGAGTGCCCGAATGAACCAATTCCCAATACCCAGGATAGGTGCAAAACTCCTATTCTGTAACCTCAAATGAGGGGGTGGTAGTTGGATAGTCACTAAAGAGAGGATCACCCGTCGGCTTAGACAGGCCTGCAAGCCATAGGCCAGATTTTAAATAATCCTGCACAAGTACCCAATGAGAGAAAAATGGAACGGAACAGGAAGACTGACCCAGGAACGATAAACAGACTGAGATTTACAACGCTGAACATTGGTACATACAGTACAGACATAAGGAAGAAGAAATTCTGCACATCATGAAGAGAAGGAAGATAGACATCCTGGGACTTGCCGAGACCCATCTGAGAGATTAAATTTTAGGTAAGGACCTGGGAGATGGATTCACCCTCATTTCCAGTGGGGTCAAAGAAGGAAGAGCACATGCAGGTGTCGCAATCATAGTTGGACCACGCCTCAAAGCCAACATCCAGAACATCAACATTGTAAATGAGAGAATAGTGAGTGTCCACATTAAGACAAAAAACAACATTTATGGTATCACCCAAATCTATGCCCCACAACAAGGACAGCCAGAAGAAGAAAAAGACCTTTTCTATGATCAACTTGAAATGACTTTGAACCAAATGTCCCATTTAACAGCACACATCATAATTGGAGACTTTAATGGCAGAGTGGGTTATAATAGAAATGGCATAGAGAACATCCTCGGACCATTTGGAGAAGAAAGCCAAAATGAGGATGGCGAGCGACTCAGATTTCTGCATTAGGAACAATCTTGCAATTATGCATGGCTTCTTCAAACACCAATACAGCCATAAAATGACAAGATACCATTGGAATAAGAACATTGGGCAATATGACCATGTGTCAAAACGTATTGTAAATGATGTCAAAGTCATGCCAGGAAAATCCCTAGACTCTGATCACAGACTCTTAGTAACAGATATCAACATTAAGAAACCAAAGTTAAGCAAACCTCGGACAAACAAGAAAATCAAAGTAGAAAATCTTAAGATACCTACAGTAGCGCATATGCAACCTACAATAGGAAATGTGAGGAAATGACACTAACAGAGTCAGATGATATAGACTCCTGCTGGAAAGAACTAAAAGAAAAAAAATCACCAAAATTGCAACAGAAACCCATGGAATTCAAAAAACAGGGGGCACAAGAAAACGTTGCACCCCTTGGTGGAATGATAAAGTGAAGGAAAGTATCAAACACAAAAAACAGGCATACAGAAGATGGCTCCAAACAAAGAACCAAGTAAGAAGAATACAATATGTTAAACAGTGGAATGAAACCAATAAAATAATCAGGAATGCAAAGAAGGACAGCTGGGAATCCCTGGCCAAAGAACTAAACAAAGACAACAAAAACTCCAAAAAGAAAATATACAAACTGGCAAAATCAATGAGGAAGCCACAACAATTGAGAAATGTGTTTAAAGATAATGATGGAAATTTGACATCTGACCCAAACAAAGTTGCAGAAACCTAGACTTGCCACTTCCAAAACCTACTTAATGTAGACTGTACTGACCTAAATGTTGAGGCATTGAATGATCATGATGAAAACTTTAATGAAAGCACAGAACAAGAAATAACTAGAGAAGTGCTAGAAATGGCATTCAAGAAGATGAAGACTGGCAAAGCATCTGGACCTGATGGCATTCCTATAGAACTACTGGAGCAGGACAGCATTAAAATCCACCTCCTGAACATTATTAATAAAGCATGGGCTCAAGGCAAAATACCATCAGAATGGGAAAGAAGTATCATATGCCCTATCTACAAAAAAGGTGACAGAAACAACTGTAGTAATTATAGAGGCATATCTTTCATGCCTCATGCCTGTAAGCTATACAAACACATACTGGAAAACAGAGCAAAAATAGAGCCTAGACTCCAAGAATGGCAACACGCCTACAGAAAAGGCAGAAGTACATCTGACGTCATATTCGCCATCAGACAAATCATGGAAAAACAATGGGAATTCAACCAATGCCTTTTTATTGCTTTTGTTGATTTAACCAAGACTTTTGACTCTGTCCCAAGGAAAAGATTATGGAATATGCTCAAAATAGAATATGACATCAAGGAATTTGTTAAAATTTGTTAAAAGCAATCAAAAGCACTTACGCACCTTGCACCTGTACAGTGAGAACTGGACACCCACACAACATCTGGTTTAACATAAGAAGTGGAATGAAGCAAGGAAGATGTTAGGCTCCACCTCAGTTGCAGAAGACATCGAGAGGTCATCTCTCAAGTGGCTGGGGCATGTAGAGAGAATGAAGGATGACAGAATTCCTAAGACAGCCTTCAACTTCAAACCAGCAGGAAAACTCCCACCTGGAAGACCCAGAAAGAGATGGAGGGATGGGACCCAGGAAACACTCACAAAGTACAGGCTGGGGAGGATTGAGAGACTGGAGGAGGAGGGTGTCTTCCTGGACCGGGATGCATGGCGCAACAAATGCTCTTGACTGACAGGCCTTCAGGTCTAACTTGGGAAGATGTAAGATGTGTGTTTAAGTCTGTGCTTGATTGTATGTGTGACAAATAAAGGCTTCTTGGCTTGGATTGGATTCTTCATAAAAAAGTTATGGTCAGGACAAGTGAAAAAGCTTGCTGCTTGTCCGATTGGACAAGTGGATTAAAAAGTTAATGTCAAGCCCTGGCTCTGTAGTATTGATTATTATTATTATTATTATTATTTGTTTTTGTATTTTTTGCATGTTCATTTGTCCAGTTACTGTAAGTTTTAACCTGTTTAACCAGATAACCATGGTTTCATAAACTGCTATAAAAATATGCAGTTTTGAGCATTTATAATAGATACCAAATCATGCCTACGAAAATATGAATTATAAAATTTGATAAACTAACAAAAGTCCACAAAACTGAAACTTTGAAAGGAAGCTTCTTCCACTGATACAGAGTTATTAAAAATGCAAGTATAATTATACGCATCTTTATTCTTTGCATAAAGGAAGAAGATGAAACTGTTTTTTCCCTCTTGTAGTTGCTCTTTCAACTGGTTTCTCTCAGTTATGCTCTAGGAGTCAGAGAGAACATTGAAACTAACACTCACTCTACCATATCATTCCTTTGCTTCTTTGGGGAGAAGTAGGCTATGGTTTGAAGGAAACATGCTCTGGATGGTTTATGTAAATTACATAACATTACACTAAACAACTGCATTGTGGGAAATTTGTCTCCAATTAGAACAGTGTGTGGTGGCAACAGTCAGAACATGTTGCCTAAAATTTCTAATTAGTTGGATAATTAACCATAGCTTATTAAAAATTGAACATGTGCAAAGGAATTGCATTTTCATTTTAACAATTACAATTTTGAATATAACCTCATGGCCTGTTTTGTGACGGATAAATATTTGTTGGAAAATTAAGAAACACAACCCTGAACATTTCATTTCCCATGCAAAGGGTCTGCTATTTTAGAGATGTTTATGAATAATGCCAACTTTATTCATTTACTTGTGCTTCTCATTATACAAGATACAAAATGAGTTGACAGGTATGACATTTTCTAATCAAAATCATTCATAATTTGCCCTATGGTAATTACTATAGTTACCAGAAAAGATGCATTCTCTGTGTCTAATATTCAGAATATGGGCTCTCTAGAGCCTGGAGCTATTTAACATTTTCATACTGCCTTGCAGCCCCATGAGTTAGCATATATTATTGGCATTATAATTAAAATTCTATCAAATATGTGCATAATTATTAAATCCTTTGTGTGCTTTTACAGAATGTCAAAGGCACTGAGATGACATCTAGGCATGATGAACAGTATTCAGAGTTGAGTTACAATACCAGTCAAAAGTTTGGACACACCTCCTCATTCATAGGTTTTTCTGTATTGTGACTATTTTCTACATTGTAAAACAATACTGAAGACATTAAAACTATGAAATAACACATGGAACATATCTGGAATTATGTGGTAAACAAAAAAGCATTAAAAATCCAAAATATGTCTCATATTTTAGATTCTTCAAAGTAGCCAGCGTTTACCTTGATGACACTTTGTACATTATTGGCATTATCTTAACCAGCTTCATGAGGTAGTCACCTGGAATACTTTTCAATTAACAGCTGTGCCTCATCAAAAGTTAATTAGTACAATTTCTTGTCTTCTTAATGTGTTTGAGATCAAACAGTAAACAGTAAATAACAAAAATACAGTAAATAGCCCTATTCCACAACTGTAGTATCAAATCAAATAAAGTTTATTTGTATAGCGCTTTTAACAATAAACATTGTCGCAAAGCAGCTTTACAGAATTTGAACAACTTAAAACATGAGCTAATTTTATCCCTAATCTATCCCCAATGAGCAAGTCTGTGGCGACGGTGGCAAGGAAAAACTCCCTCAGACGACATGAGGAAGAAACCTCGAGAGGAACCAGACTCAAAAGGGAACCCATCCTCATTTGGGCAACAACAGACAGCCTGACTATAATATTAACAGTTTTAACAGGTATAACCCTCAACTGTCCTCATGGGGCCATCCTTCACAGGAGCGGTGCGATAAAACTCTGACCAGACACAGGGCACCAGGATGGATCAAGCAGGTCCGAGGGGCAGAAGAGGCCAGCATCTCAATCCCAGGATCAACATGTAACTCAGAGGGACAGATTGGGGGGGGGGGGGAGAGAGAGAGAGAGAGAAAGAAAACACATTGTTAGGTATGCCCTAAAAATGACAAGTATTAAATCTGTGTGGTAGGCTCGCAGAGACGAGAGTCTTTACATCAGGCATAACACACAACAATGGCATGTTAATATGGTAAAATATATCATGACCTGCTCTGGCTGGATGCTTGATTGGGTGATGGGAGCACACTCCTCAGCAATAATGAGATGCAGATGGGACCCTTAGGGCTGGCCAAGACAATTCAGTTACATTTCACCGGGTCTGGGATATGCAACAGAATGTCTGACGGCCGGTTCCCTGCAGGCTACGATAGCCAGTCGAGGTCTCCACCCTCTCCACCAAAAGATTTCCTGTTGACTCCATGTAACTCAGAGGGACAGATTTGGGGTGGGGGGGAGGGAAAGAAAACACAAGTGGTTAGGTATGCCCAATGTCACCTGAATAAGTAGGAACAGTATACATATTGCACCGAGTACAAGCAGGGACTCCGGCAACTAACTATGACAGCATAACTAAAAGGAGAGAGCCAGAAGGTAACACAGGCATGAGGGAGCCCCGGGACATAAAGCAGCCAGCCACTACACCGTCAACAAACTCGAGTGAGCAAGCGAGTGGGGACTGACAGCATCCATACATCCCAGTTTACCAAAACACTCTATGTCTGAGGACCCTCCAGATCTACACCTTTACCTCATAAACACCATTAACAAAAGGCTTGACTAAACAGATATGTTAGTAATCCATATTATATCAAGAACCGCTCAACTAAGTAACAAGAAACGACATATATCATTACTTTAAGACATAAAGTGTCTTTTAATTAATGAAAATAAAGAAAAAACATTGAATTAGAAGGTGTGTCCAAACCTTTCACTGGTACTGTACACTACCATTCAAAAGTTTGGGGTCACCCCGACAATTTTGTGTTTTCCATGAAAAGTCACACTTTTATTTACCACCATAAGTTGTAAAATGAATAGAAAATATAGTCAAGACATTTTTCTGGCCATTTTGAGCATTTAATCGACCCCACAAATGTGATGCTCCAGAAACTCAATCTGCTCAAAGGAAGGTCAGTTTTATAGCTTCTCTAAAGAGCTAAACTGTTTTCAGCTGTGCTAACATGATTGTACAAGGGTTTTCTAATCATCCATTAGCCTTCTGAGGCAATGAGCAAACACATTGTACCATTAGAACACTGGGGTGATAGTTGCTGGAAATGGGCCTCTATACACCTATGGAGATATTGCACCAAAAACCAGACATTTGCAGCTAGAATAGTCATTTACCACATTAGCAATGTATAGAGTGGATTTCTGATTAGTTTAAAGTGATCTTCATTGAAAAGAACAGTGCTTCTCATCTCATTATCTCTAGCCGCTTTATCCTTCTACAGGGTTGCAGGCAAGCTGGAGCCTATCCCAGCTGACTACGGGCGAAAGGCGGGGTACACCCTGGACAAGTCGCCAGGTCATCACAGGGCTGATACATAGACACAGACAACCATTCACACTCACACCTACGGTCAATTTAGAGTTACCAGTTAACCTAACCTGCATGTCTTTGGACTGTGGGGGAAACCGGAGCACCCGGAGGAAACCCACGCAGACACGGGGAGAACATGCAAACTCCACACAGAAAGGCCCTCGCCGGCCCCGGGGCTCGAACCCAGGACCTTCTTGCTGTGAGGCGACAGCGCTAACCACTACACCACCGTGCCGCCCAGAACAGTGCTTTTCTTTCAAAAATAAGGAAATTTCAAAGTGACCCCAAACTTTTGAATGGTAGTGTACGTGCATAATGGGAATCTAAATTGAGGATTTACCAAATGTTTGCATGACAATGGTGTTCAGATCTCAGACATAACTACAGATTTAAGCACTACTCAGACAATTGTGTGGGATTTGCAAAAAAAAAAGAGAGAGAGGCGCATGTTTCAGTTAAACATGATTCTGACCGATGAATTGTTCTGCCAGAGTCAATTATCTGCTTCAGTGTCTCCCACTGAATATCCCTGTAAAATACTTCGAACAATTTGATGCACTTTGTAACAAGTTTTTTTGGAATGGTAAAAGGCCAAGACTACATATGCGTAAATTGCAGAAGCTGGTAGCGAAAGGTGGCCTGGGACTCCCAAATCTATTGTTTTATCATTATGCATTCAACCTGAGGCACCTGGCACACTGGGCATTACCTCCGGAAAGAGCACCACCTTGGTACGCAATAGAGCAGTCAATGTGTGTTTCCCTGCCTCCATTGCTATTCTTAACAGCAAGAATGCCTCCAAATGCTCATTCCCATCCCATTATCTCTCATTAACAGGGACTGTGGAAAAAAGTGTCTCATATATTTAAAATCAACCCCTTTCTAAGCCTCTGGCCTGTGGGATAACCCCAAACTCCTTATTAATAAGTCACCACCTATATGGAGGGAGTGGGTGATTAAGGGGGTACATACTCTGGGTGATCTTTATAAAGATAGTGTCCTGAAGTCATTTGATAATCTGGTTGAACAATTCAAGCTAGCCAACAATCAACTTTGGAGATATCTTCAGCTGAGACACCTCCTTGTTACTACTTTTGGCTCTACACACATTCCACCTCAGGGCGTGGACCTCATTAAAGAGATTTTGCAGATCGCAGAGACTGGACATGGGGCTTCCCATTATTACTCTATGCTTATGAACAATACTGGTTTTCCGTCCAACGCAGCTCTGAAAACCTTATGGGAGAGGGACCTGAACATAACAATTGAAGAAAATGATTGGGATACAATTGTTGGCATCACTAAACAAGTCTCCAGAGATATCAAAAGATTAATTCAATTCAAAAATTTTCATAGATTCTATTGGTACCCAAGTAGGCTATTCATGTTAGCTATAAGGGAAATGCCAGACTGCTGAAGGTGTGAAGGGGAGCTGGGCACCCTAACACATGCCCTATGGTCATGTCCAAAGATTCAGACATTTTGGAAAAGAGTTCATGAGACTATCACTGAGGTCGTAAGAGTGGATTTTGAGTTTTGCCCCAGTCTTTACATATTAGGCAACCCTAAGCCCATGGTCCATATTGTAAAACCCCTAACCAATTGGATTCAGACAAGTGTAATGATTGGCAAACAGATGATAATGAGAAAGTGGAAATATGCAGAAGACCTGCTATTTCAAGACTGGCTTATAGAGCTAGGCAAAGTAGCGGCTTTCGAAAGAATATCTTATAGTATAAAGAACTATATTGATAAATATAATGAGAAATGGGGAATGTTCTTAAGATTATATTCTTTACATGGTAGCTAAAAGGTATGTGATTACACTCTAATCACTGTGGCCTGTTCTTGGGGGACAGTCACGGAAACGAGGATGGAGGTGGACTGGGTGCAATACAGGGATGTGTCTCCTGGAAGACTACCTGTGGACACTGAACATCACATGGGACAATGAATGGACACACAGCAATGTTGTGGTAGTTTCCTGGAAAGATGGCTTAACATGTCGTGCATGGACTAAATTTTTCTGTCACGGACTGTTTTTATTTTATTTATTTATTTTTAATTTTTTATTTATTTTCTTGTTAATATATATTTTTATTATTTTATTGTATTTTATTATCCTTATGTGATATTTTATCATCATGCCTTTTTTGGAGTGGTTGTCATACTCCTCCAATGTATGTTCTTAGTTTGGCATTGTAAAAAAAATAAAACTCAATGAAGTCTGAGTCATAAAAAAAACATGATTCTGACCTTGAACTTAAGTGCATTTTTTTAACTTAAGTGCATGGTTCAATTCAATATGTCATGCTGAAATTTAGAAGAAGAAAAAGCCTTTATTTGTCACATGTACACTCAAGCACAGTGAAATTCCTCCTCTGCATTTAACCCATCTGAAGCAGTGAACACACACATGCACACACAAGTGAGCATTGAGCACACATGTACCCAGAGCAGTGGGCAGCTATGCTATAGTACCTGGGGAGCAGTTGTGGGTTAGGTGCCTTGCTCAAGGGCACTTCAGCCATGATACAGAGGGAGGGGAAAGTGCTATTCATTCACTCAACTTCCCCTCATGTTTTTCCTGCTGATCCTGGGAATCGAACCAGTGAACCTTTAGGCCCAAGGCTGCTTCTCTAACTTTCAGGCCATGGTTGCCCACATTATGTATTGAACTTTAAAGACACTCCAAAATAAAAAAAAAACATATAATACCATTTGAGGCCAATATTAATTAATTAATTAATTAATTAATTAATTAATTAATTAATAACTGGAGACATTGCTTATCTCTAGGACAGTTTATTTTTATACAGCCCACTTAAAAAGATTTGGAAGTGTAGATGCTTCATCAGCTTATCCTTCATACTGTGGGCAGGTTTCCTTTATAGCATAATCCATTAAATTATTAAATTAACAAAACACTGGAATATCTGAACACTTATACGTCATTCTGTGCACACTGTATACTTATTTAACTATTCCATACTTGACTTACCTGGATTACTTTGCACTATGCACCTATTTTTGTTGTTGTTGTTTGCTTGTTTGTTTGGTTTGTGTATACACTTTTATCTGTTTTGTACTATGAGAGCTAAGTGAACCGGAGTCAAATTCCTCATGTGTGTCCACATACCTGGCAATAAAAGTGTTTCTGATTTCTGATTTTCTGATTCTGAATTATTAAATTGATTTACAAATCATAATACTGGGCGACACGGTAGTGTAGTGGTTAGCACTGTTGCCTCACAGCAAGAAGGTCCTGGGTTCAAGCGCAATGGCCGACGGGGGCCTTTCTGTGTGGAATTTGCATGTTCTCCACGTGAGTTTCCTCTGGGTGCTCTGCTTTCCCCCACAGTCCAAAGACATGCAGGTTAGGATAATTGGTGGCTCTAAATTGACCATACTAGGTGTGAATGTGAGTGTGAATGGTTCTTTGTCCCAATGTGTCAGCCAGTGGCGTAAGAAGCTCACCGCGGGCCCCGGTGCGACGTGTGGAATACGGGCCCCCTAGTGGGCATAGTGACACTTAAGGGAGGATTTAAGACATGGTTTAGGTTAATTTAGGTTAACTGGTGACTCTAAATTGAGCGTAGGTGTGAATGTGAGTGTGAATGGTTGTCTGTGTCTATGTGTCAGCCCTGTGATGACCTGGCGACTTGTCCAGGGTGTACCCTGCCTTTCGCCCGTAGTTAGCTGGGATAGGCTCCAGCTTGCCTGCGACCCTGTAGAACAGGATAAAGCGGCTAGAGATAATGAGATGAGATGAGGAAATATGCTCAGTATAATATGGATTTATCACAAAAATACACGCATGTATTTATTATTTTGAAAACCCACCAGCCAACTGATCTGGCACGTTTTAATTGTGCGACAGTAATGACGTAAATAACAGCGCGGCAGAGTAGTGTGCTCCACCTCCAGTTAGACACCATGGAGTGTCTAAAAATGTCTCGCCAGAATACACAGCGATCAAAAAAAACTATACACAGAACAACTATTACTGTGTCAGTGTGATGAAAATTATACCGTATCTGGTCTTTTTCCATACAGGGAAGGAGTAGATGTTAGTTTGCCACCCTTTCCTGTTCTTCCCTACGCTCCTGCCGCTTCTTGGAGCCACTTTTGTGTTTGAAGGGCATTGTTTCGCTCGCAACAATAATGGAAATATGCAGACATCAAAGATACTGAGATCAGCCTACCCAGAATTCCTTGTAATTTCAGTAGAAACAAAGTTACTTTTGCGAAATAGAATGACAACAAAGACCTATTATCATTTTATGTAGCGTTTATTTGATGGATTTGTAAAAAAAAAAAAATCCGCAACGGGCCCCCCCGACGGTCACGGGCCCAGGTGCGGCTGAACCGGCTGAACCTGCTATAGTTACGCGCCTGGTGTCAGCCCTGCAATGATCTGGTGACTTGTCCAGGGTGTACCCCGCCTCTCGCCTATAGTCAGCTGGGATAGGCTCCAGCTTGCCTGTTATCCTGCACAGGATAAGCAGTTATGGATAATGGATGGATGGAATCATAAAACTGAATTAAAAATCAGGATAAAATGTGATAACTCGAACTAAGACTATTCATACAGCAATATATTGGTAATATACTAGACTCCCATTAGATGTTTATTTGAATGCTTGCCATCTCGTTGTATATCCTATTAGTCTTTTTAGAATTTTAATTTTATTTTAAAATTGTCACTTGCTTTTATATTACATTATATTTCATTTGATAGAAAATAAATAAAACTATTATCTTCTTCTTGAGTTCACATGCTCTGTCCCCTGATGACAAACCCCCACTTTGGATGTGTCTACTTCAGAGCTGATAACTGCTGCTTTGATATTTCAATTTGGTAACAAGCATTATTTATTTCACTTCAAGTCATTTATTTGTTTCCCAGAACTTTTCACACTCTTTGTCCAACAACACAGCTTAGCATATCAGTTAATTTCAAGAACAAAGTACACTACAAATACCAAAACACCACAAGCACATCTCAGCGAAAGCTCTTACAGCAAAACATCTACATTATTACTATGCAAACAAGAACACTTTTTCTTTTTGGAAAATTATGAGAATAAAAGTTTTATTTCAAATTTTCTAAAACTTACACATGCACCATTGTCAGTCCAGTGCACCTGAAGAACTCTCAGTACGTATTACCACACCTTATTTCCTGTGTCTGATTTCCTGATTCCTATGCCTGTTTCTTGTTTATGTGTTTTTCTCTACCTGTGATATTCCATTTGTGCCTCGCCCGACCCTTTGCTTGCTTTATGGTTTTGATATTGCCTGCCTATTTGGATTTTTTGCCTGTGTGTTTTCCACTATTGTAAATAAACATTATTCTGCATGTACGTCCACCTCCTACCTTGCCCCTGACAACCACCAAACACATAATAATAATTAGAAGAAGAAGAAGAGAAGTGTTGCCAGGCAAAACAAACCTCGCCTGGTAGTGCTTATGATAAATATGAAGGAAGATATCTCATCTCATCTCATTATCTCTAGCCACTTTATTCTTCTACAGGGTCGCAGGCAAGCTGGAGCCTATCCCAGCTGACTACGGGCGAAAGGCGGGGTACACCCTGGACAAGTCGCCAGGTCATCACAGGGCTGACACATAGACACAGACAACCATTCACACTCACATTCACACCTACGGTCAATTTAGAGTCACCAGTTAACCTAACCTGCATGTCTTTGGACTGTGGGGGAAACCGGAGCACCCGGAGGAAGCCCACACGGACACGGGGAGAACATGCAAACTCCACACAGAAAGGCCCTCGCCGGCCCCGGGGCTCGAACCCAGGACCTTCTTGCTGTGAGGCGACAGCGCTAACCACTACACCACCGTGCCGCCCCTGAAGGAAGATATCGTGAAAAAAATAGGTACCCTATGGGTACATGTGACTACTGCTTATAAATAAAATTGTTTTCTGATACCATGCCCATACAGTAAATATAGCATATATTTACTCTATGAGGCAGTAGCCACAAAAATGAAGTGTAATCCAAAAATAAACAACTTAAAATCACAGAAGTAAAATATACCAAGTGTCTGTACTTTTATATTATTCTACTCTTACCTCTTACAGTTTTCGAAACTGAAACCTCCGAACCGAGGTTGACATACACACGCTGTCACTATGACCAAACTCTTATTTCTCAGAAATGGCCCGGCACTAGAGCTCAGTGGAACGCGCTTTCCCTCTGTAATAAGCATAAACATGTCTGAAAGCGATTTGATTAGTCTAGTCCATTTATTTCGAATGGTGAACCAAATTGTATACACTCACTGGCCATTTTAATCAGAACACGTGTACAGTATGTGCTTGCACAGTGCATGATTGTTACACTCTTACATTCTTACAACACGATGGCGTAGTGGCTAGTGCCTCTATATGAGGCAGTAGCCACAGCAAAAACAATTTTGACCTTTTTGGTGACCTTGACCGGATGACCCTCAAAATGTTGGAGGTTCTATTTGAGACCAATGCCCATCCATCCTGAAAGTTTCATGAAGATTGATCCAGCCGTTTTCCTGTAATATCATTAACAAAAAAACAAAGAAACCCAACCGAAAAACAATACCTCGCCCCCTGGTGGATTCTGTCCTGGGCGAGGTAATAACTAGAAGGGCATTTGGTATAGTGCATAACTACATCAAGCCACATATTATCAGTATCAAAATCAAAACACTTGACCCTTGGATAATACTGAAGCCCTACACTAAATTTCATCAAACTCGACTACTTTTTGAGTTACATTGGGAACAGACACAAAAATACTGGATCTGCATACATATCCAGATTTGCCTCAGAATCAAATCAATTGTTCCTTAGTCCATGGCTCACCTTTCCTCAAAATTGCATCAAAATCCGTTCACTACTTTTTGAGTTATGTTGGGAAAAGACAAACAAACAAAGACAAAAACATAACCTCCTCCAAGACAGCTGGCGGAGGTAATAATAATAATAAGAAGAGACATGCAATTATAATAGGGTGCCTATGCGCTATTGGTCCTTGGCCCCCTAATAACAATTCCACACATTTCATTTGCTAGAAATACTGGAAGCAACTGATTATATATATATATATATATATATATATATATATATATAGGCATGTGATACACAACATATCTCATCTCATTATCTGTAGCCGCTTTATCCTGTTCTACAGGGTCGCAGGCAAGCTGGAGCCTATCCCAGCTGACTACGGGCGAAAGGCGGGGTACACCCTGGACAAGTCGCCAGGTCATCACAGGGCTGACACATACACATAGACACAGACACATAGACACAGTGATTCACACTCACACCTACGGTCAATTTAGAGTCACCAGTTAACCTAACCTGCATGTCTTTGGACTGTGGGGGAAACCGGAGCACCCGGAGGAAACCCACGCGGACACGGGGAGAACATGCAAACTCCGCACAGAAAGGCCCTCGCCGGCCACGGGGCTCGAACCTGGACCTTCTTGCTGTGAGGCGACGGCGCTAACCACTACACCACCGTGCCGCCCCGCACAACATATCACAAAATAATAATAAGTGTTATCAAATACATAAAAGAAAACACATATACATATACAATAAACACTTTAACTAAGTAGCTTAGTGTATGTTCCTCCTCAGCCTTAATCCTGGCAATATATCAAGGATGCACAATCCCTGTGGAAGAGGCTTCCAAGAAAAGAGCTTTTACAAGACGCACAGTGACAGAACATGCCGGACATTTAACTGGTGCTTTTCTATTTAAGCATTCTATTTGGACTGGCCTTCAGACAGTCACTTATCCCTGTCCTCACTGCTGAATACTGAAGAGTGAGTAGTCTCTGGGGTTTTTTTTTGGTTGTTTTTTTTTTTTTTTGCTTTTTTCAGCAACCACCAACTTGCCAATCTCTGCCTACTCAGACATGGGCTGAATGTACCTTTAGATTAAATATATATATATATATATATATATATATATATATATATATATATATATATATATATATATCTCCAAATGTATTATCTATTCTAGCACACTCGCAATAAAAACCAAGATTTATATTACTGAGTTTCATTATTGAAGAAAAAAACTTTCAAGATATTTCTGGGGCAATGACATTGATGAATTGCTATAATTTTATCCTGAAAGACAAATACTCAACATGTGGAGTTTATAATGGAAGATATATTAGGCTGGCTCTTTGCTAGTTGTCAGGGTTATTTGTAACCACAGTGTTTTGAAAGAGTAAAAAAGGCTTTCTGTTTAAAAAGTCAATGTTACTTACAACATTTATGTGTATTAATGTTTCCCGGAAGCAGAATTAATTCCATCTTACACTACTCTCCAAAAATGGCATGTCATGACTTTCGCCAAGCTATCCAGCCCTTGAAGATATTCATGGCACATGGGCTCAAGTGGGATAATTATCCAGTTCTATCAGCACCACAGGAGCTATGTAGGCCAGCACCAAGCAAAAAGCATGAGGAGAGAGAGAAATGCATCCACCATCACGAATAATTTGCTGTCCCACAAGATTGAGAATTTTTTTTTTTTACACATTCATAACTATTGATTATTAATATGAATTAAACAATCAATCTAACAGGGTACACCTGGCGACCAGGACACCTGTCAGCAGGGGCGTATCACCCGCGGGGGATGCGTACGTTTCATCCCCCCCACTTTTGTTGAAACACAATTTCATCCCCCATACTTTTGTCAGATTAAAATGACATCATTATGAAAATTATACAGCTACTATAAAATGTGTAACAAGGAAGTAAACTATTGCCATAACGCATAGACCGTGGAACCGCCCGGGCCAGGGGGGCCGTGGCCCGGGTAACTTTTTGAAAATTATTTAAAAAATAGGCTAAACCAATATTTTTTGACGTTGAGCGGACTCGAGCCTGGCATGAACCGCTCCGACGCACTATAATGACACCAATCTATCACTAGCCAATCAGGAGACTTAATCAAACGCATCCCCCGCCCACCATTCTATCACCAGCCAATCAGGAGACTTAATCAAACGCATCCCCCGCCCACCAATCTATCACCAGCCAATCAGAAGACTTAATCAAACGCATCTCCCGCCCACTTGTGTCCGCGTCTGATACGTTGAATTTTCACAGTAGTGATGGGAATTTCGGCTCTTTTTCGGGAGCCGGCTCTTTTGGCTCTTCTTACTATAAGGAGCCGGCTCTTTCGGCTCCCAAACGGCTCCTGAGATTTTATTTTTGATTTAATTGCTGCAATTAACTAGTTAATTAATTACATTATATTTTATCAATAGGATGTTTTCCATTTTATTTGTTAGTTTTTGTAGCCATTGTAAAGCTTTGTAAAGTATAGCAGTGTAACAATGTTCTAGCTATAGAAATAAAACTTACCAATTAATAAATTATTTTCTCAAACATAATGCAAAACTGTGTTATATTACCAATATAAAATACACAGCTGATTTTCCCCTCCTCAGGTGCCTCACAGACTCCTCTCCCCTGCGCTCCACAGCTTTAAGCATTACACCAATTTTCGTATTTTCGCAGCTGTGAATGACATCAACCAAAAAAAGTAGGCATACACCATGCTACTTTTTTTCCTTTGAATGGTAATAGACAAAACAAAGACGCAATCGGACAGCAACTTTTTTTGTGAAAGTCTCTCTCTCTCTGAGGCACCTAAGGACAAAAAAATTATTCGGCTCCCACCGAAGAGCCGGCTCCCGTCGTTCACTTCAAAGAGCCGGCTCTTTGAACCGGATCGTTCGCGACCGACACATCACTATTTCACAGGAGGGAAGAAGTTGACTGAGGTAAGACTGTGTGATAAATTAACGAACGAATAAGAGAGGAATTTCAACATATAGGGCTTAAGTTTGTTACCGTTAAATAAGCATTGCTTGTACAGTAACGTTATGTCGTTACAACATTGACCCACTTTTAACATGCCGAGTACCGACTGTAGCCGCTAACATGCTAATTAGCTTGCTGTCAAAAGTGCAAAGACCTTAAATTGCTCTGTGTAAATTAGAAAATGGCGCAACTTCCTCTGTAGCCGTCAACTCAACTTGTCTTGAGTTTTGAGCCAATCACAGCAGGGCAGCACTGTGGCCTGAGGTAAAACATGATAGTTTAAGTTTGTTTAAATTACAAAAATGAGTACACCCAATGACTGTCTCATATACTCTTCATATACTCATACTGTTTCAGTAATGCAATAAAACTAATCTTTAAAAGTGGTATTTACTCAAACTGTTTGCATAGAATGAACTTTCGGGTTAACAGTGTAATAGTGTTGCAGTGTTCTGCAAATTTGCAATTTAATATTTCAGATCTTGAGACATGAAAGTGCTATTTTAAAAAATAAAAGGTCAGAAATGTTTTCTTTGTCGTCTATTTAGTTCATTTTATTTCCTCAATAATTTTCCTTGATTGAGAAATCGGTCTGGGCTCTTATGAGTTAATCAGTAGCCTGCATGCTAGTATATGTTCCATACAGTCAAACATTTTGATGAACTCCAGGCTCAATTTTGATTAATCAAAAATCCGCATAGTAGTACAGTCTGAAGATGCTCTTGCACATTTGGTGTCAATTGAACAAAAATTATGGGAGGATATAGGTTTAATAAGTTTTTTACAATTTTTGAAGTGAGTGATGGATTGATAAGTTTAGATGTGTTCAATATTTTCTTATCTTCAGACATAATATTGTAGATGTTTCTTTACCTGCTTGATAGTTTTGACCGGGACTCCAATCTTCCTCAGAAGAGTCATTTAGTCCGTAAATTAAATTCATTATAGACATGAACTTAAAATCATTGTTTTATTTTACGGCCTCGGTGCCCTGGCTTTTGGCCTTCGTGCCCTCGGCATCAGCAGAGCGTTCGTTTTCCACACTTCGTCGACTGAAATCATACCTCCGATCCACAATGACACAAAAGAGACTGAGTGACTTGATGAACTGCCATATTCACCGTGACATTCTGGAACAAACTGACATGACAGCCATCGCAAAGGAGTTCGTGCAGGCCAATGACAGACGCAGGCAGGCCTTTGGGAAGTTTTAAGCGTAAGTCATTGGTTACTTCTATTACCGCCGAGTGCACTGCTTCCTCTGTTTTCAATGTTTCTATACTGCATTGGTACTGATACAAGCAAGTTGTTTAAGTTGAGTTAGCCTACTACCGAGGTGCTTTTATTGTGTACTGTTGGCTGTTTTAGCATTTTATTCTGCGCAGTTATGTGCTGGCATGTTGTGGGCTAAAGTCATGACCGATGGATTAATCTATGTATAGAGTGCTTCGAGGTCAGCGCGCACCCGGCGGCGGCCATATTGGAAGTCAAAGGTCGCTGTGTCAGTGCATTGTTGTTGTCCAGCAAAGCAAAAAGGGGTGACAATGCCGAATACGTGCGTCATTGTTGGCTGTAGTAACCGAGGGGAAAAGGGTGGCAAAAGCTTCCACAGACTTCCTAAAGTCGTGACTAACCAGGGAATTGCAGCACAGGAGAAAAGCGAGCGGAGGAGACGACAGTGGCTGGCTGCCATTAACCGATCAAATTTAGGACAACTTGACTGTATCCGGATTTGTTCTGATCACTTTGTGACAGGTAGGTTAATATTCTCTTGAATTTCATAGTTACTAAAATAGTTATAGTTATTTTAATTTCATAGTTACCGGTAGCATCCAGTATGCCAGCTGTTGTGTGACCGTCATTCTTTCCCTCAGTCTCGTGGCCGCTTCAACATAAAACAACAGGGAAGCAACATGGGAGCAACATTCCCCAAGTCCAGCAATGCAGTTGCAATGTGCACACAAAATAACATGTCTCTTGTCAACTATTATTCAGGGGTGTAGACTAGGCTGGGATAGTCTCTGCGAGTGTAACACTTTCCCTCTGATCACTTTTGTCTCTCCGTCTTCAGCAGTAAACACCGACACATCGCGGACCCAACCGGACACAAATCTATTGTATGCTTCCATGCTCTTGTAGTTCTGGAAATCCTTTAGTTCACAAAATGGACTTGGGTGAAACACTAGATAGTTCACAAGATCGATGTATGTCACATGCGGCAACAAGCTGGGGTCAGCTTTCCATTCCTTCTCACTAACAGTGTATGGATCTACATTCCCAATGAAACATACCTTCTCAGCATAACGCTCCCGTGCCTGCTTATCCAAACTTTCACAGTAGTGCTCCATCACTTCAGATGTCTAAATTCTTAAAAAATCCAAGCTTCTAAGCCCTCTAACGCGGAAACGAATCGGTGAATGTGTACTCTATGATGTGTACTCTATGCGCGCTCTGGAACAACTGACTTCCAAGATGGCCGCGCACTCGCAGTGTTACTATTTTTAGCATCATCTCGGAGCCCTCTATAGCCTTCTGTGCTGTTGGCTGTTTTGGCAGTTTATTCTGCGCACTTCTGTGCTGGCATATTGTGGACTAAAGTCGTCACTGATGCTGGAGTTATTAGTGTTGGCTGTTTTGGCATTTTATTCTGCACAGTTATGTGCTGGCATATTGTGGAAACGCGCGCACACACACACACACAGCTCTGACAAAACTGCAGGCATATTCCCATACGTTCCTCTGACCGAGCACCGCCGAGTGCACTTCTCTGTGTTCAGTGTTTCTCTCTATAGTGCTTTAGTACTGGTATAAGCAAGCAGTTTAAGTTGAGTTACCACTGACCACCGAGGTGCTTTTCTTGTGCATTTTAATCTGCGCGGTTCTGTGCTGGCTGTCATGACTGATAGCATTATGTGCGTGTCCGTGTATAATGTAGCCTATATGCATCATGTCCGGCCTAACATTTCGGTGACACCCTCTTGCGATTGTGGCCTCCCCCCTTGTTCAAATGCGTTCCGAGGTCTATGCCATAACGTTAAGGCCCGGTCCCACTGCACTTACGGATGCAAAGAGGATGTAAAACGTAAAAAAATCTTTGCCATCCGTTGGAAAACGCTATGTATCCGTTGTGTACTCATTGCATACGTGCTTCATACGCTCTATCCATCGAGCATCCGTCCAATGTGATTTCATCCGCGCAAAAAGTTTTGAGCTGCACAAAACTTTTAGAACAGATGAACTTTCCGCCATGTATGATGTAAATCCGCGACATATACGAGCAACAAACGTTCTATGTCCGTTAAACGTCTGCTGTATCCTCTCTGCATCCTCTGGGCATCCTCGCAACTCACATCCGCTGCAGCTGAAAACGGAAAGAGGGAGGAAAGATAAGGTACATGAAACGTCTATTCATCGTTAGTAGCACGGAAATAGAAAGGATGTAAGCGTATGCATCTCGTATATAAAGTATTCAAAACGGACAAAGCGTTTATATCTGGGATGTATCTCGTATATTTAGGATGTCTGGAGTATGTCTAGAGTATGTAGAAGGACACCTAGCGGACAATCAATATTTTGTATAAAAAGGGGGAGAAAATCATCTAGTAGTAGAGATGTATCGATGTAGCCGCCAGCACGTCTTTCTGCTTTATGCTGACGGCGTGCGTGCTGCATCCCTTTATATCCGCGGAGCAGACGCAATTCATACCCCCCGCATGCGCAGTGAACGGTCTGCATCCGATATACATCCGCGCAACATCCCCTTTGTTTCCGTTAGGCGTACGTGATGCATCCCCTTCATCTGCTATGCATCCGCTCTTTCTGCTATGCGTCCGCTTCTCAGTTATCACCGGTAACCCCTTCGGAGCTGTCATCCACTTCCATCCGCTTTCATCCGCTAGGCTTCCTATGAACATGCGTTTAACATCCCCGCTATATACTACCCACGACCGTTCTTTTCCGTTCTGTTTTCGCCAATTTTCGCCAATTTTGTCCATTTCTGGAGCGGATGAAAACAGATAGAGCCACCCCCAAAATTTTGCTCATCCGCTGTGTCCTTTTTGCATACGTTTTGTGTCCATCGGCCAGTGGGACCGGGCCTTTAGACAAAAAACAGCCACGCAACGGACTCGAAACAGTTTTTCTCACCCGACCAATCAGCAGTTGCGTGAATATAATAGCCAGTTTGCGTAGCGTGCCGAAAGCGCTCAATAATACAGTATCTGGCTGCAGAGCCAACACCAGTTTTACCGCTCCTGATTCACCGTTCCAGGTTTGACGTCGCATGAGGTGCTTACTGTGCCTGGCTCTGCAGACAGACCCTTCTCAAAGCGCTTGCGATGCCGTCGTTCAAACAGTTGTCCCAGGTGCCATGCCCTAAAAGATTGTGTGAACTGAGATTTAACGGCATTTCAAATTGAATGAATGTTCAATAATTGTTGTACAGTAATGTTATTTGGCCATTAAGTGTTTGTTGTATGTGTAGTCTATTGCATCATTTTCAAATTTTATGCATTAAACCTGATGTAATGCATGATGCAAACAAGTTTTGTATACGAGTTTGAATAATTAAAGACATTAAAAGCAGGAACTGCCCCCTCTTATTTGAATGCTATACTAAAGAGGTCCTTCCAGGATGCTGCGCTTCTCCAACATGAACTGATTAGCCATGCCTCCTGCTCACACAAAGCGATCCCACTCCAAACTGTTATGCATGATGGTGTATGATCTATACACTGTGTATGACTTCTTGGGCTATGTGAAGTTTTTGGTTTTGTTTATATCAGTGTATACCAGTGTAGGCAGCAATACTGACATCTCTGTTATAGAACAGTATCCTGTTACCTAGAATTATCACTCAATACTTTTTGCCTTCACTTACTGAATAATTACATAGCCCTGGCAGTAACAACACCAAAACCCAAAATGATAGATCTCTGCATGAAATGCAGAACTTGGCTGGAGTCAACTGGATTTATAGGCTTTCTGCTGTCCTCCCTTTCATTTGCATCCATGGACCATGGGTATGAAAAAGTTCCATATCGGTCATTGACAGTACATCACAGTGTACACGCCAGGTGTGTATATAGCCATAAACCGATTTCTAATGATATGGCTTCCCCATTCCAGAACACCCCCACTTTTGGAAAGCTTGATACGCCCCTGCCTGTCAGCCACATGTGCCAATATTTTTGATCAGTTGGGTGATCAAAAGGTACCATGTTCTAAGGTGTATGACACATCTAGATGTAAATATAAGGAAAGGAAAGCTGAAAATTCTGGTCTATCATCTCATATTCATCTTTTGAACACTAACCTAAATGTCTTCAGGGTATAGCCTTGTGGTTCTGATACTTTTGGCAGGGACTGTATGTGTAGCAGTCAAATTTTTGAATACACGTAGTTCTGAAAACTACAGGCTTTTGTGAACTAGGGTAGGTTTCCAGATAACATTGCACTTTAGGGCTAAAGAGCAAGTTTAAAGACGCTCTTAAGCAACGAATGTTGTCTCTGCACGTGGTTTTCCTGAACTCACTTGTAAGGAGTCTTGAGAGCAACTTTGCTAAAAGGATCTTTGCAATGCACATCCTTGATATAGGCATTAGTAGTTGCTAGAGGTACTGTAGTTGTTAAAGGCATTAGTAGTTGCTAAATCCAGTTGATGTGGTTACATGGCGTTCACTTTTTTAACCAATAACAATTAAATATAAAGCATTAAAATATGTTAATATATTTTATTGTCATGAAACATTACATATATAATGTGGTAATTAATAATTGAAACATTTTGGACAATAATATTTTTTATTCCAAGCATGTTTTTTAATTAAATGAACAAACATTCACATGAAAGAATGAGAAAATAATAAGCTATATAAGTCAGTAAATGTGCTCCCTGTGCCCACTCATTTCACTCTTACCCAAACATGGTGTAATGATTATTTCAATTGTTGTCCATAATGCCAAGTTGGCAATGTTCTTCCCTTTTATTTATACATATATACTGTGTGTGTGTATATATATATGTATGTATGTATGTAATATATATATATATATATATATATATATATATATATATGTGTATGTATGTATATATATGTTAATGTTAGAGGTGCAGAAATGTCTCATTTTTGACACTAATGCCGCTTTTCCACTACAAACGCGGCTGAGCCGTGCCGTGCCGAGTCGAGCTGAGTCGGGCTGAGTGGGGCTGTTGGAGTTGCATTTCGACTACAACCGCGCTGAACCGTGCTGGCTGGAAGTGGGTGGACACATTGGGTGGAGTTAGCGAAAGTGGGTGGACGTCACGTGATGTCGTTAAGCAGCGCAAACAGTGACATCAGTGACAGTGGCGGAACAAGTCAGAGCCGAGCCGGGGGCGGGGCAAATGACCGGGGCCTTTATTAAAGCTTATCATAACATCATTTTAGGCTACAAAATGTCCGCAACTGCGGTGATTACCAATTTCAACACTACCGGGTGCAACTATGTTATTTAGTACATCAAATCCTTCAAACGAACATGTAACTCAGAAACAAAAAACATTAGGATACTGTACATGGCTCATAATAAAACATCAATAGCCTATACTGCGCACATTATTTGAAGGGCATACGAATGAGCGCTCAGAGGTTGCAACGGTGACAGGAAGAGTCAGAAATAAAAGGAGGGCGGTGCAAACCTCACTGAATGCACTGTGTTTACCAATTTCAACACTACGGGGTGCAACTATGTTATTTTGTACATTAAGTCCTTCAAACGAACATGTAACTCAGAAACAAAAAAACATTAGGCGACATACTGTACATGGCTCATAATAAAACATCAATAGCCTACTGCGCGCATTATTTGAAGGGCATACGACGAGTCTTGCGCTCCGCGAACTCGTCCACGATGCTCTGTATGTCACTGATTCAGTGAGCTTTTAAGCGGTAGTCTCACGACCCGGATAGTAAACAATAAACATGGAGGACATGGTGTCGTTAGTGTTGCTGGTCTTGGTGCTGTGGCTTGTTGTCACCGACAACGCCAACAGATACTGGCAAGAGCGTATAGATGAGGCGAGGCGCATAAGGCTTCAGAAATTCTCGTAATTCGTAATTATTATTCTTCCGGGTTTGCGGTGTTTACAGATCCCAGCGTGCTCGCGGGGCGTGTGTGGGCATGTGAGGACACGCCTCCTCACCAATCAGTGCACAGGGGAGTGTCTGCTCACGCCCCCAACCTCACTCGGCACGGCTTGGCTCGCTTCAGCCCCACTCCAAAACGGTGCGAGTTTTAGGGGCTAAGCAGGGCTGAAACGAGCTGAGTCGTGCTGGTTTTTGGTAGTCGAAACGCGAGCCGTGTCGGGCTGAAGTGAGCTGAAGCGAGCTGAAGTGAGCTGAAAAAGGGTAGTGGAAAAGGGCCATAAATTAGATATTCAATGGTCTAAAGGAGTTAAATTTGATTAAAATGTGGCGATACCAATATGACATTACAATATCCATACATAATTCTATAACATATTGAAATATATTCTGAATGTTTTGCGTATATTTATTTAATAATTAACTCAATATACTTGCAGTGTACAAGAAAGAGTTGAACACCGGCAGCAGGTTCAACACCAGTTTCTCCCCATTGACTGTGGGAGTCCCTCGAAGGCGCATGCACATTCTGTGTATTCGGCTGTGAGGAGACACTCTTTATTGTGAAAGAGTGATCCAGATCCATCGTCAATTAAGAGCGAACTAAAGTACTAAAGTACTACTTTGGCTGTCGTGGCTATGGGAAAATCGTGTTAGCTTAATGATGGATCTTCGGAGGCAGTTAAAGACACTCTTAACCTTAGGAGGCTTTCGGGAAACCCACCCCTGAACTTCGTATCTAAGGAATCGCAATCAGAAGTAATGATATAACATTTCAAAATTTCGTTACCTCCAAAAGTAAAAAAGGAGAAGACTGCATCGTAAGATATTTACATTGAAGAATGCCCTGCTTATCTCTCCATTTATAACCTAATCTGGCAGGCCCAAGGAAACTTGGAGGAGGACAGTTGAAAAGGAAATGAGGGAGAAAGGATGGACCAGGGGCCACCTGGAAATATGGGCTCCAGATCGAGCATGTTGGAAAGCTTTGGTGGAGGTCTCATGCTCAATTATGGGCAATGAGGACTAATGATAATGATAACCTAATCTACACTGATGGGGCAAAAATCACTGAATGTCTTTACCACCATTTGTTAAGCCTTATTCAAGATGATCTGAAGCAAAAAAAAAAGGGGGTCAAAATATATTAATAGCAGGAAAATAAATGTTTTTTGATCAAATCCAGATTTTACATCAATTTGACTGTTTTACAAAAAGTAGTTGCTCTACAGTGACGTGACAAGGTTTTCCCATGTTACCATACACATATTGTATTTTCATAATGCCTTCTTCTTAGTTGTTTCTTTATTTTCTGGCCAAATCAGTGTTGAAAGAAAGGTACAATGTTCTTCAACAGAGAAAAAGTGACCTACTTAAAAACACTTGCTAAAAAAGGACTTGTGTGTTCAGTGACTTTGAAATGAAATATAATTCAATCTATACATACAAAAAAATATATAACCAAGAATAATACCATAAACAACCACAAATCTCTCCTTAAAAAGGGAACTTAAAAGAAACCCTACCATCCCCTTTTCCGTGCTTGAAAGTGAAAAGCTACTCATGCTGGAATGATGAGATTGTATTAAAAGAAAACCCAAGATTACATTAAACTTTTATCAAAATGATAAAGCCTTTTTAAAAATGTACAACTTCCCTGAATACAGGCTACAGGTAGTTAATAATTCATCTTTCAAGCCTTTTAGTAAGAAAAAGCAAATAGAAATTTCACAGAATTCTCATCTTCGGAGCTACCGCTCCTCTTGCAGAAGCCTCTGATTGAGAGAAACAAACATTAAGATAATCAGTTCAAGGAGATGTGAAGCGTACTTGTGCCAGTTCTGCTACATTCATTTTTCTCTGGTGTCCACTATCAACATATGTTCAGGCTCAGCTATCTTAAAACAAACTGTGGGTGTCAATTAGTTGTAACTGACTCCTTGCCAAGAAAACTACTCAATCCCATATGGGAATTGCACTTCAATTTTGCTTAGAATCAATATTTCACACAGCATTTCACTTTTATACAATGGGCCCTATTTTCATGCCTTCATAAAGCCTGCCTGATAGAGCTACCATATATTTGGTATGTTTGTAATTTGTAATTTCATGCCCTGTGCATTTTGCATCGGTGAAGCTGTGGGAGGGAGGTTGGTTGGGGGTTTCGGGGGCTTGGGGGCTTCTTGTACATGAATGAAGTAGCTCCATGCTAAGTATTGGTATTTCCATTTAGCTTGAAAACATATTAAATAAATGTTCTTTTAAACACTCTCTCCAAAATGTAAAAACAGTGCAATCTGTCTTTTTTTATGATGGCATTGGGCTTCATAAAATGGATGCTGAAACTGTGTGGTAATAATGATGGTTCATGGAAGAATATCCTTAACAAACATAATTAGATGGATAGGAGTGGTGACAGTTTGAGCCAAGATCGTTTTTAATATAAATCAACAAGCTATTTTATTGGATGCTTATATTTAATGAGTCGTTACAACTCTGGTGGATGTAAGTAGAGGGTCAGAGGGCTATAAAACACAGATATATGATGTTCCATAGCATTTCCCAAGAACAATAAATGTATTCTTTTCAGCTTGTTTTTCTGAAATTTCACACGTGTGATTTGACTAGTGAACTGGTGGCTTGTCTTTCTCCACTGAAAACAATGAGGTTTAACTGAGTGATGGTGTACATTATTAAAACTCTTCAATTTCTAAATTCCATCAAATATAGTGCCTCTAAAACATGTATGAAAATATGAAATTGATTTCTCAAAATGGCAGCATGGGGGCGGCACGGTGGTGTAGTGGTTAGCGCTGTCGCCTCACAGAAAGAAGGTCCGGGTTCGAGCCCTGTGGCCGGCGAGGGCCTTTCTGTGTGGAGTTTGCATGTTCTCCCCGTGTCCGCGTGGGTTTCCTCCGGGTGCTCCGGTTTCCCCCACAGTCCAAAGACATGCAGGTTAGGTTAACTGGTGACTCTAAATTGACCGTAGGTGTGAATGTGAGTGTGAATGGTTGTCTGTGTCTATGTGTCAGCCCTGTGATGACCTGACGACTTGTCCAGGGTGTACCCCGCCTTTCGCCCGTAGTCAGCTGGGATAGGCTCCAGCTTGCCTGCGACCCTGTAGAAGGATAAAGCGGCTAGAGATAATGAAATGAAAATGGCGGCATGGTGGTGTAGTGGTTAGCGCTGTCGCCTCACAGCAAGAAGGTCCGGGTTCGAGCCCCGTGGCTGGGGAGGGCCTTTCTGTGTGGAGTTTGCATGTTCTCCCCGTGTCCGTGTGGGTTTCCTCCGGGTGCTCCGGTTTCCCCCACAGTCCAAAGACATGCAGGTTAGGTTAACTGGTGACTCTAAATTGACCGTAGGTGTGAATGTGAGCGTGAATGGTTGTCTGTGTCTATGTGTCAGCCCTGTGATGACCTGGCGACTTATCCAGGGTGTACCCCGCCTTTCGCCTGTGGTCAGCTGGAATAGGCTCCAACTTGCCTGCGACCCTGTAGAACAGGATAAAGCGGCTAGAGATAATGAGATGAGATGAGATGAGATTTCTCAAAATCAGTACTATTACTTGCATTCATTCATCTATTCATTCATAACCTAATCTACTGATGGAAAAATAATTACTGTCTTTATCATCATGTTTGTTAAACTTTACTCAAGATGATCTTGTCAGTCAGCAAATAAAGAAAAACACCTGCATGAAAATAATAAATTGATTTCTTAAAACAGATAATACAATCCAAATCAGGGCGGCACGGTGGTGTAGTGGTTAGCGCTGTCGCCTCACAGCAAGAAGGTCCTGGGTTCAAGCCCCGGGGCCGGCGAGGGCCTTTCTGTGTGGAGTTTGCATGTTCTCCCCGTGTCCGCGTGGGTTTCCTCCGGGTGCTCCGGTTTCCCCCACAGTCCAAAGACATGCAGGTTAGGTTAACTGGTGACTCTAAATTGACCGTAGGTGTGAATGTGAGTGTGAATGGTTGTCTGTGTCTATGTGTCAGCCCTGTGATGACCTGGCGACTTGTCCAGGGTGTACTCCGCCTTTCGCCCATAGTCAGCTGGGATAGGCTCCAGCTTGCCTGCGACCCTGTAGAAGGATAAAGCGGCTAGAGATAATGAGATGAGAGACAATCCAAATCAGAAAAATTTGGGATGGTACAGAAAATGCAAATAAAAAAGGAAGACAGACTGTATTTAGACAGACAGTATGAACCCAAGATATTTCATGTTGTGTGGTCAACATCATTTCTTTTGTTAATATACAGTTGTGCTCAGAAGTTTACATACAGTGACATGAATGCCATCTTGGATATGAATGTCATGGCAATATTTGGGCTTTCAGTAATTTCTTTGAACTGTTCTTTTTCTGTGGCAGAATGATTGTACAGCATACATCTTTAATTAAAAAAACACTAGAATTTGGTGCACAAGTTTTAATGTTCTTTGGGTTTTCTGAAATCAACACAGGGTCAAAATTATACATGCAGCTTCAAAAATATACATACGGCACACCTAATATTTGGGTAAAATGTCTATTTGCAAGATTCACCTTGACAAAACATTTTTGTTTACCATGAACAAGCTTCTGGAAAAATTCTGGTTGGATATTCCATGACTCTTCATGGTAGAATTGGTAGAGTTCAATTATTATTATTTTTTCCTTCGCCTGGACTCGATTTATAAGCACGGTCCATATATTTTCAATAGTGTTGAAGTCGGGACTTATTTTAAGCTTAATATTAGCCTGCTTTATCCTCCACAACCAGCTCTGAAGCATGTTTGAGTTCACTGTCCTGTTGTAACTCCCAAGTCCCAAGTCATGTTCAAGTTTCTGATGGTTTATGCTGAAGAATTCTGAGGTAGTTCTCCTTCTTCATTATTCCATCCACTTTGTGCAATGAACCAGTTCCACTGGCAGCAAAACAGCTCCAGAGCATGATGATCCTACCACCACCACCACCAGCTGGTACAGTGTCCCTGTGTACATGGTGGTCATTGTGGCCAAACAACTCAATCTTTGTCTCATCTGACCATACAGCTTTCCTCCAGAAGACTTTTTTCTTTGTCCGTGTGGTCAGTTGCAAAGTGTAGTTAAGCTTGAAGGTGTCAATTTTGGAGCAGGGGGTTATTTCTTAGATAGTGGCCTCTTAGTCCATGGTGATCTGTACTGTAGACAGTGATCCATCAGCTTCCAGTTCATGGCACGGCTGTGCCATGGTGGTTCCCAGGTTGTTTATGACCATCCAAAACAATTTCCTTTCAGCTGAGGGTGACAGTTTGGGTTTTCCTGAAGCAAAGTGGCTTGGCAAAGTGACTACACCTCCCAGTAACTTGGATATAATTGTTTGAACTGATCTTGGAATTTGCAGCTGTTTAGAAATGGCTCCAAGAGACATTCTGGAGTTATGTATATCTACGATCCTCTTTCTCAGATCTGCACTGAGCTCCTTGGATTTTCCCATTTTACTGTGTGTTAGTCAATCCAATGCATGCTGTAAACAAACCCTTTTTATGAAGGCACAGAGAAGCTACCAGCTGTAGTCAATCATAATCATTAACAGGAAGTTAAGAGACCTTGGCCTTGGCAAGATCAGAGACATTTTGAAAGTTTCAGCACCTCTGAATTAATAACCTAAGTGAGCGTATGTAAATTTTTGACCCTATATGTTTAATTTTGACCCTGTGTTGATTTCAGAAAACCCAAAGAAAATTAAAACTTGTGCACCAAATTCTAGTGGGTTTTTTTTTTAAAGATGTATGCTGTACATTCTGCCACAGAAAAAGAACAGTTCAAAGAAATTACTGAAAGCCCAAATATTGCCATGACATTCATATCCAAGATGACATTCATGTCCCTGTATGTAAACTTCTGAGCACAACTGTACATCTATTCCTGCATTTCAGGCCTGCAACACATTCCAAAAAAAAGTTGGGATGGGGCAATTTAAGGCTAGTAATGAGGTAAAAAAATTAAATAATCATGTGATTTGAAACAGGTGACGTCAACAGATGATTGTAATCATGATTTGGTACAAAACCAGTATCCATGAAGGACCAGGTCTTTGAGGAGCAAGGTTGGGCCGAGGATCTCCGGTTTGTCAACAAATGTGTGAGAAAATTTCTAAAAATTTAAATACAATGTTCCTCAAAGAAATATATGAAGGGATTTGGATATTTCACCCTCTTTGGTGCATAATATCAATAAACAATTCAAGGAATCTGATGGAATTTCGGTGTTTAAAGGGCAAGGGCGCAAGCTGAAGCTGAACACCGTGCTCTCCGATCCCTCAGATGGCACTGCATCAAGAACGGTCATTCATCTATAGCTGATATAACCACATGGACTCAAGATTACATTACATTACATTACATTACATTAATGGCATTTAGCAGACACTCTTATCCAGAGCGACGTACGACATACCCAGAGCAGTCTGGGGAGCAGTTGGGGGTTAGGTGCCTTGCTCAAGGGCATTTCAGCCATTCCTGCTGGTCCAGGGAATCAACCCAGTGAACTTTTGATCCCAAAGCTGCTTCTTTTTGAACTAGGCCTAATGGTTTGAGGGTCAGAAACCAGCAACCTTGGACCCAGAAATACTGATAATACAGCTGCTTGCATTCACTTAGCTGAGAGAAGTTTACAGAATATTAGAATGTTAGAAGAATCAAAATTGAAATGTGTTTGTTTTAAAAAATAAATAAAATTCATGAGGCAAAACATCAAATAATATGCTGTTGTATTGTTTTGAGTGCAATGCAGGTCAAAAGTAATTTACAAATCATTGTTTTCAGTTTTAATTTCAATTTCAACATACTGTCCCAACTTTTTCTGATTTGGGGTTGTATTACTTTCATTCATTCATTCATTTTCAATATGTGATTTTATAAAAATAAATAATATCACAAACTATAAACTCTTATCACTCCTTGGCTGCTTTTCCTAACTTGTAAATGGAAACAATTTTTAATTTTAAGAAAAAAACCCAACTTTTTTATGTGTAAACACAATTTATTAAAAATATACTTTGATTCAGGAATAAGTGTACATAGGGGTTAATCTCACTATGAACACTTGTCAGAAACATTATTTTTTTATGTACACTCATTGAACACTTTATTAGGAACACTTGTACAACTACACATTCATGCATTTATCGAATCAGCCAATTGTTTGGCAGCAGTACAGTGCATATGTAAACATGCAGATACAGGCCAGCAGCTTTGAATAATGTTCGGGCACAGGCTCACCCAAACTGGACAGTTGACAACTGGTAAAACATAGCCTAGTCTGATGAATCTCAATGTCTGCCAAGGAACACTGATGGAAGGGTCAGAATTTCATGCCAGCAACATGAATCCATGAAATTAAATTGCCTTGTATCAACAGTCCAGGTTGGTGGAGGTGGTGTAATGATGTGGGGAATGTTTTCTTGGCACACTCTGGGCCTGTTAATACCAATCAATAACCACTTGAATACCACAGCTTATTTGAGTTTTATTGCTCTCCATATTTATCCCTTCATGGCCAAAATTGGCTATCTTCTAATAGCTACTTGCAGAATGATAATGCACCATGGCACAAAGAAAAATTCATCTCAAACTGGGTTCATGAACATGACAATGAGTTCAGTGTTCTTCAGTGGCCTTCCCAGTCACCGGATCTGAATCCAGGAGAGCACCTTTGGGATGTGGTAGAATGGGAGATTCACAGCATGAAAGTCTTCTTCTTCTTCTTTTGGCTGCTCCCGAATAGGGGTCGCCACAGCGGATCTTTTGTCTCCATTGCTCCCTGTCTTCCGCATCCTTCTCTACCCCACCTGCCACTTTCATGTCCTCTCTCACCACATCCATGTATCTCCTCTTTGGCCTTCCTCGTTTCCGTGTGCCTGGCAGCTCCATCCTCAACATTCTCCTTCCAACATGCTCTGCATCTCTTCTCAAGATGTACCCATACCATCTCAGTCTCATCTCTCTTAGCTTCATTCCCAAGCTCTCCAAGTGTGCTGTCCCTCTGATGTGCTCGTTCCTTATCCTGTCCAACCTTGTCACTCCCATCGCAAACCTTAACATCCTCAACTTCGCCACCTCCAACTTTGCCTCCTGTCTCTTCGTTAAGGGTACGGTCTCCAATCCATACATCACAGCTGGTCTCACTACTGTCTTATACATCTTACCTTTCACTTTTGCTGGGACTTTCTTATCACAAATGACTCCTGAAATCCTTCTCCAACTGCTCCACCCTGCCTGCACTCTCTTTCTCACCTCACTATCGCAGCCCCCATCCTGCACAGTTGACCCCAGGTACTTGAATTCACCAACTTTCTTTACATCTACTCCTTGCATCTTCACTACACTCTCATCCCCATTCTCATTGATGCACATGTATTCTGTTTTGCTACTGCTCACCTTCATTCCTCTTCATTCCAATGCATCCCTCCATCCCTCCAAACCCAACTCAACCTCCTTTCTACTTTCACCACATATCACAATCTCATCCGCAAACATCATGTTCCATGGTGACTCTTGCCTCACTTCGTCCGTCAAGCTATCCATCACTATGGCAAACAAGAAAGGACTCAAAGCAGATCCTTGATGAAGTCCCATCTTCACCTTGAACCGTTCAGTCGTTCCAACTGCACACCTCACTGCTGTTTCAATGTTCTCATACATGTCTTGCACCACTCTAATATACTTCTCATTCACTTCACACTTTCTCATACAATACCATAATTCATCTCTCAGCACTCTATCGTATGCCTTCTCCAGGTCTACAAACACACAACGTAGCTTTCTCTGGCCTTCCCTGTACTTCTCCATTAACATTCTAAAAGCAAAAATTGCATCTGATGTGCTCTTCCTTGGCATAAACCTGTACTGCTGTTCATAGATTGCTACCTCTCTTCTCAATCTCGCCTCCAATACCCTTTCCCATAACTTCATGGTGTGGCTCATCAATTTTATCCCTCTGTAATTACTGCAGCTCTGTACAGCTTCCTTATTTTTGTATATTGGGACTAGCATACTCTTTCGCCATTCATTTGACATTTTCTCTTTCTCTAGGATCTTGTTAAGCAATCTCGTTAGGAACTCCACAGCCGTCTCACCCAAACATCTCCAAGCCTCAATCGGGATACCATCTGGTCCGACTGCTTTCCCAGTCTTCATTCTTTTCATGGCTGCCCTCACCTCATCCTTACTAACCAACTCTGCTTCCTGATTTGCTGTCTCCAACAAATCTGACCTTTTCTCTCTTGGATTCTCCTCATTTAATAAATCCTCAAAGTACCCTTTCCACCTTCTTAATACGCTCTTTGTTGTCAGCACATTTCCATTTACATCTTTCATCACTCTTACCTGCTGTACATCCCTCGCTTCCCTGTTTCTCTGCCTAGCTAGTCTGTGCAGGTCTTTCTCTCCTTCTTTGGTCTCCAGTCTTTCATACAACTCCTGGTATGCATCTGCTTTCACCTTCACTACCACTCTTTTTGCCTTCTGTCTCGTCTCTCTGTATAACCACCTGCTTTCCTCATCTTTCTGATCGTCCCAATTCTTCTTTACTAGCCTCTTCTCTTTTATAATTTCCTGCACTTCTTTGTTCCACCACCATGTCTCCTTGTCTTCCTTCCTCCTTCCCGATGACCACCCTAGCACCTTCCTTGCTGCCTCTCTTACTAGTATAGCAGTAGTATCCTAATCTTCTGGCAGACTTCCATTACCACTCAATGCTCATCTCATTTCTTCCCTAAACTCCTTCTGATGTTCAACCTCTTTTAGTTTCCACCACTTAATCTTCGGCTCCACTATTTCACGCTTCCTCTTTTTCACTTTCAAGATCATCCTGCACATGACCACTCGATGTTGTCTAGCTACACTCTCCCCTGCCATCACTTTACAGTCTCCAATCTCCTTCAGGTTACCCCCTTCTGCAGAGTATGTAGTCCACCTGTGTAGATCTTCCTCCACTCTTAAACATCACCCTCACTGCAAAAAATGATCTCGTGTTGAGAGAAAATATCTTTAATATGGTTGAATTTATCTATTATTTCTTATTAGAAGTTTACTAGAACTCAAATGTAAGATTGTTTAGCTTACTTTGAGATGCTTTTACTAATTTCAAGCCTTAAATTTTCTTATACTATTGGCAGATAATTTTGCTCATTTTAAGCATTCAATTCTAGAAAGAAGCAAAATTATCTACCAATAGAATAAGAAAATTTAAGGCTTGAAATTAGTAAAAGCATCTCAAAGTAAGCTAAATAATCTTATATTTGAGTTCTAGTAAACTTCTAATAAGAAATAATAGATAAATTCACCCATATTAAAGATATTTTCTCTCAACAAGAGATCATTTTTTGCAGTGCTGTGCTGCTCTTTCTTCTCGAAGTATGTATTGACTATTGCCAAATTCATCCTCTTTGAAAAATCAACCACCATTTGCCCTTCCACATTTCTCTCTCTTACACCATATCTGCCCATCATGTCCTCATCTCCTCCGTTTCCCTCGCCAACATGTCCGTTGAAATCTGCTCCTATCAGCACGCGCTCCTCCCTCGGTATACTTTCTACCACTTCATCCATCTTTTCCCAGAAAGATTCTTTCTCTTCATTCTCACATCCAACCTGTGGGGCATACATGCACACAACATTGATTACCACTCCTTGAATCTCCAACTTCATGCCTATCACTCTATCTGACACCCTCTTCACATCAATCACACTGTTGACCAATTCTCCCCTCAAAACAATACCAACACCATTTCTCTTTCCATCGACTCCATAATAAAACAACTTGCATCCACATCCAATGTTCTTGGCCTTGCTTCCTTTCCACCTCATCTCCTGCACACACAAAATGTCCAACTTCCTTCTTTCCATCATACCTGCTAACTCTCTTGCTCTGCCAGTCAATGTTCCCACATTCAGTGTTCCTACCCTCAATTCTAAGCTCCTTCCCTTCCATCTTTCATGATCTCTCCTAACATGCCTCCCCCCTCTCTTTTTCCTTCTCTGTTTTGGCGCAACAGTACCATACTTTCCACCAGCACCCTGTTGACCAACAGTACTGGAGGCGGCCGTTGTTAACCTGGGCCCCGACCGATCCGTTATGGTATTTCTCTTTTCAATCCACACGTTAGATTTGGCACAGTTTTACGCCGGATGCCCTTCCTGACACAACCCTCTCCAAATTATCCGGGCTTGGGACCAGCGCCAAGAGTACCCCCAGTGCACCCCCAGTGGCTGGATTACAGCATGAAAGTACACCTGAAAAATCAACAGGAATTCCATGATCTCAACCTATATTCAACTGAATACAATACAAACAAGATGTTTTATGTTCAAACTGATAAACTTTATTGTTTTTTTTGTAAGTACACAGATCAGCCATAACATTATGACCACTGACAGGTGACATGAATAACATTGATTATCTCATTACAGTGGCACCTGTCAAGGGGTGGGATATATTAGGCAGCAAGAGAACAGTCAGTTCTTGAAGTTGATGTGTTGGAAGCAGGAAAAAAATGGGCAAGCATAAGGATCTGAGAGACTTTGACAAGGGCCAAATTGTGATGGCTAGATGTCTGGGTGTAAGCATCTCCAAAATGGCACATCCTGTGGGGTATTCCTGGTATGCAGTGGTTAGTACCTACCAAAAGTGGTCCAAGGAAGGACAACCGGTGAACCGGCGACAGGGTCATGGGTGTTGAAGGGTCATTGATTTGCATGGGGCATGAAGGCTAGCCCATATGGTCCAATCCCACAGCAGAGCTACTGTAGTACAAACTGCTGAAAAAGTTAATTCTGACACCTTTCTGTTTTGGCCAACATTAACTTTTTCAGCAGTTTGTGCTACAGTAGCTCTTCTGTGGAATTTGGGAACTGAGGACACTAATTGTTGAAGTTTTGAATATGAAATTCTTTCCCATTCTTGCTTGATATATGACTTCAATTGATCAACAGTCCAGGGTCTCCCCTGTCTCACCCTGTAGGCTCATGCCTAGGGCCAAATCACAGTGGTGCCAATATAGAGTATAACCACACTTTTGCTTGTAAGATATTGCTTAAATATCCATCCATCTATTCATTATCTATACCACTTAGGATTGCATCAGGATCGTGAGGAAACTGGAACCAATCCCGGCTGATTTTGGGTGAGAGGCAGAGTACAGGGCAGGTCGCCAGTCTATCACAGAGCTACTGTTTAAATATGTCTGTTATAATTTATCAGCTAAATTATTTTATGACCCTATGCTTTTTAATGTCCTCAAAACCCCCTCTCTTTTATCTGATTTTTTTTCAATTAATAACTTTTTTTTTTAAATTCTATTCACTATGGAGGCTTCCTGTAACAGTGATTAAGCACATTTTTCAAGGGTAAGTATCTAAATAGATCATTTTGTTCTCATGCTGGTACATCAGGGGAAGAAAAAAAACCTTCTGTCATTGGAGAACTTTCTGATCTTTAACCATTTGCATTTACCTCATTTGGCTGATGCTTTTATTCAAAGTAACCAGAAGTGGAAACATTTATGTATAATGAGTCATTCACCAAATGTTACTCTTCATAATGTCGTCATCCATTTAAAAAAATTCTATTTGACAGTTATAAACCATTGTTTCACTGATTTGCTCAAATTCCTAGATGTCGTGCAGCCATGGGCCAACTCTCTATTTAGATCCATTGGGTTATGTTGCACTTCACTAATCACTAAAGGCCTCTGCATGCTCTTGCGACAAGGCTTTCGCAGATCGCTTTTTGCAGACAGTTGTAATTTATCGTTGAGCAGGGAGTAATAGGCTTGTGCGATGTTATTCACTGCCACAACGCAAGGGGTCGCGAAATCACTAGGAGTAGTTGGTGGGTGTGGTTAGTGGAGTGTTTATCCTCCGGTTACTTATAATGACTAGAACTGGAATCGTGTAGATGTACGTACTTCCTCACTTCCTCGATCAACCGCTCTTCATGCTGCTCCAGCTTCGCTCGTGTTTTTAAAAATGGCGGTCGCGAAAACAAAACAAACCGGGAAAGTAGGGAAGCGGAAGTGCGTGTACAGCGGATGTAGAGTGGACCAGTCAGAGCCCTCTTGTCTGCGACGCTGTCTGCGAGGCTTCTGCGGTGGTCACAATTTTTGGGAGGTGCGCGCAGAGCGTCTGCGAAGGTGGGGGGGCTACGCAGACACTGTCTGTGACGCTATCTGCGAGGACTGGGTTGTCAGCATAAATTGGCCTTAAGGGCTCTGCATGCTCAGGATAAACACTCCACTAACCACACCCACCAACTACTCCTAGCGATTTCACGACTTCGCGCCCCCTTGCGTTGTGGCAGTGAATAACCGCGCACGCCTATTACTCCCCGCTCAATGATAAATTACAACCGTCTGCGAAAAGCTATCTGCGAAAGCCTTGTCGCAAGAGCATGCAGAGGCCTTAAGGCCTACTGGGAAAGGAACTACACTGCCCCACTCTTGGGGGAGGAGCAGAGGACAGAATTGTTAATGACAGGGTTACAAGGGGTTTTTTTTGTTTGTTTTTTACACCAAATTGAGCTAGTTTAAAAATACTCTTAATACATCTTTCTATACAGAAGCTCGTAATAAAATGTGGAAAGATCATGAGACATTTTTATGTTTGTAATATCAGAAAGATGCGTTAATTACTCAATTTTCCACTATGGTGGTTTGTTGACATTTCCTGTTTCACTGAAGGCATAAGTGGCATCCTGAGAGTGATTACGGTAGCTATTGCATTCACCATCTGGTAGTGCAGATGAAATTAATCAGTCCAATTGTCATTGAAATGCTTATTGCTACTGCAATCACTAGTCCCCCAGTTCTTCATGGTCAAAGTGTGTTTTGCTTTTTGTCCTCACTACGCTGTTCATTCCATTAACTTTATTTATGCTTATGACTACATTCTAAATGGCAAAAGTGCATCCAAAGACACTTATCACTGTAGCTTTAATGTTTTGGGGTTTTTTGCTGTTTTTTTTTTTTTTTTCCATTAGCTGGGTTTGAAATCCTGTAAGCATTAAACCATTTAATAATGTTACGTGCTGTCATATTTGGTAAATATGACCAGCTGTGTGCTGGATGTCCTTAAAACATAATTTATTAAATATACATCAAAAGAAAGAGTTAAAGTGGATCCTGAATGGCACAACACAAGGAGATCACAAGTTTTAATCCTGACAATGCCACAGCCATCCATGGCCTGGAGCCTAGGGATTGGCCAAAATTGCCCATGCTCTCTGGGTGGGAGGGATGACATACTCTCTTTCTCCTGTCAGTTAACCAATTGCAAGTGTCTATGAGCTCGTGTATGTGGAAGAGAGCAGACTGCGGTTTCCTCCGCGTGTGCTCTACTGCTTACAGTATGAGCAGCAGAATGCAGGTAGATATTTTCCTTTTTGAGACTCCACCACACATGCTCTTATGGAAAAAGCATATATATTTCACATAAGCACAAGTTTTTCAATGTGTGATTATGTGAACAATATGTGATCATGTGAGAAACATCTGAACATGCTTTTTATCATATTATGCCCTGACACTTTGTTACATATGAACATAAAGTGAAGAGTATGTCACATGAAAAAGAATTAATCATGTCAGAAAATCATGTGTGACAAATAAAACTACATGTCCCACACATAAAAATTAACTTGTGAAATCACAAATATATGGCCCTGAAGGGCAAATCACAACAACAAATCACAAAACACAACAGCAAAACTGAAAACACAGCCACAAAGCAGAAAACACAACATTAAAGGTAGACTGCCTTTCAGATTTTTCAAGTGTGGGTCATAAAAAGAATTTTCCCTGACACCCAAATATTTTTGTTTAGTGAACTGAAAGCTACTGAATTTGAATTGCAGACTTTCAATTTTATTAGGCTTTTTTTTTTTAAATAGAACAATTAATGAATTTAGGGCCACATGGCCCTAAATTCACCGCTATTTTTTCCTGCTTCACCATGAGCCAATTCAAGATATTACATCATGCATCATGTGGTGGGCTTTCCCCATTTGTGCAAGGCATTGTGGGATACAAATTTGAAACAGGAGAAAAAAAATGGAGGATGTTAGTGTGCGAATGAAACATGAAAGACCAACTACAGTAATGGAAAGCGAGAAGAAAATACATTATGCTGTGAAGGAAAGGAAACGCAAGACCAAACTAATAAATATCGGCGGTCAGCGAGGACCTCAGTGTGATCAGCTGTTCATTTAGCAACAGAATGATGGAACTGTCAGTATGTAGTGAAAGTTCATTATGTCTACCTATTGAAACTATTCTTTAAATTCGTTTCTTAAGACAAGGATTTTTTAAGATGTTACCTTGACAGTTTTGGCGATAAACATCTTAAAAAATCCTTGTCTTAAGAAACGAATTTAAAGAATAGGAACTGTCAGTGCACGGTCAAGGTAAACCTGTAGATGACAGTAATGCAACACTGTGGATGCCAGCTGCTCTAAAACCCAGAAGAAGAAGAGGATAAACCTGCACATGCGCATATGGACTTCCTCTGTTTGCTTGACTGTGCGAAGTGCGTGATTTCATGTGCATTATTTGCTAGGGAATCTCCTCAAATTAAATAACTTCCCAGCCACAGAATGGCCTGATATTTTGTGAGATATTACAGAAATAAACATATATCACAATGACCAAATTTCAGAGGGAACTAAATTTCACCGATTTTATGAAATCAAAAGGCCATATAGCTTTAACTTCTACTGGAAATAGAAGGAACATGCTATTGACAAGGATTATCACTGATTAAATGAATGCACTGTCTGTCTCTTTAACCAGAAGAAAATGCACCACACACGCCATTTGGTCCTAAGCCTCTCAAACAGTCAGTACGTTTACATGCACATAGAGAGAATCGAATTTCTGCCGTTGCTCGACTGAAATCGAAGTTCAAAATGCCATGTATACACCTTAATTCAGCTGAAATTGAACCGAACTTGATTTCTCGGAATCGAGCTACACGACCTAGTTTATGCGATTTCTGCCGAGCTACTTAGTGCATGTATACCCTATCGAGCTAGTAGTCGAGCTACTTACTGCCCCTTCCGGAAGTGATGAGTGACGAGACCACAAGCGGGAAACACAACAGCCTCGGTCGGCATGACAACAGTAGTAGCGAGCAGCAGAAGAGGTCAGGAGGAACAAACGAAGAAGAGAAAATGGCGATGTAGAGCTCTCTGAAGTGTGGGTGGAGCACAGAGGACGGCAGGACAAAGCTTCTGGTACTAATAGGCTTTTTATTGTCAGACTTTTCAGTTTAACAGCCTACTTTTATTCTTGAGAGAAGCGCGCGCGCGCACACACACGCAAGACCGGCGCTTGACCACGCCCCCACTGCCACAGGCAAGCAGAAACGTACACTTCTGGAGCAATGAGGAGACAGAGTTCATGCTCATTCAGCTTAAGGAGTTGAATATATTAAAATTCATGGACGGGAGAAAAACGCGCAATGGAGAACACGGAACTGATAACTTTGTTTACACTCTTGAATAGCTCTTCTTCATGACGACAACCGGAAGTGTACCAACACGATGGGGCGTGTAGCGCCACCTGTGGCTCGGGTGCACAATGCACCTCACACAATAGCCCGATTTCATTGTGTGCATGTACGATTGGATTTCTCTGGCACCCTGCTGGGACCTTCAGCTCGATTACCGACAGCAGCTCGATTTGGATGTGCATGTAAACGTAGTCAGTAAAGCAACCAAGACGTGGGAAGTTGTGTTTTGTGATTTGTTGTTGTGTGTTCCCATTTGTGGTTGTGATTTGCCTTTCAGGGTCACCATTAAAATCACAGGTGTAAATAAAAACTCAAACACTATATTACATTATAGGAATTTAGCAGACGGTCTTATCCAAAGTGACATACAACATACCCAGAGCAGCCTAGGGAGCAGTTTGGGGTTGCTCAAGGGCACTTCGGCCATTCCTGTTGGTCCAGGGAATCAAATTAGTGACTTTTTGGTCCCAAAGCTGCTTGGGAACCAGCAACCTTGGACCCAGAGATAATGATAATACAGTTGCTTGCATTCACTTAGCTGAGAGAAGTTGGTGTGAGTTTATGTGAACTATATGTGAGAAATGTGTGTTTACAAAATATGTAAGGATTTAAAAACCACATACGTAAATTTCATTTGAGGTTCTTGTAACTTTTCTGTAAAATTAAGCTTGGAAAAATAAAACATGGTACTCTCAGGTGGTGTAAACGAACAATTAAAAAATGTATGGTGTTATGAATCAGATAGAAAACTATTATACTGACAGTTTGCCTATGAAAATAAGAGGAATACTAAAAAAAATGGTTAAAAGTATTCATCCTTCATGCACAGCACAATAGTTATCACAGGTTTAATTTAGCATGACTGAATGTAATAATATAAATGTTCAGCTTTTCTCCAAGCCTGCAATCTACCCTACAGCTTGTCTGTCAGTCTACACTTTGCTCATCCTCTCAGTACTAGGCTCGCTCTGCTTAACAGCCCATCAGTCTTTTCACAAATGGACAAAGCTCTGTCTGTTTTTGAGACTAATGTCTCTAATGTCCAGTTATTTCTGTGTTGATAAGGCTCTTAAGGATTATTGCGAGTACAATCCTCTCTCTCTCTCTCTCTCTGACCTGTTGTGACTCAAATGTAATCTTTGCAGCTTCATACAAAAATGTGTGTGTGTGTGTGTGTGTATATATTCCTAAGTAAAAGCATATTTGACTGACTCTTTTGATCAGTCAGAAGCCTGTGATGAATAAAGCCTGCTTGCCAAGCATACTATATTTTTTTCTTTGCTTGCAGGAAAGATTAATTTAAGCTGAGAGACCAGCTAATGTAATTCAGATAGGAAATTAAAGTGAGATTCGGATATTTACTATATTGTATATTGACTGTGTATTGGCTTCTTCCTCTGATATTGACTGCCCTTAAGCGAGAGGAAGGAAGAGACAGATGGCGCAAGAGAGAGAAAAGAAACAAGAGATTTATAAAGCACTTCTAGTGGATATTCAGTCCTTCCTGCTTTCATATTTGTAATCAAATATAATCTGATACTGATGTGCTAAAAAAAGGCCTGAAATTCTAAAAGAACATGTGGCAAAGATTTATCAGGGAAAGCCTAAAGATGATTGATGGTTATATGTGAAAAGTCACTGTTATATAAAAACCATTTGGCTTGTCGGTGGGAATTTTCTTGGATTAGTTGTTTTATGTAAGTGCATACTGTGGAAAAACAGCATCATCAGATGTCATGCCTTCGTGGAGCCGACCACCTGCTTCTATCTCTCTTGGCCTGAGCATCTCTGCAATCTGCCCTGTGACCTCAAAACAGCAGGTGAGTTCGAACAATACATGACTCACAGATGTCTCCACAAATCCACGGTACTTTTAAAAAAATTTTTTGCAAACACCGTGCATGTAACATGATGCCACAACCATTTCATTGCTGTCTTCACTTATAATCATTTAAGCTAGGTTTCAAATTCACCACAAAAATCATTTGCAAGGATCTCTGATTTCTTGCTTTTCTTATAAAAAAAAAAAATAGTCCCATCCAAAAGTATTGGAACACCAAGGCCAATTCTTTTGTTTTTGCTATACAGTGAAGACACTTTGGTTTGAGATCAAAAGATGAATATGATAAGATTGATAAGAACTTCAGCTTTCATTGTCTAATATTTACATCTAGATATTTTAAACAACTTAGAACAACACACCTTTGGTGTCAGACCACCCAATTTTCAGATGAGCAAAAGTATAGGAACAGATAGACATATAGGAAATTTGTATAAATACACAGGTGATTATAGAAAATAATGCACACTGATTGGTCGAGAAATTTTGAATATTTTTTGAGAATCACCTCACATGACTCTGCAAAATGATGGCCAATCGCTTTATCACCATAATGGAGGAAGAATTACAAATTCAGAAAGAAAATGCTGTTCCTAAAAGCACTAAAGATGCTACAAAGTTTGGTCTAAAACTATTCACAGGTAAGGTGGAATTGTCATTTATTTTATCTTTTTCAAAACAAAGTATTTTATGTGAGTCAGCATAGAAAAGTAACAAACCTCAGTTATTATTCACTGATATTCACTTTGCCTTTGGCGAATAATTGTTCATTAAAGTAAATTGAACTTAATATTTGATTGCATATCCCTTGCTTGCTGCATCAAGCTGGCAACCCACTGGAGTCACCAAATTGTTGCATTCTCATTTAATGATGTTTTTCCATGCTTGTACTGGAGTTGTTGTTTGTTTGTTTGTTTGTTTGTTTATTGTGGCTACTGCCTCATAGAGGCGAAGCAAGGCAGTCACCACTATGTCACTGTGTTGTAAGAATGAGTGTAACAATAGTGCACTGCGCATATGCATTTCCATAAGCATTACAATCACCAGAATGGCAAAGCGTGATGTCGTGATACGAACAGTTGATCTCGCATTATCAAAGGTACACAAGAACGAGTGATAAAGCCACTATGTCATCGTGTTGTAAGAATGAGCATAACAATAGCGAAACTTCATAACCGAATCAGCACTTATCCTGATCAAGTTCGATTACCCGTTCTACTTCTTGATAAACTTCTGAACCAATCAGAACCAGAAATGAAATAAGAGAAACCTTGAAAACTTTGTAGTTATTTTTTTGTCTTTACATTACACTTGTGAAACAAAATGTGCTCATTAGTACTAAATAATGCTTCGAAGACAATTCATGAACAAGTGATTTCTTACTATTTTGAAAACAGATATAGTTCACAGCACTGTATTTTGAATAAAACACAGTAAATAGTGTACCTCTTTTGTTTGTTTTGGGGGCGTTCCTGTGATAACTAGTTTTAATTAGCACATTTCATATTAGTCTTCCTCTTTTGATGCTTTGCATCATAGTTGAAACAAAAATACATTTTCAGAATTCTAATGTTTAATCTCAAAACTGTCATTCATCACAAACTGCATGTTAAAATGTTTGCTAGCTAAAATCAGGAATTAAATTTTGCATATTTAACATCATTTGTCTTAAGTACAAAATAGTTAGTCCTCTCATCTCTCACATATGAATATACTTAAAACTCTCATCTTCTAAATTAATAGCCCCATTGTCCCCAGTTTCCAGAATCCTGCGCTCAGGATATTCTGTATAGAGTTTTCACTGGGTTCTCTTGTTAACTCAGGACTATCAAACACCAGCCCCTAGGTGTTAATGTGTGTGTGCACGGTGCCCTGTGATGGAATAACATTATATCCAGGATGTATTTCCACCAGGGTGTTTCATTGTTTGGGAATATTTCATACAACAAGTAGTGATCATGCTGAAGGTGATGAAGCTTCCCAAAGCTCTCAGGGATAAATTATTATCTGAATAATAATATTAACTGGATGCCTTGATATCCTTCAGGAGGAATAAAGTATCCTATCTATCTATCTATCTATCTATCTATCTATCTATCTATCTATCTATCTATCTATCTATCTATCTATCTATCTATCTGTTAAACAACACCATACATGTCAACCTTTGGTCAATCAAACCTGTATAACCAACCTCCAAAATCCGTATTTCCCTTATAAAATCCGTATAAGATGCAAATTAAAATAATTTACCTAAAATTTGAATGATAATTAGCAATGATATATCCCAGTTACTTTTTATTCAATATTAATAACAATAAACCTTCAGAATGAATACAAAGTATTTTTCCAGTCTCACCTGTGAAAGGTAATCCCATGTGATCTTGTTTGGACGGTAAACCTGTTGGTACAGTTAAACGCAGCACATGAATGAGGCATCTTTATTCTCGGCTACCCAGGGGCGGTCCTGGAGGCGGTCCAACCAGGCAGCCGCCCGGGGCGGCATCGCGGGGGGGGGGGGGGCGGCATGAGCACGGGCGCGAAAAAAAAAAAACGGTCCCCCCTCCAAAAAAAAAAGGTCCCCCCAAAAAAAAACCTGAAAAAAAAACCAAGACGGGCGGGGGGGGTGAACATTTTGGATGGGGAAGCCCAATACCAAAGTTGCGCAGGTGACGTCATCAGTGTGTGTGTGTGTGCCTAACTTGTCGTAGCCCCATAATATGCACAATCCCGCCAGCGGAACGTTGTACTAGTCATCAAAAAGACTTTACTACCATAGTACTACACTACTATGACATTACACAGAGTCTTAAGTAATACATTATGACTTGATCATTGCCATTCTGGTAACAGCAAATTTATAACGGGCCATGTCCGCAACGTACAACACACGACGAGAAATGTTTAAATGACCATGTAAAGCTGTTAACATTCTGTTGGCTAATACAGAGCCCAACGCGGGGGGACGGCACGAGCGCAGGCGCGAAAAAAAAAACGGTCCCGAAAAAAAAACCCGAGAAAAAAAAACAAGACGGGGGGGCGCCAGCAGGGGGTTTCGCCCGGGGAGTAAATCACTCTAGGATCACCACTGCGGCTACTGTCTAGAGACGGCTGAAGAACCTCCACTTTGCCCCATCCAATATGGCGGCGAGGATGACGTATGATTCTACGCAGAAGGCGGCGTCTATGTTTATATGTCTATGACTTCCCGGTTGGCGGGATTCTCACAATGCGGTGTGCGCATGATCAAAAGTGGAACGAAGTCTCGCTACCACAAGATAACGCACGATTTCATAAGACTCTTTACTGGCTGTGTGTGGTGTACAGTATGTTTATCATCGTGGGAATTGATTATAGCTCTAAATAAATATAAGTTTTTTTTAAAGAATCCATATAACTTTATTTATACGCCCGTATACCACGTTTATTGAATCAAATCTGTATAAAATACGGACATTCCGTATAGGTTGACATGTATGCAACACCTGAATGTTAAAAGCTACCGAGTCATACCAAAGACCTTTTACATCCCTGTCAGTACAACTGATTTGATAATATGCAAGTGAAAAGTCCATGGAACCACAAGTACAGTGCCTTGCAAAAGTATTCATCCCCCTTGGTGTTTGTCCTGTTTTGTTGCATGACAAGCTGGAATTAAAATGGATTTTCTGGGGGTTAGCACCATTTGATTTACACAACATGCCTACCACTTTAAAGGTGCACATTGTTTTTTTTTTTTTTTATTGTGACACAAACAATAATTAAGATGAAAAAAAACTCAGAAATCTAGAGTGTACATAAGTATTCACCCCCTTTCATATGAAACCCCTAAATAAGAGCTGGTCCAAACAATTCACTTCATAAGTCACATAATTAGTTGATTAAGATCCACCTGTGTGCAATCAAAGTGTTACATGATCTGTCACATGATGTCTGGATAAATCAACCTGTTCTGGAAGGACCCTGACTCTGCAACACTACTAAGCAAGCAACATGAGAACCAAGGAGCCTCCAAACAGGTCAGAGACAAAATTGTGGAGAAGTATAGATCAGGGTTGGGTTATAAAAAATATCCCAAACTTTGAATATCCCAGGGAGCACCATTAAATCCATTATAGCACAATGGAAAGAATATGGCACCACTACAAACCTGACAAGAGAAGGACGCCCACCAAAACTCAGACTGGGCAAGGAGGGCATTAATCAGAGATGCAACAAAGACACCAATGATAACGCTGAGGGAGCTGCAAAGATCCACAGTGGAGATGGGAGTATCTGTCCAAAGGACCACTTTAAGCCATACACTCCACAGAGTGGGGCTTTATGGAAGAGTGGCCAGAAAAAAAGTCAATGCTTAAAAAAATCACGTTTGGAGTTTGCCCAACAGCATGTGGCAGACTCCCCAAACACATGGAAGAAGATTCTCTGGTCAGATGAGACAAAAATTGAACTTTTTGGCCATCATGGGAAACCCAACACCCTGAGAACACCAGTGAAGCATGGTGGTGGCAGCATCATGCTATGGGGATATTTTTCATCTGCAAGGACAGGAAAGCTGGTCAGGATTGAAGGAAAGATGGATGGCACTAAATACAGGGCAACTCTGGAGGAAAACCTGTTTGAGTCAGCCAGAGGTTTGAGACTGGGATGAAGGTTCACGGTCTAGCAGAACAATGACCCTAAACATACTGCTAAAGCTGCACTGGAGTGGTTTAAAGGGAAACATTTAAATGTCTTGGAATGGCATAGTTAAAGCCCAGACCTCAATTCAATTGAGAATCTGTGGCATAACTTGAAGATTGCTGTACAGCAACACAACCCATCTAACTTGAAGGAGTTGGAGCAGTTTTCCTTTGAGGAATGGGCAAAAATCCCAGTGACTAGATGTGCTAAGCTAATAGAGACCTACCCCAAAAGACTTGTGGCTGTAATTGTAGCAAAAGGTGGCTCTATAAAGTATTGACCTGGGGGGGGGGGGGGGGGGGGAAGAAATACTTATGCACACTCCAGATTTCTGTCTTTTCATCTTAATTATTGTTTGTGTCACAATAATAAAAAAAATGTGCACCTTTAAAGTGGTAGGCATGTTGTGTAAATCAAATGGTGCTAACCCCCCCCCCGAAAAAAAATCAATTTTAATTCCAGCTTGTAATGCAGCAAAACAGGACAAACACCAAGGGGGATGAATACTTTTGCAAGGCACTGCAGTTGTCTCTGGAGAGGTGTGCCATGCAAGGTTTCACAATTCACTCTGAGATTAATGACAACTAAGCTCAGAGAGAATCCAACAGTCACTTGAAAAGAGTCGCAGGATGATCTGAAAGCAGCAGGAACAGCAGTATTACAGAGAATAAGAAATGAATTGCACCACAATCATCTCTGTTCCATCACACTACTCAAAACTCCTGCTAAAAAACAACAGTGTTCCAGCCAGTTTATTTTACCAAGGCACCATGCCCTGCCCTCCAGAACTTACACCCTCCACTCAAATACAATGCCAGGCCTAAATTTATATGTACCCTGCTCATAAAAGTGCCCTTGACATACATTCCACTACATATAGAAAGTGTGCCTTAACTATGGCCTGAATGAGCAACACGGAACCACTCTCCTGTGGACCCACCACCTGCAGGAGGTGCCGTAAGGGTCCAGTGCACTGTGGATCAGGTAGCAGCCAAAGGCGGAGGCCCCAGTGTACTGATCCCTGGCTGACAAAACTGGCTTTTGGGACATGGAATGTCACCTCTCTGGTGGGAAAGGAGCCTGAGCTTGTGCGTGAGGCTGAGCGGTACTGACTAGATACAATTGGGCTCACCTCAGCGCATAGCTTGGGCTCTGGAACCAATTTCCTGGAGAGAGGTTGGACTCTCTTCTATGCTGGAGTTGCCAAGGGTAAGCGGCACTGGGCAGGGGTGGGGCTATTGGTAGCTTCCCAGTTTGGCATGCTAACATCGAAGTTCTCCTCAGTGAATGAGAGGGTCGTTTCCCTGCGCCTTTGGGTCAGGGAACGGTCTCTGACTGTCATTTGCACTTATGCACCAAATGGTAGATCAGAGTACCCGGCCTTCTTGGAGTCCTTGAGTGGGGTGCTAGACAGTGCACCATGAGCAGAGTCCACTGTTTTACTGGGGGACTTCAACACTCATGTGGGCAATGACTGTGAGCCCTGGAGGGGTGTGATTTGGGAGAAACGGCCTGCCTGATCTGGACATGAGTGGTGTTCTGTTGTTGGACTTCTGTGCCATGCACAGTTTGGCCATAACAAACACCATGTTTGAGCATAAGGGTGTCCATAAGTGCACGTGGCATAAGGACACATGGAACTCTAGGTACCTTGGCTTGGGCGCATTCCATGCAGGATGAGATAAAGTGGTTAATGTCCATCTGTATATTCTCTTACTAGTACTTATTTTGTAGCAACTGGTGTGTACGATTATTCCTAGGGTGACCTGTGGCAGGAGATGCATGTGCCCAAGTTATTAATCTTCCTCTAAGGTTGTTAAGTACATACAGGAGGTTGGGAGGACAGTTTTCAGAGGGAGTCATGGGTTGCGAGTCCCTTATTTCCTTGTCTAGGTCCCATGAGATTGCTTGGATGAAGCATTCAGGTGCTAGGATGGGATATGGTTCAGGATTCTGTGAAGAAGGGCTGTGGGTCCTAGACAGGGCATCTGCCTTAGTATTCTTGGTGCCTGGATAGTAAGAGATTGTGAAATGAAATCTTGTAAAGAACAATGCCCATCTGGCTTGGCATGGGTTAAGTATCTTGGCTGCCTTGAGATAGTGCAGATTTCTATGGTCAGTTAATATTACAAAAGGATGTGTAGCTCCCTCCAATCAGTGCCTCCATTCTTCTAGGGCTAACTTGATGGCTAGCAGTTCCCGGTTTCCAATGTTATAGTTTCTCTCTGCTTGAGTAAGTTTCTTCGAGGAAAATGCTAATGGATGGAGCCTGGGTTTCTCTCCAAAATGCTGTGAGAGAATGACCCCTACCCCAGTTTCGGAGGCATCTACCTCCACAACAAATGGTCAAGTCAGGTCAGGGTGCTGAAGTATAGGGGCTATAGTGTAGGCTGTCTTGAGCTTGGCGAAGGCCTCCTCAGCTGCTGTTGTCCACTGTAGGTGTTTAGGACTTTTCTTTAGGAGGGAGGTCAATGGGGCAGCAATGGAACTAAAGTTTCAAATGAAATGGTGATAGAAGTTGGCGAACCCCAAAAACATTGGAGTTCCTTGACCAAGGCAGGTACAGGCCAGAAAGTTACTGCAGACACCTTAGCTTGATCCATGCTAACTCCCTCTGCACTGATAATATAGGCCAGGAATGAGGTCTGATACAGGTGAAATTTGCACTTCTCAGCTTAGATGGTTCTCAAGAAGGTGTTGGAGTACTGACCTGACGTGCTTCAAATGACTTTCTTCGTTGAGGGACTATATCAAGATATCATTAATGTATGTGATTACATATCTCCCTAACATGTCACAAAGGACATCATTAATCAGACATTGAAAGACACTTGGTGCCGAAGAGAGCCCATAAGGCATGCCTTGGTACTCAAAATGGCCGGCGGTAGTACTAAACGCTGTCTTCCATTCATCCCCCTCATGAATTCAGACCAGGTTATAAGCACTGCATAGATTTAGTTTAGAGAAGATCTTGGCTGAGTGCAGTTGCTCTAGGGCTGAAGGTACCAAGGAAAGAGGATATGAGTACTTAACTGAGATTTGGTTGAGACCTCTATAGTCAATGCAAGGACAAAGACCCCCCTTTCTTCTCCACAAAGAAGAACCCTGCTGATGCTGGTGACATGGAGGGGCAAATGCACCCCTGTTTGAGGGGCTCTTGAATGTACTCCTCCATCACCTTTTGTTCAGTTTGAGACAGGGGATAAATTCAGCTGCGAGGTGGAGAAGTGCCTGGTAGGAGGTCAATCATACAGTCGTAGGGACAGTGAGGGAGCAGACCACTGCATATTCAGCCACTTTTTTTGAACCTTGTTTAATGGTGAGGAGAATTTTGCCAACCTATACGCCTTCCGGTTCATGGTCAAATACTCGTTTAAACAGCTCAAGGAAGTTGACATAAGACATGGTGTGCTCGCCTCCACCTTTCCAGACGGCGCTTGCCCACTGCAGCACTTTGCCCATTAATAGGGAGATAAACTTTGCTATCTTCTGTTCATCCGAAATAGCAGGGAGTGCCAAGAAGTACATAGAACATTGAAGTAGGAATCCCTTACAGTTCAATGCATTGCCGGCATACTTTTCAGGCAGTGGGAGAAGTTTAGCTGAAGTGGTGGAGGATTCAGGATGCGATAGGAGGGCCTGCGACATTACAGCAGCAAGCTGAGCCATCCTGGTATTTAAGTCGACAAGCACCTGCTAATGTTCTCCTAATATATGTGCCTGAACACTCAGAGCAGTCTACTTCGCCTTCTCTGCTGCATCTATGCTGGCAAAGTATCCTGTCAGGGTGCAGGCACTTACAAATGTATATGCAGGGGAGAGCGGGGAAGCAAGCTGGAGATCAAGCCAAATCACAAGATAAGAATCATAGTTGAGAAAACAGGCAGGGGTTGGTCGATCAGCAAACAGGGCAACAGAAACTAGACCAGAGAATGAGGTGAGATAAACAAGAAACTAGGTTGAGGAAATGGGAAGGCTGACTAAGTAAACAAATGGCTCGGTACGCAGGAGTAAACACTGAAAGATATTTTGCGTCTGTAAAGTGTGAGAAGGAGGCTTAAGTAGCAGGGGAAGTGATTAGTGGAATGAAAGAGAGGTGCAATTAGAACTCAGGTGACAGAGGGCGCTGTGGATCTTGGGAGTTGTAGTTAATGGAATCCATGTTTGTAGTTCATCTCGAGCTGTCACTCTCAATGCAGTTATCGACAACTTTATTTTACAAAAGTAAAACATTGCATAGTTGTCCGGTATGGCTAATTTTGCATGATAGATTCTTTGTCTATAGTGATGTGTGCAAAATTGCTCTAGATGCACAAAAAATTGCCCACAATAATCATTGTTACCCTGCTCTCTTGGAAAGCTAACTGGAACACTAAAAGAAGCACAGAGATGTGCATCTAATAGCATTTAGTCAATCAGAACTCTTTTGGAACAATATACTCTGGTCAGGTGAAAAAAAAATGAAGCCTTTGCCAACAATTCAGCTTGTCATGTTCAGAGAAAGAAGGGTTGTGTTGATAATCCAAAAACACCTTAACCACAGTGATGTAAGGAGGAGGGAACCTATCACCAAACAGAATTGGTACATATCCTCAAAAGAAACATGAATGGAGTGAGGTACCATTACATATCAATGTCATTAGCCAAGAAACTGAGTTTGGGGAAAAGATGGAGGTTTCAACAAGACAATGACACAAACCATACAGCCAAAATAAATCAACAAAGCAAAGCATGTCCTAGTTGATCTCCTGATTTAAAGGTGACATATTATGTCCCTTTTGCACAAGGTAGCACTGTTCCCTGCAGTCTTAATGAAATGTCTGTGACATGCTTTGATCAAAATACTACAAGAATAAAGCACCACAGCTCTCTTCTCACCCTGTCTAAATAGCCTTGTTCAAAATGGCCAATTTGAGTGCCTGTTCCTTTAAATGATAATGAGCCACTGCTCACCCTACCCCCTCTTTCCCCGGCCAATCAGGTAGCATCTTCCTCATGGATTTTCATTCATAAAGGCAGTTCTCAAGCCATGAGTGAAGATACTCAGATGAGTGGGCGGTATAATTGTAATGAGCGCCTCTTGTGACATAGGAAGGGGGAGGCAAATCTGAATGACTTGTTGAGCACATGTTTTCTGAAACAGGCGGAACAAAATAAATTGACTGTGTTGTTTTATTTCAGAGTTTATGGGCTGGTAGGCACAAAAGACAGCCAAATGTATGTGCACAAGCACTGAAAAAGTTGGGTTCTTCAGAATATGTCTCCTTTAAATCCCATTGAAAATTTATTGAGGATTTTGAAATTGAAAATGATTTCCCAAGAAGAATGGGACAAAACTGAACCACAATGCTGCAACATATTTAAATGTATCTTTGTTTATGCTTATATACTTTTCTGTTCAGATTTGAAGTGTATATTTGTAGTGGAAGTATTTTAAATAACAGAAACAAAAGTGTCTGAATAATTATTTTTCCTTCACTGTTTCCTTCCTTACATTTTTGTGGTTATAAAAAAAAAAGTTTGAAAGGTATTTCTTCCTGGCAGGAATTCACTGCCGAGTATTTATAGGTTGTTGTTTGTTTGTTTGTTTATGTTTAACTGTATACACTGAACTATGAGCTTTTTGTTCTTTTCTTTCTTTTTTCTATTGCCTGCTTTTTGGCATTCTTTTTTAGTTTCATATTTGTCCATTCATTAAGGGCCAAGCACCAATGGGGCTGGAAGCCTACTGCTTTTGTGTTATTTTATTATTATTATTATTATTATTATTATTATATGCTGGAAGTCTGTGGCAGCCTCTGTAATTGTACAGTAAAAGGTTGTGAATTTTGCCACACTGATGTATAGTGGGGCGGCAAGGTGGTGTAGTGGTTAGCGCTGTCACCTCACAGCAAGAAGGTCCTGGTTCGAGCCCCGTGGCCGACGAGGGTCTTTCTGTGCGGAGTTTGCATGTTCTCTCTGTGTCCGCATGGGTTTCCTCCAGGTGCTCCGGTTTCCACCACAGTCCAAAGACATGCAGGTTAGGTTAACTGGTGACTCTAAATTGACCGTAGGTGTGAATGTGAGTGTGAATGGTTGTCTGTGTCTATGTGTCAGCCCTGTGATGACCTGGCGACTTGTCCAGGGTGTACCCCGCCTTTCGCCCGTAGTCAGCTGGGATAGGCTCCAGCTTGCCTGCGACCCTGTAGAACAGGATAAAGCGACTAGAGATAATGAGATGAGATGAGTTTTCACAGACCACAGTTTTTGCCAGTCTGCATAGACAAATAGTGCAACAATTTAAGAATAACATTCCTCAATGTAAAATTGCAAAGAATATGGGGATCACATCGTCTAGGGTACATAATATCATTAAATGTTTTGGAGAATCCAGAGAAATCTCTGTCCGCAAGGGACAACACCACGGGCGATTGCTGTAAGACAACGAGGGAGGCTCAGCCTCTAAAAATGACGAACATCGTGTAGGATGAATTGCGCTAGGTTTATGTTATAGCCGACCTTATAACATTGCTATTTCAGATCCAGAATCATAGAAATATATGTGCTCAACCCACTACAGTGCGAAATAATTCACTTATAACTTTAATGTGTGCGTGAGTTTTTCCCCCTCGTGACAGCGCGATGCAGCCCAGCCTCAGTGGACTTCAATGGCATTTGGGAGCTCTGCGCTTTTCAAGATCAAAATGCAAGACGATTATTGGACAAATACTGCGAAACCGCCCGCCCACGGACTCTCACGGACTCCCAGCCTCAGTGGACTTCAATGGCATTTGGGAGCTATGCGCTTTTCAATCTCAAAATGCAAGACGGTTATTGGACAAATACTGCGAAAATGCCCGCCTACGGACTCCCAGCCTCACATGGGAGGGACATGGCAGTTTCCGCGAGGAGACTGGTTGTTAAGATTGCGCTGCGTGCTGTTCAGATGCGTTACCAGGAGATCTCCGAGGACAAGAAGAGAGCGAACCACATGAGTCTAAATCAATCTGGTTTATTCTCTGCGTGTCCTGACACATAGCTGCGTCAGGGCGTATATATACACACTTCTGCATAGGGAGTATCAGCAGTAGAAAGTTATGGAATGTGTTTTGCACACTCAGTATCAAGGTCACACAGGAGTTATGCACAGTTCAATAACCGCGAGAACATACTCTTTTGCTTTTCTCTGTACCTTCTAGTTTCACTGAAACCACATTCCTGGTTCCTCCTGTTCTAGGGGGTGTATGGTCTGCTCTTTCATGTATAATAAAACAACTCCTTATATGGTGAGTTGACCAGGATATGAAATAGGAACAGAACATACGAAAAGTACAAAATGTACAGAGCAGCACGTATTATCTCTGGCCTAAAGTTAACCCTAAACTGCTACACTACACGACAGTCACCCTTGGGCCGCGCATTTACAAGAGTAGGTTTAGGAGTATTCAGGATTATATTCTTACAATCCCCTCTTTAATACTCTGACGCAAGCCCAGAGTATTATTCACACCCCAGTGTATTGACAACCTTACCTCTGGGTCTGTATTGTCTGTCAGGAAAACCTTAATTTGAGTATACGAGGGCCACAGGCTGAGCCATGTCATATTAACCTTAGAATAGTTAGATGGGGCTATTCGGACCGGAAAAGGATCGCTGCTGTCATGGGGTAACAAAGAACACACATAACAAGGTATACTCATATTCATTGATGTTTTTACAGTGAAGTTTATATATTTCCAAAACTCGTTATCCCTTGGGTCCCGGTGTATTGCTTGTGCGGGTAACCCTGCCCCAAGCGTTGAGATCAGCACGATGATGAAGAAAGTCATACTGGTCACTGACTTTGTTCTCTAATGCTCACAGGGTGCAGACGGCGAAAAATATCACAGGCTCCCGTGCTTTTCAGACTCTTCAGCCCAGAACTTTGCAAGACTCACCAACCATCCCCTCTTTGTAGATCAGCCGAAACTGGATTGCTCCAGATGCTGGAAGGGGATCCCTGAAAAGGCCGTCAGCTATTGTCACAGCAACTTTCTGAAACACAAAAGTCTGTTAAGCATCAACAATATAGATTTCTATTACATTGGAGCCTTCTTTATTCTGCTGGCATGGATCCACTGTGGAAAAAGGTCCGTTAGTACAGCCGTGCGAGTTACAGCGAGTACATCGGTGGGCCCACTGTAGGGTGACTCCTCCATGGGAGCGTTTAGTTTAGCGAATCTCTTTACTAAAACTCTGTCCCCTACCTCAAAGGGGTGAGTGTGTGCCTCTGGAATGGGAGGCTTTTTGGAATTTACTCTCGCCCAATACTCATCCAGCACCCGCATGAGACCCACCGCGTACTCGCTGAGATGTACTTCAAGATCACCCGTTCCTATAACCTGCATGCCTCTACGCCAAGGGACAGGAAAGGGGCGTCCCATGACGAGCTCGTACGGAGATAAATTGTCGAGAGCGACCTGAGCAGTCATGCGCATATCAGCGAGGACCAACGGTAAAACTTGGACCCAATTTTTCGTGCCTGCGTCTTGCATAGCCTTACGCAACTTACCCTTAATTGTTCTATTCGCACGCTCCACAATGCCAGAGGACTGTGGATGGTATGGGATATGAAAACGCCAATTGATCTTGAGGTCTTTACATAGCTCCTGCGTTACCTTAGAGGTGAACGGCGTTCCCTTATCAGAGTCAATTCCTACCGGAAGACCGTAACGTGGGATAATTTCCTGTGTAAGTTTGTTCACTGCTGTTCGGGCGTTCTCTTTGCTGCACGGGAAAGCCTCAATCCACCGTGAAAATTTGTCAATCATGACCAAAAGGTATTTGAACGGGCCCTGCTTTGGCATGTGAGTGAAGTCGATCTGCCATTCTTGGAAAGGCGTGTCGGGTATGGGAAGGTGCTGATGTACCGCGCCTGGTTTAGATAGATTATTCTGGGCGCACGTTAAACACTTGTCCAGAATGTTGTGTGCGTCTGTGTGCAAATTATTGATGCAGAATGTTCTGTTCATATCCTCCACTACCCCTCTTCGGCCGCGATGAGTGGGACCATGGAACTCGCGGACGAGAAAGGGAGTACAGTGACGAGGTAAACAAAGACGGCCCTGTGCGTCAAGCAAAACGCCACTCTTCTCTGTCGCGCCCTGGGCGTCCCAGAACTGTGTATCTGCCACAGAGGCCGAGGCCTGGATAGAAATGAGATCTATGTCAGGTAAGACAGCGCTAACCATGCGATCAGTAGAAACTAAAGCGCAATTAAAGCCTGGAGGCAGGACACCGGATGCGGCTGCAGCTTTAGCGACTCGATCAGCGAATGAATTGCCCTTTACTTCAAATGAGTCCCCTCTTGTGTGCGCGCGTGTCTTAACAATGGCCAACGTGCACGGAAGGAGACAGGCGGTGATTAAATCAGTAACAAGTGAAGAATGAGAAATGGGCTTACCGTTGGCTGTCGTAAACCCCCGAGACGCCCAAATGCGGCCGAAGTCGTGCGCCACGCCGAAAGCGTAGCGTGAGTCGGTGTAAATAGTAACGTCTGTGTCTTGAGCCAAAATACATGCGCGAGTCAAAGCATAGAGCTCCGCAGCCTGAGCAGAAGAAAAAGGCAAAGAATGAGCTTCAACAATTTCATCAGGGAGGCGACAGACAGAGTAACCACACAGGAACACACCATCCGCAGGGCGGGAACAGGAACCATCTACAAAAAGAGAATCGCCTGTAGAAAGAGGGGTGGAGTGTAAGTCTGGGCGGATGCTAGTTTCAAAAACGATATTAGAAAGACAGTCATGTGAGTCAAACGCAACATCGTCATCCTGTGAGTTAAGAAGACGCTGAAGAGCGTGGGCGACAGAATCAAACGACGAGGAGGGCTTAACAGTGAGATGCTCTGTGGCCAAAAGAATAAACTCATAGCCAGAGCGACGCTGAGCAGACAAATGCTGAGTGCTAAGATTCCGCAGAATGTACACGACGTCATGTGAAGTGTGTAAAATGAGCGGATGCGACAAAACAAGTTTTTCAGCGTCCGTGACCATGAGAGCACACGCAGCAACAGCCCTAAGACAGCCAGGAAGCCCTTGTGCCACAGCGTCAAGAGTTTTAGACAGAAACGCGCAAGGTCGCATGCCCCCCCCGTGCTCCTGAGCCAGCACCCCAGAGGCGGTCCCCTTCTGATTGCACACATACAGGTGAAACGGCAAACGATAGTTCGGCAGCCCGAGAGCAGGGGCGGAGCACAAAGCTTGCTTCAGAGCCTTGAAGGCCGTTAGCATGTCCTCAGTCCAGACCAGGGGCTGAGTCAAAGGATCTGAGTGACTTATAGCTGAACGCAAACACTTGTCATAGATTGAACAGTCAGGGATCCATTGACGAGACCTTGAAACCCTTCTGCGCCAGGAGTGTGAGGAGAGACAATGTGGCGGCAGCACAAGCGTCTTGATCCTCCGCCGTTACCAGAAGATCATCCGCGTACTGGAGCACCGTGGAGCCCCGGGGAAGACAGAGATCAGCCAGCGCGTCCCGCAATACGGCAGTGAAGACCGCCGGTGAGTCAATGAAACCCTGTGGCAACCGCGTCCACGTGTATTGTCTTCCCCTGTGTGTGAAAGCAAACAGGGGCTGAGTCTCATGGCCCACAGGAACACTGAAAAAGGCAGAGCACAAATCAATCACAGAGAAATAAGCATGGTCACACGGAATAGAAGACATAAGAGAAGGAACGTCAGGGACCACTGGAGCCACGGGAACGATGAGTTCATTTATTTTACGTAGATCTTGAGTGAGGCGCCATGTGCCATCCGGTTTTGGGACCGGGTTCACTGGGGTGTTATACGGGCTGACACAAGGAACCACGACACCTTGCTGCAAAAGAGATTGTAGAATATTGTCAATACCATCGAGCTTACTAGGAGACAGAGGGTATTGTTTAACATAAACAGGTGTAGAGTGTTTAATAACAGCTTCATACGGAGAGCAGCTCACAGAGCCCACATCGTCCTTATGATCCGCCCACAGGGTGTTAGGAAGAGCAGAGAGAACAGGGGAAAGAGCTTGGGACGTACAAGCAGCGTTCAGAATGTTATGTGGCAGCACAGAACTGGATAGAGCAAAAACATCAGGCGGAGCACCGTCCGGAGTATCAACAATCATGTGTGAGCCGCTAAAGGAGATCGAGAGTCCGAGAAGACTCATGAGGTCGCGACCTAAAAGATTAAAAGGGCACTCTGGCATAAAAATGAAAGAGTGTGAAAAACGCAATGAAGGGTCCAGAGTGCAGATGACAGGTAAGGGTGGTGTACAACTAGAGTCAAAAGGAACCCCTTCTATCCCCACAGAGCTAACAAACCGTGTAGATAAAGGACCCTCATAATCCCTCCCTACTGAGGACATAGTGGCCCCAGTATCAAGTATAAACGGATACTCCCTTCCTGCCAAACACAGAGGCACAAGAGGGAGCTCCGCGTTACGAGGAGAGCTAAAAGAGAGATTTAACATGGCAACGGCTGTGGATTCCGTACCCTGGGGGCAGCCCTATAGCGGGGCGTGATAGCGCTGGTCCTGTCCGTTATTCTGCCGATAGCCCTTAGGTCCGGGATTCTGGCCTTGCAACACATCCCCTAATTCTCCCGTCCTACTCTGCTCATCCCTCCGCCGCGCATAGCATTCCCTCATCCAGTGGCCCTCCTTTCCACAATAGTGGCACCTGCCTGTTTTCTTCCGGTTCCCACCCGACCATGTGCGAGGCCCGGTGCGTGTTTTGTCATTATTATGACGATACGACCCGGGGCCCTGTGGGGCCACAGATAAACATGCTTTATTAGTCTTACAATCTAACAACCCATCACTTTCCATTGTCCTCAACCGTTCACCCGCTTGGCGAAGGACCAAATGAGTCCTATCGCTCAAGTGATGTTTCAAAACGTTCTGAACCTCAGGGCGGCAGTTAGATAAAAAGGTGGACAGGAACATTGGATTGGGTTGAGTCATGTCCAATTCTAACCCACCCAGGTGCTGCCAAACTTCACCAAAACGTTTCCAAAAAGCCGACGTCACTTCTGACTTTTCCTGTTTACAGTTAGTAACCTGCGACAGATCACGGTTCGCTTGTTTCATAGCCAGTAAATACCTAGTTAACTGCTCACGCAGGAGCTGCAAAGCATTCGGTGTGTCCCTCCAAAAAAATGTCGACACGGTGCGCTGACGCGGACGGCCACCTTCCTGAGCCGGAGCTATTTCTTCCTTTATATTCATAGCGACGTCATTTCTAGGTTGCAACACATCGACTATTTCGAGCAAACGCTCCTCATCATATAATCTGTGTCAACTGATGAGGTGTTCAAGTGTGCGAGCTGTACAAGGTGTTTTGGAGTTTGTGTGAGCTGATCTGAACAGAGCTGCCAGACATACACATACAGAGGGCTTCCAAACCCATACTGCACACCGCACATTTCACTTACTTCAATAGTTAGTCCATCTGGAGTGGATGTGAGATTTACTTCTAATTTGCACATTAAATCATGTGCTAACAAATTTACTGGACATGTATATGAGATGAGGAATGAGTGGGACGTAACTATTCCTCCCTCGCTTTACATGGGAGGTTAACTGAGAAAGTTTTGGTTTTAGAATAGCCTTTAAAACAGGTCTCGGGGTGTAAACACCCTTTGATTTATCCCATACCTTCTTCATGTCAAACCATTTATCATACCCTGCGCGCATATAAGGGCGGTCCCAATCCGGATCGCCTAAGCTTTCATAAATCATACGGTGCGCTGAAGCAAGAAAGCCTGGATTAAACGTCCCATCACGGGGATACGATGGAATCTGAGGATTTGCCTCCGTCCACCCAGCCAAATTGTCCAGCCACGGCGTAACGTAATAGCCTAAACCACACTTATTCATCCATTCCGCTGGGGTGTCTGTGACCTCAGGTTTAGGATACGAGCCCCCCATCGTACATTAAAGCAAACGGATCTGAACAGAAACAAACAGCAGATATTTATCTAAATTTCTATAGCACGCTCTTCCTGGACTCGAACCAGGGAAAACAAAGCCCTCCTTAGGGCACTACACAAATTTCTATAGCGCGCTCTTCCTGGACTCGAACCAGGGAAAACAAAGCCCTCCTTAGGGCACTACGGAACTACTTCCAACCAGGTAGTCAATCAAACATGTCTTACCTGATTGAGAGTATCACGTCGGGGTCACCAAATTGTTAAGATTGCGCTGCGTGCTGTTCAGATGCGTTACCAGGAGATCTCCGAGGACAAGAAGAGAGCGAACCACATGAGTCTAAATCAATCTGGTTTATTCTCTGCGTGTCCTGACACATAGCTGCGTCAGGGCGTATATATACACACTTCTGCATAGGGAGTATCAGCAGTAGAAAGTTATGGAATGTGTTTTGCACACTCAGTATCAAGGTCACACAGGAGTTATGCACAGTTCAATAACCGCGAGAACATACTCTTTTGCTTTTCTCTGTACCTTCTAGTTTCACTGAAACCACATTCCTGGTTCCTCCTGTTCTAGGGGGTGTATGGTCTGCTCTTTCATGTATAATAAAACAACTCCTTATATGGTGAGTTGACCAGGATATGAAATAGGAACAGAACATACGAAAAGTACAAAATGTACAGAGCAGCACGTATTATCTCTGGCCTAAAGTTAACCCTAAACTGCTACACTACACGACAGTCACCCTTGGGCCGCGCATTTACAAGAGTAGGTTTAGGAGTATTCAGGATTATATTCTTACACTGGTGATTGGTGAAAGCGGCCGGATATTTTCTTTGATTGACAGCTCGTTTCAACTATAGACAGGCAGCAGTGAATTTCAGTTCAGTCCCATGCGGATTCGCAAGTGGTGTGGTGTATTGTAAGAGATCAGCTTACATTTCGATTTCATTCATTACATACGGTTTCTACCAGCTTTTTTAGTTTGTATATATTTTCATTGTAAATAAAGTGTAAATATAGTGTTAAGTTTGCTATCTTAGTTCCAGAAATTTCGTTTATTTGAGTGACTGAACTTGAACTTGAGGGGGCTAGTCAGCTTGCAAGAAAGCTGCGCACGGATGCCAAGCATTGCTGATTTAATTTTGGCGAAGCCATTTGCCAGTCTTCCTTTCGAGGAAAAAATTAAAATTAAAGAGTAGGGTAGACCAACGTCTCAAATTGACTTGGTGAAAAAGGTAGGGAATAATACTCGTTCCTTTCAGCTCTCCTGGTACTAGAAAGTGAATTGGCTAACAGCAAGTTCAGTGACGAGGAAAATGTATTGTTGGCCATGCCTCTTAATTAAACCCGGATCCGTGATTTGGTCAATCGTGGGCTAGTGACCCACATCAACAACAGTAAATAGGCTACTTTAGTAATATGCCATGGATGGACCAAAAATATAGAATCAATTTAAAATGTTTATGCTGAGTATATTATATTGGAATATATATTTTTCTGGATATGAATTAAACACAGCTACAATTTGGAAAACATTGTTAGACAAAAACACAGCCGAGAACATTTCACACTACAGACCTGGATTAAAAGTGAAGGGTTATCAAAATTGTCAATAAAAAATTTCTCAGTCAAAATAAGTAAAATATAGGGAAAGTGTCATTGAATGAAATGTGTGGCACCCAGCTCTATGTTTGGCTCCCCAAGGTCAGTGCTTGTGCCTATTCCAGAACACTCTGCTGTTACTGCTGAGGTTCCTGACAAAGAGCTGCTTTCAATAATGATCAATTTTTAAACAGCATGCCACAATTTTAAAATATAAAATGTTAAAATATACCCCTCCCCCCCAACACCACCATCATGTATATTGGACAGTAGGCTAATGGGCCAAAAGAACCTGTTATTTCACAGTTTGTGACCCTGCCAACAATCAGCCAGATCAGAGGCAAGAGTATGGGCAAAATTGATGTGTTTTTTCTTTTTTCTTTTAGAATCTGGAAATATTGTAACCGACCAGCCTCCCCTGTTTGAAAGACTACCAGCCGCCACTGGACAACACCGAAAACCAACATCGGATGCCTGTGATTTTCACGCCCTCAGGCAGCACCACATTGCAAACAGACATGATTCTGTAGTGAAAATCATTGCATGGACTCAGGAACACTTCCAAAATCCATTGTCTGTGAAAACAGTTTGTCACTGCATTGATAAGTGCAAGTTAAAACCATATATAAACAATATCCAGAAATATTGCTGACTTTTCTGAGCCCAATCTCTGTAATGATGAACTGAGGCAAAGTAGAAAACTGTCCCAAGGTCTGATCAATCAAAAGTAGAAATTCTTTTGAGAAATCATGGACACCACATTCTCCAGGCTAAAGAGGAGAGGGACCATCCAGCTTGTTATCAGTGCACAGTTCAAAAGCCACCATCTGTAATGGTATGAGGGTGCATTAATGCACATGACATGGGTAGTTTGTACATCTGGGAAGGCATTATTAATGCTGAATGATATATCCATGTTTCAGAGCAATATTGCTGCCATCCAGACAAAATCTTTTTCAGGGAAGACCTTCCTTCTTTCAGCAAGACAATGCCAAACTGCTTTCTGCACATATTAAAACTGCATGGTTCCATAGTAAAAGAGTCCAAGTGCTAAACTGGCCTGCCTGCAGTCCAGATCTGTCTCCCATTTAAAACATTTGGCGCATTATGAAAGGAAAAATGCAACAAAGGAGACCATGAGCTGCTGAGCAACTAAAATTGTACATCAGGCAAGAATGGGACAATTTCTCTTTCAAAACTACAGCAATTGGTCTCCTCAGTTCCCAAAAGTTTACAGAGTGTTGTTAAAAGTAGAGGTGATGCAACACAGTGGTAAACATGCCCCTGTCCCAGCTTTTTTGAAATGTGTTGTTGCCATCAAATTCAAAATGAGCATATATTTAAAAAAATAAAACAGTAAGGTGGGCAAAACAGTGGTGTCATGCTATGTAACGTTTGACCCCTCAGGAGCTGCTTACAGTTATATATGTTTTGGGTTTTTTTTTCTTTTTTTTTTGCTTGAGACAGTCTTAATTTTCACTGGCACAACAGTATTTATGTATTTACTTGGTCTAGAGATATTGTTTCTACTGTACTTGTAGAGTTTGTAAGACAAAAAGTATAAAATTTATGAAATTTTCATCAAAATTAGCATTATGGTAGCTCTTCTGGTGTGTTCAGACCAGAAGCAATCGGAAGTCTTTCATTTTCTATGTTAGTCAGCATCACTCAGCAGTGAGCAGTGGCATGACCACTGGCAGTGCATCTTGGTCAGTGGGGCATCAGAATAAAGTTGATGTCAGGGTAACATTATGGAAATAAGCTATGATGTGTTTCAGTGGCAACCAATCAAAATTTAGAACTGCTATGCTCTAGAGCAGTGATTCTCAAACTGTGGTATGCGTACCACTAGTGGTACGCGGGCTCCATTCTAGTGGTACGCCAAATAATTACTTAATTAAATATAAATAAAATTAAAAAAATAAAATGTGAAATACTATCCATAATATCCGAATGGATGAAAATATCTTATCAACCGATGACAAGAAAATGAAAGGAGATACAAATTAAGTTAATAATTTTAAAAAGTTTGCAAGTGCTTCTGAGTAGCCATACGTAGCGTACGTACGCATTCCCGCCGGTTCCGCTGACAGACGGTTATCCGCCATTGGTAGACTAGGCTGTGATGGGAAAAGGTGGAGGTGGCTTTGCTAATTATGACAAGTAGGACAAAATTACTGTCGTGGCTTAAATCCGCGAATGGGAGCGTGGATCAGGAGAGAGGGAGAACTGAAGAGGACGTGTGTGAGCCGAGCGCAGATGCTAACGACAGTGGCAAAACTAGCCCCAGAACTGCTAGCAAACGGCAGAAACCAGTGAGGAGGAAGTATGACGAAAAATATAAAGAAACGGCAAGAACTGCAGCTATGCATAGCCTGTTTTGATTTTTTTTCAAGTACATCAAGTACAGTACTTTTTTTACTTAACATTTAAGTACAGTACAGTTATTGAACTTTTAAGTACATTTTCATTTAATCTTTAAGAACTCTTAATATTTATTTTAGTACAATGTTTATTTCACTTTTATGTGCAATTAATTTTATTTGATTCATTATTTAAGTACAGTGTTTTATTTTCCTATATTTAAACACAGTGTTACTGTTCAAAGTACTGTGTGTAATGTTACAGTGGCTAACAATATTAAATATACTTGTTAAATAAAACCTCCGCCTTGTTTTTAATGAATACTTAGGCCTACTACGCTACTGTATTTTAATATTGATCATTATGGTGGTACTTGGTGAAAAAAGTTTGAGAACCACTGCTCTAGAGAATACTAGAGAAAATATTAGTGTAAATTTTGGTTCCTGTCAAAACATTCCTAACATCAGTGGAGGAGAAATTAATACAATCCCAATTCCAAAACAGTTGGGACTCTGTGTAAACTGTAAGTAAAAACAGAATGTGATAATTTTCAAATCATGGAAACCCTATATTTCAACTAAACTGGCCTGCCTGCAGTCCAGACCTCTCTCCCCTTTAAAACATTTGGTACATTATGAAGCGCAAAATGCAACAAAGGAGACCCAGAACTGTTGAGCAACTGAAATTGTATATCAGGCAAGAATGGGACAACATTTCTCTTTCAAATTTACAGCAATTGGTCTCCTCAGTTCCCAAACATTTACAGAGTGTTGTTAAAAGTGGAGGTGATGCAACATCGTGGTAAACATGCCCCGTCCCAACTTTTTTGAAACTTGTTGCTGACATTCAAAATGAGCATATATTTTTCAAAAAAGATTCAAGATTCAAAGATTCAAAGTGTTTGTCATATGCACAGTAAGGAACATGTCCTCCTGCACAATGAAATTCTTAGTTTGCCGTCCACCATGAATGCCAAATTACAACAATAGGTGAAAGAAATAACCCAGATAGCAAAAGGGCGTTGATTCGACGGGGAATCATCGGCATGTTCTTCGACCATGCGCTGTCGAATCATCGTGGATCACCGGCATTGATTCAACACCGCTTTGCTCATACGAGTTTGCGTTGAAACGACGTTGAAAAGTGGATGGTGGCCGACAGAGAATAGACCCCCTTTCACCCTTTATTCAACTACGGATTTCGGTCGAGTTATAGTTTAATTTTCGGCAATGATTCATCCAACTTTACTTCCTGTTTTATGTACAACAGGAAGGCTACAAATTAAGCAAAACAGGCTAAATTAAACTAGCTACACACACATGCATACTTCAACCATGAAAGTGAAACTTAATTTATATCAATGTGCGTAGGCTACGTCCTGTTTTATGTACAACAGGATATAAAAATGCATGCAACAATGCACCTCTCCTAATGTTTGTCAAGCTATCTAATGAGGCATAACTTTTAACATTTATAAGGAACAGAACACACTTGAACAAGTTCTTAGAAACATTTTATGATTTACTTATAATTTATAATTGTGGCCTATATTCCTCCTGCGGCGCAGACACCTGTACATGGAAACAGAAAAACATAACCAAAATTAATTTGATGCAGCATTGATAAAGAAAGTCAGCAGTAGGCTATGGGTTTCTAAATGCCACCCTACCTCACGTCTCCTCATCCCTCCCTCTCTCTCTGGCGCATACTTAAGCCACTTCTTGATTGCGTCACTAAAAGTAGCGTGTGTGCTCCCTGGCAGCTGCTTTTGTAGAGCATCTGAAAGAAAAAGAACAAAACAACATTGAGACTTTGCATGGTGATAATTGTTAAAGTTTGAGTTGTTAAGACTATGCACGTCACACTCTAGTGGTAGGTGGCAAGTAATGGTACTAGTACAGAAAATATATGTAAAAATCAGAAGCCATAGATGTGAATCTTGTGACAATTTAAACGGGATTAAAAAAAAAAAAACATTTTAATTTCCCCATTGACACAAAGCGGAAATAGAAAGGCCACTACCAGACCGTTCGTCACTCAGTCAGCCTCCCTGGACTTGCCTGCACACCTGCTTTTTCTGAGTAAGGCGCCTGGTGAGTTTCTTAATCCTTTTTAATCCTTTGCATCTTTCACGATATGTTTGTCGTTGTCGTTATAATCGTAATGTTACAGTTAGTGAAGGAGTTATCAAAGAACGTTTAGAAGTAGTGTGCAAGTACTTGCGACAGCTTACTATTTTACCCTCTTTTACAGCTTTGTGCACATGCATAACCTACCAAACAGGACATCATGGATCTTGGTGTCCTTAAACGCAGTTTTTTCCCTCTTTCCAGCCCAGTTAAATTGGCTGGCCAAGCTGTTGACCAGGAGGCTACGCAGCATCCGCCTCACTGTGACCCCTACGTCGGGTCCTCCACAAAGGGCTAAGGTAGACACCTGATAGAATAAAATGTAGCATGAAGACAATAATGAGAAAGTATTCAGTGTTTATCATTGTTTCATTGATTCACAATGATATTAAGTATTTGTGTTTCTTTTTGCAGGTGTTGCAGATGACTGGAAAGGAAAGGTAAGACTCAATAAGTACCATTAGCTGCTTTTGTTTGTCATCTTCCTTCACCAGGGCCTCTGCTGCCAAAAACTCCTCCATGGTGGAGAGTGGGAGCTTGATTACGGGCGATGTCTGGGGTGTGTCTTGTCTCCCCATCTCTCTCCTTAGGGCCCTGACCTCTTGCACCAGCCTTCCTACTTCCCCCTTCAGCTCCCTGTTTTCCTCCCTCAGCTGGCCAAGGAGAGCGATGACTGACTGTGCTGATGCCCATGTCTGTTAAGTAACACCAAACATTAGGACTTTTATTTCATATTGCTGGTCATTTTTGAACAGTGATTACAGTTGATGACTCACCATGCAGCAACTGATTGTTCCCCTGTTGCGATGGCAGAGGTGTGGCTGAAATATCAGAGAGTACAATTTAGTTCACGTCAAGGTGCGCCTTAATTTAATTTCTGTTCTAAATTCACAATTTTCATGTTGATTGATTGATTTCCTCTTTGACTTACCATGGAAGCGGTGACGTGGCTGGGGTGAATCTGAAAAATTGTATAGTCAGTTGATCAAAACACATCTACATAGATATTTGTTTGTTGTTTTGTTTTGTTTTTTTAGTCCTTTATGGCATAAATCAAGGCAATGCATAGTTACCATGGGTTAGTGGCTGGCTGTGAAGGAAAGGGCCTGGCGGGGTTTCTGATGACGGTGAATCTGAAAAATAGTAAGCAGTCAGTTGATCAAAACATATCTTCACTTACTCATTGGTATTTTAATTTCTGGCATAAATAAAGGAAATGCATAGTTACCATGAGTTAATGGCTGGCTGTGAAGAAACAGGCCTGGCTGGGTGTCTGAAGACGGAAATGAAAGCATTATTATTTCAGACAACTTCTAGGTCTTTAGTAGAACAACAACAACAAGTGGTACAGATAGTCACCTTCATTAAGGGAGGGGAATTGCCACTCGCTGTCCAGCTGAGTGGCGTCAATAGATGGTGGCCTCCTCCCCCTACGGCTTGGTCCTGCCTCCTCCTCGCTGTCCTCCTCCAAATACCTTTTGTTTGGTCTTTAAAATAAACCCAGGACCTTACTGACACAGCTCAAAACACAAACGAAACCGTAATTGAACTTATAACTGCAAGTTGTGATTTAAAAAAGAAAACACTTTTACCGTCTTTTCCTTGGCCCCATCTCACCATCATCCGATTGCAGGTCTGCTGTAAGGCAGCCTTCCTCAAGCGATCGGGTCAGGTAACGTCTTGCTTTGGCAAAGGTGCCTGAAAGGGAAGGCAGTCTTAATGAAATTGGCTTAATGCAGTATTGAAGTATTGTCATTGGTTTAATGAAGTAGCTATGCAGCTCACCACAGGTTGCCAGCACCCTTATTTTTTGATGGAATCGCCATCCTTGTCCCGGGGGGGTGCAGTTCATGGCGGCCTTCACAGCTTTGTTTCCACCAAAGGGTGGCCAGTAGCATCCCACTTCTCCGTCAACATCTACCACCCAGCTGGACGACACAACTGCTGCACTCCGGTCTTGGAATTCCACAACTTTCCAAATCTGTGCCATCTATAATAAAAAAAATAAAAAAAGTACTCCATGGAAAGGATAGTTAGTGCCTGCCATCCAGCTGGAGTACTCCAACTGTCCAGATTCCTTCTAATGCATAAGTAAAGATGTGTTTCTTTGTGTGTGTGTGTGTGTGTGTGTGTGTGGTTTTTTTTGTGTGTTTTTTTTTTTCTTCCCATATAGGTTTACGAATGGTGACGAAGAGGGATTGCCACAAAGGTCTCTCCATCTGGGAACAACACACATTTGCCCTGGACAACCTCAAGCCGGTCAACGTTAAGGCAGCTGTCTTTGCCAAATACTCTGTAGCAGCCAATGCTTGTGGAGGGGCAAGGATAGTGGAAATATGACTCCCTCCTCTTGAATTTCATGTAAACCACAAAGACAGAGTCACCATGTTTAATTATGTTTTTCACCATTACGATTTCATTTTTAATCACTAGGCAATCATCGCCCTGCTTTGAAGAAAAACAGAAATCATTGAAATGCACTTTTTTAAACTGCTGGCCAGAACTTAAGTGTTGGGGTAATGGGCCCTCCTGGTGTGGGTGTAACAACTGTGGTTGTGTAGGTGGTGGTGGAAATAAACAAACTGGCTCCTCTGAAAGGCGTTTGACAACCTGTTGTAAAGGTTGAGATGGCTTGCGTAGCATTTTTTTTAGTTTACCCAAATAATTCTCATAAGGAAAGGATGAGATGTTGTCTAAGGAACCATACTGGCGGTACTCATGTGTCAGATGTATTGTTTGATGTACGCTAAACACAATCTCGTCTTTACCATACACCTCTCCAAAATGCTTTACAAAAGCCATTAACAATTTTTCGGAAAAACAAACCATACTTTCAGAAATGTTTGGTGTGAGTAGCAAAAACATGGCCACAGAAAACAACATGAAGTTTTCATAGAGATCTTGTGGAAGAATGTCCCTCAGAACTAATGGCCCACTGTAAATCATAAATTGGCGCAGCTCTGCCGCTTTCCACCTATCAGTTTCGGCGAGTTCACGGGATTTCCGTGCAAATTCAGCTGGAGTATAGGGACGAAGCTGTATTAACTTTTCGGAGATGGCTTTAATGGCTCTTGTAGGCTGCCTTGTAGAGTTTTTCCCCCTCATCCAAAAATGTATCAACTTTTTCATAACGCCAAGGCAACATAAATGCATATAATCTATTGGGAAGGCAGACACCATTTTCACCAGACCCGTCAGAGGACTTCTGTTGATGTGGTGGTCCTCATCTACCATATTTTCAAACTCCTCGTCTGACCTTAGCCTAACATCAGTCTCAGGATACGTCATTTTTTTCTGCCAAATACCAGTCTGATGGCATTTATCGCATCCGGAGTACCCATTATGGCATTTAATTTGTTTTACAAATGCTCGAGCAGGAGCATCACAAATGAAGGATGAAATGGCCACCCTCAGCTTTCTACCTCCAAATGTTACCCCATTGCAAAGCAGATTAGAGAGGTCTTTAACAAACTGCGTCAGATAATCAAACACATTGGAGGGTTTTCCAGGGCCACAAAAGATGCCAACTAAAAACGGTGTTCTGGTGTAATCACAATCAATCAGTGCCAAAATAGGCCAAAACTGAAGCCTGGTGCTTTTGAAAATAGAGAGACCATCGATGTTAAATTGAATTCTTATTGTTTGAATAACATCTGGTAAATGGATGGTGCTTAATTTGGACAAAATTCCCTTTGCCAAGCCAAAATGGAAGTATTCCCCATTACCTACAGTCTGTAATGGTACTGCAGGCTTAGTGCCCAATAAGGTCCTAGCATCCTTGGGCAGTTCAGGGTGGCTTGTTCTCAAAATGGTCAACAGAGCAGTAATGGCAATCAAAGGCACAGAGAATGATGCAGCCCAGTGTTTTAATTTTTGGTGAAGCCCTGACTCTTCAAAAGAGTCACCATCAATATGACTGTCACTGTCACCCTCTGAAGACATGCTACTGCTGTCAGACTCTGCATCACTGCACCCTCCCAACTCAGCAGAATCCCCACCATCTTCATCTAAACCCATTGATGATGCAGGCCTGGGTGATGCAATTGAAGGAGAGACTTGAGCAGCAGGATTACCCAGAGCTGACTCAAAATCGGACAGAATCTGCCTTTCTGACATTTCAGTAGCTGTCACAACACGTCTTCTTTTTGACCAATAAGAAGCCATGTTCTCTCCCCTAAAGAAATAAATGTCTGCAGTACCTTTTGAGGGGATGACGGGGTAGTGGTCTTCAGGTTCCATTGAGGTAAACATGGGGGGAACAAAGACAACAACATTTACGTCATTACATTTGAAATAACCTTACACACACACACACACACACACACACACACACAGTTCAAACAATTGTTTTATAGAAAGTTCTGTTTTAATACCAACAATGTTTTAACAATGTCTGGAGTCATGTTCTAATGGCTGCGACCCATACTGCCCTACAAAGCCAAAAGACCTTAATATCACTTAAGGTCAACATGAGTTATTGCCATTTTTGGAACAGAGGACATCAGTTGTATCATGTGATGAATTATTTCGAGTCATTTCTGTTTTTTTCTGGTAACAATAAGACGTCGTTTTTACCGTAACTTCCAAAAGCAAAGGGAAAACCAAGGCAGAAGCCTGTAATGAGTCTGATGAGTTAAGGTCTTTTGGCTTTGTAGGGCAGTATAGGCCTACAGCGTTACAAAGCCCAGCCCCTCAAGCCGGGTATAGCTACCGGTTATAACCACGGCCTATATACTTGATTGAAATGCTTTGTTTTCACTCCATCAAGACCACTACTTTGACTAGTTTTCGACTAAACAATGCATCTGCATGTTTATTGTATTAGTTGAGGGAATATAAGCAATTTCGTTCGTGGTACCTCAAACAAAGTGGTCACTACAGAAGCGTTGGTAGCTGGATAATCTTTAAAGTTCATGGCCGCGAGGCGCGACCCATGGCTACACAAAAGAACAGGTCAGCTCAAAACGACATGCGACCTAGGCCTACATGCTCGATTTAAACGCTAAGTTTTCACACCAATGCTAAGTTTTCACTCCAACAAGACAACTACTTCGACTCGTTTTTCGATTGAATAATGCATCTGCATGTTTATTGTTTCAAATGGACACACACACACACACGCGTGCACACACACGCGCACACACACACACACACACAGTTCAAACAATTGTTTTATAGAAAGTTCTGTTTTAATACCAACAATGTTTTAACAATGTCTGGAGTCCTGTTCTAATGGCTGCGACCCATAGCGTTACAAAGCCCAACCCCCTCAAGCCGGGTATAGAGCTACCGGTTATACGGCCTATATACTCGATTGAAATGCTTTGTTTTCACTCCATCAAGACAACTACTTTGACTAGTTTTCGACTAAACAATGCATCTGCATGTTTATTGTATTAGTTGAGGGAATATAAGCAATTTCGTTCGTGGTACCTCAAACAAAGTGGTCACTACAGAAGCGTTGGTAGCCTGGATAATCTTTAAAGTTCATGGCCACGAGGCGCGACCCATGGCTACACAAAAGAACAGGTCAGCTCAAAACGACATGCGACCTAGGCCTACATGCTCGATTTAAACGCTAAGTTTTCACTCCAACGCTAAGTTTTCACTCCAACAAGACAACTACTTCGACTCGTTTTTCGATTGAATAATGCATCTGCATTGTTGTTGTTTCAAATGGATACTAGTTGAGGGAAATTTCTCCAACGCGTGATATGACTGAAGTTCATCATAACTTCTTAAACTGCTTGAAATTGTATTCGAAATTCCCTTTATTAATAGTGACTGAATAATGGTACGTACCAGATGTCCAGGGATGAATGAAAATGTAGCGTGGTCCAGTGTTTTTCTCAATGTTGTTTCAATGGTCCAAGCGTAACAGCAGGCCGATCCACAAGAGAGTCGCGATCCAACCGAGTGGTGTGGGAGTTTCACGTGCACCCAGGTATATAATGAAAATGACGTCATCCAGTAAACAGCAGTGGTAATCGCACTGCATTATGGGACATTATGAATTTAATAATTATAATTATAAATTAGAATTAATTTATGATCATCTTGGAAATGTTAAGTTATTTGCAAAAAAACTTTCAAAGATAGGTCAAATCCATTGCTGAGTTAAGAAAGTAAACTGGTTTTTGTTCTTTTTTTATCATTTACTTATCATTATCATTTACTCGTATCTATGTGTAAGCAGGATAAGACAAACAGTGGCAATTTATATTCTGAACAATTAGTTGCTCATCCTACCAATGTTGAAAACTGGCCGGCAAAAGTGACGATGGTTCAACATCGTATATTCGACCTTCTCTGACGGTCGACAGATCAACCTTTACCCACGGTGATTCAACAGTGATAAATCGACCTTCTCCAATGGCGGAGAAATCTACGTTTCACAGCGCCATTTCAGCGTTGATTTTCTGACTTACGACGGAAACCGACCATTTTGACCAAGAATCGGCGCCGTTTCAACGTCCCTCTGCTATCTGGGAATACAAAGTAAAAGCAATGTAGTGCAAAATAAAAGCAGTATAATACAAAAATAAAAGTAATATAGTACAAAATAAAGGTAATATAGTGCAAAATAGGCAGTATAATACAAAAATAAGGCAACGATAGAATGTAGCAGCAAAAATCAATCAAATGTCTCAGTTTCAACATTTGATATGTTGTCTTTATACTATTTTCAATGAAATATAGGATTTCCATAATTTTTAAATGATCGCATTTTGTTTTTAGTTCATCACATCACAGGCCAGGCTGGATGAGCTTATGCGATCATTTGTCATCTGTTGTCCGTCCATCTTCCGTCCGTCTTCCATCATCACCCATCCACAATTTACAAAAATCGCTACTCCTCCTACAGGATTGATTGAATTTCGATCAAACTCACAATGTTCCCCAGGTGGGTGTGTATAAAAGTTGTCAAGATGGTGGCACCACCTGTCATATTTAACATTTTATGGACATTTGAAAATTTTAGGTGAGTCGTCACACCAAATACTACTGTTTGTAAACTGCGAGGATGTTTTCACTGAAACACACCCAGAAGACTCTAAAGACATATTCCAACAAGAATTGTTCACCAGGTGGCACCGCCTACCATGGATGAAGCTACAGAGCGGTCTCATGCAATTTCATGAAAATCGCTACTCCTACAGGAGTGATCAAATTTTGATCAAACTCATATGGAATGTTCCCTGGGTTGGTATGTATAAAAGTTGTTAAGATGGTGGGGCCACCTGTCATTTAACATTTTATGGGTGCTTGAAAATTTGGGGTGACTCATCACCCCAAACACGACTGTTTGTAAACTGCGAGGAAATTTTCACTGAAACTCACCCAGAAGACTCTAAAGACATACAACCCCAATTCCAAAAAAGTTGGGACAAAGTACAAATTGTAAATAAAAACGGAATGCAATAATTTACAAATCTCAAAAACTGATATTGTATTCACAATAGAACATAGACAACATATCAAATGTCGAAAGTGAGACATTTTGAAATTTCATGCCAAATATTGGCTCATTTGAAATTTCATGACAGCAACACATCTCAAAAAAGTTGGAACAGGGGCAATAAGAGGCTGGAAAAGTTAAAGGTACAAAAAAGGAACAGCTGGAGGACCAAATTGCAACTCATTAGGTCAGTTGGTAATAGGTCATGCTGAAAGGTATATCCAGGTTCTAGAGCAACATATGCTCCCATCCAGATGACGTCTCTTAAAGTTTCAGGGAAGACCTTGCATTTTCCACCATGACAATGCCAAACCACATACTGCATCGATTACAGCATCATGGCTGCGTAGAAGAAGGGTCCGGGTACTGAACTGGCCAGCCTGCAGTCCAGATCTTTCACCCATAGAAAACATTTGGCGCATCATAAAATGGAAGATACGACAAAAAAGACCTAAGACAGTTGAGCAACTAGAATCCTACATTAGACAAGAATGGGTTAACATTCCTATCCCTAAACTTGAGCAACTTGTCTCCTCAGTCCCCAAATGTTTACAGACTGTTGTAAAGAGAAAAGGGGATGTCTCACAGTGGTAAACATGGCCTTGTCCCAACTTTTTTGAGATGTGGTGTTGTCATGAAATTTAAAAATCACCTAATTTTTCTCTTTAAATGATACATTTTCTCAGTTTAAACATTTGATATGTCATCTATGTTCTATTCTGAATAAAATATGGAATTTTGAATCTTCCACATAATTGCATTCTGTTTTTATTTACAATTTGTACTTTGTCCCAACTTTTTGGGAATTGGGGTTGTATTCCAATGAGAATTGTTCACCAGGTGGCACGACCTGCCATGGATGCGGCTACACAGGTGTCATATGCAATTTCACAAAAATCATTACTCCTCTTCCAGGATTGATCGGATTTCAAACTCACACACAACAACAGTGGCCGGGATGAGTTACAGCCTCATTGAGGCTATTTTTATTTACAGTTTACACAGCATCCCAACTTTTTTGGAATTGGGGTTGTAATTGCAGTGGCATGTTTCCCCATTATTTATGGCGCAGCTTTAATGTAGGCTACTGTATTGTTGGCTACTTTAATGTAGGCTACACACAAGGAATATTACCGTTCGTTAAAAACCAAGGCTAGTAAATATGTCCTATAAACTGCATGTTGAAATTTGACTTGGCACTAAGCATCAACACAAAAGTGACACTGTACAAATGACTTTTAATTAGTTTATGTTGTTAGTTTATTTTCTTCCCAAACATGTACTCAATTGTTCGTTATTCACCCTCATCAATCAATTGCTTACCTTTACATTTAAAAGATTTCATGTGTTTAACTTATACCCTACTTGTAGTCAGTTGGCACAAACATTTTTAGCAATAAGATTGATATCCTGTGAGAGACAGACTCCCATCGAACCCATTTCAAAATCAATTACATAATTTGAAGCGTCTTAAAAGACAGTAAGTACACAATTCTGTACCCAGTGGTGGGTACAGAACCAGGTAGGGCATACAGTAGTTAGTTTAGGCAGGCCACTGAGGTGGTACTTAGCTCCACCCCTGCTTATACCTTTCTGTAAACTTTCAGAACCCATGGATGTGTCCAGACTTACATTCTTCAATCTCATAAATACCTACTTTTCATATTAGTTTTGACTGTGATTTGGCTGAAGTTAATGAATAAGTAAGAACAGTGTGGCAGTAGGGGCATGGTCAAGATCATGCTGGTGCCTGTCACGATCCAGTTCAGGGGCAAAAAGCATAATGTGGAGGTGCCAGTTAGTCCTCACCTCACCCATTCACTAACCCTGGGGACAAATTGGCTGGGGTTTAAAACATTAATAAAGCACTTATTTGTGGATGGGTGATGCTGTAGTGCACCTCGGGGGGATTCTGATGTGGCATTATCTGGGGAGGCATTCCCAGGGCCGTTTTGCATCAGTCCCGCATCATGGGGACCCAGAGAGTGGGGAGGACTATCCATTATCCGCAGGGATTTCGCATTGGAACAGTTGCAAGATGATATTTCGTGGCACGTGTTTGACCAAGTGAGAATGATCAATGGTCAAAACCTCCAGCCGAACATTGCACTCTCCTACCCATATTTTTCTGTTATTAAAGATAGGTTATACTGAGTGATGCAGGACAATCAAACAGTAGAAGAAATGACCCAGTTGTTAGTCCCAAAGAGCCATAGGGAACTTTTATTCCATTCAGCCTATCATAATCCCATGGCAGGGCATTTAGGTCAGGATAAAACACTGAACCGGCTCATGGTCCAATTCTATTGGCTGGATATTCCTGGCAATGTATGTAAATGGTGCACAGCATGTCATGAATGTCAGCTGGTGAATCTGCTGGCCACCCCATAAGTGCCATTGCACCCATTATCTTTGATCGAGATCCCCTTTGAAAGAATTGGCATGGATCTCTTTAGGTCATTAGATTGATCTGCATAAAGGCATCGCTTTGTGTTAGTCTTAGTGAATTATATAACACAATACCCAGAAGCAGTGCCACTACCAATACCATATTTCTGTATGCAGTGTTGCGGAAGCACTCATCTATGTTATCTCCCGAGTTGGGATTCCAAAAGAAATCCTGACTGATCAAGGCACAAAGTTTATGTCATGCACATTTCACAAACTGTATGAATTACTGGTGTTAAATCGATTTGTACCAGTGTTTACCATCCACAAATGGGACGGCTGATGGAACAATTTAATCAAAAGCTTAAAAACATGATCTGTAAATTCATTCATAAGGATGCTAGAAACTGGGACAAATGGGTCAACTTCCTTTTATTTGCAGTGCAAGAGGTCCTGCAAACCTCCATAGGATCTTGCTCATTCAAATTATTGTATGGTCATAAACCTGGTGGCGTCCTAGATGCCATCATGGAAACTTAGGAGGAGGAAGCTGCAGTACTAATAGCAGAAATGAAATTCAGTATGTTCTTGACCTGAGAGCAAAACTCCACATGCTGAGTCACATAACCCAGGAGAAGTTGTTACAAGCACAAGAACAGCAATCCTAGCTTTATAATTGGGGGGCACAGCTATGTGGATTTGCCATGGGAGTTAAAATACTCATTTTACTCTCCATGTCAAACTCTAAATTACTCACAAAGTAGCAAGGTCCCTTTGAGGTCACATGGCGAGTCAGAGAAGTCGACTATCAAATCAGGTGAACAGATAGAGTCGATGCACTTCAAATTTACCACCTCAGTCTCCTGAAACCATGAAGAGATGAGGTTCCTGTGGATCTGGCGACAGTGGTTCCTGAGAGGGAGGAGATGGAACTGGAGATAAGTCTAAAAAGTGCATCCCATTTCACTCTGGTCCCCTGTGGAGACCACCTCTTACTGTCCCGGAGAGCACAGGTTGCAGCTTGCAGGAGGAATTTTGCAAGGTGTTTTCACCCCTGCCTGATTGCACTAATCTCATAGAGCACCACACTGAGACTCCTCAAGGGTTGGTGGTGCTCAGCCACCCATATCGTCTCCCTGAACACACACACACAAAAAAAAAAAAAGTGCTTCACAATGAACTCAAATCTATGCTTGATATGGGAGTAATTGAGGAGTCGCACAGTGACTGAAGCAGCTGGTTTTGGCAGCATTTACAACATCTAAGGGTTGTCCTTAGATGACATGCAGGACTCACAGCAAACCAAAAAAAGTGTGCAATTAGATAGGTGGAAGTATGGCTTCCACTTAGGTTATGGGCAGGTGTGTTCCCAAATTGATAAGACTGCAGTGATTGTGGCCTGCCCAAGACCCAAGACCAAAAAGGGGTGAGGTAGTTCCAGGGGCTGGTTGTCAGGAGGTTTGCACCTAATTTTTTGGATGTCACCAAGCCATCACTGAAGGGGGGAGTCACAACTGACATCACTGAAAAGGGGCACCAGATCTGGTTCAGTGGGTGGAGCTGTGCAAACGGGCTTTTGTCCAGATTAAAGCGATTTTGTGTGGGGGCCCGTTGTTGCATACTCTTGACTTTGTTCTCCCTTTTGTCTTGCAGACTGACACATCAGAAAGAGGGCTGTGGCCCTTTTATCCCAGGTGGTGGAGGGGGAGGAGTGTCCCATGCTGTACAACAGCCACAAGCTCATAGTACAAGAGATGAAATACAGCGTGATTGAGAAGGAGTGCCTTGTCATCAAATGGGCAGTCCTCACTCTCCAATACTACCTGCTGGGATGCCCTTTCACTTTCTATTCCAACTAATGGCTCTACTGCATGAAGAATGCCAAAGTGTAGATCATTCATTGATATTTAGCTCTTCGGTTCTTTAAGTTTGAGGTGGTTTACAGGCCGGGGGCACAGATGGTGGTAGTGGATTACCTCTCCTGCCAGGGAGGAGTCAGCTGCAGACCAGATGGCTCCCAGACCTGAGTCAGGCGATGGGGGTATGTGGCAATGGGGGTGTGGTCGAGCATCAGTTGTGGGTGGCAGGTAACTTGTGATAAGTTTCACCTGTTTTTGTTTACTGGCAATTTACTTTTATTTGTTTCTTGTGTTCTTTCAGAGTGAAGCCAGTAATCAGAGAGAGAGAGAGAGAGAGAGAGAGAGATGAGCTATTCAGTGCCGCATTTTTGCAAAACAAACAAAACTAAAGTCACTGAAAAGTGAAATCTTATGTCCAGGTCAGACAGCAGGCTGCAACTAGTTTTCAACTACTTGCATCTACCTGCAATAACAAAATCGCAGGTAGACGCAAGACTGGTCTTGTGTCAATGCACGACAACGCAGATAATGGCAGTGTTGCAGAGGGTCTTTAGTAGAAGCAGGTTGACACAACTGGATCACGATCTGTTTGCATTTCAGCTGTTATTCATTTCCAATTGGTGCAAATAGCATGTTGATGCATGTAGAGGCAGGCGGTCATGCAACGCTTGAGCAACCAATCACAGGTTGAAGCAGTTTGGAGTGTGTGGAGAAGAAGAGAGGAAGGCAAAAACACATGTTCACACAAACTCTGGGACTTCCACAATACTCAGTTTATTAACTTACTACAGCAAAATTCTCAGAGTTAATTTCCCAGTGTTAAGTAAAAGTGTTAAAATATAGAGCTGAAATGACACTGTAAAACACTGTAAATTTAAAAGTAAACACTTCCACTTAACTTTAGGAAGTGTTAAATTAACACTGCAGAGATTGGGACAAAATAAACACCAGCATAGTGTTAAAATTGACTCTCAGAGTTGATTTAACACTATAAAATTTGCTGTGTACACTTCAACCTTACCATGCCTGGTTGAATGGCTCTATCTTATCATACATGAACAAAATAGAGGTCACACATTCCCTAAACGTTACTCTTGAGTTGAGGAGCGAAAAGAAAAAGAGCTCATTAACAGACACCCATTTCCAGCAAGGTGCATGGCTCAACTAACAGAAAACACAAGCGCGAGCTGATGATGCCACCTCTCTAGGTAACATAGCATTTTGACTGTTACAACGTCTGACCACAATGAAGGATTTGGTGCAAAATGCCTGTGTCCACTCGCCACCCGACCAATCGTGGGTCTCAGCATGCGTCTTTCTGTTATCTGAACTGGGCAAAAGTAAAAATAAAACAAACCTTGAGTTTTCAAGTCTGACTACCAGTTCCTCATTTCCTAACCTGTAAGAGTAATATAAAATTAGGTACTACGTAATAGCGGAGCTTCCATTCAGATGAAAACAAACATGCAACAGGTGATGTACTTTGATGTGTTTCAATTTCAATTTTATCACGAGAAGCTAAATTTCTCCAAACTCACATGTATATTATTATTTTTATGACTATAAACTAGTGTGCTTTTTTTTTTTTTTTTGGGCTTTTTGCACCTCCATTGGATAGGACAGTGCAGAGACAGGAAACGAGCGGGAGAGAGAGAGACGGGAAGGGACCGGGAAATGACCCCGGGCCGGAACCGAACCCGGGTCGCCCGCACCCACGGCACGGCGCCCTAACCACCTGAGCCACGACGCCCCACTAGTGTGCTTTAAGGATTTATAGCAAAATGTTTTGAAAACAAAAGAGAGACGATTCATGAAAACACTGACTGGATTCAGGTCAACTTCTCAGATCCCGCAGTGATTTCATAATCAAAATAACTATTAAATTCCTAAAACTCATCATTTCTATTAATTAATTTTTTACACATTTTCTTTCTCTTTCACCTTGTCGCTTTTCTTGTGAAAGATTTCTTCGCCTTTCTCTCGCTCTTTCATGGCTTCTTTCCTTTTCTTCCTCTGTCAAAACTCTCTTTCTCTTCCTGGTTTTGGCTTCATCTTTCTGTCCTTGGTTAACTTGTATCTTTTTAAAGTTTGTATTAAAGTTTGTAAAAGTGATTATTATTTTGTTGCGCTGTTTGAGTTGTTCTCGGTGGAAAAACCTGATAAATATGAAATTATCTGTAGACAAAAATAAAGTTATGTAGGCGCGCTCGTGCTTCTAGTTCCCGCCAAAATCAAACAGCCAATCAGAATCACAAGGGGCAGCACGGTGGTGTAGTGGTTACAGGCCCGGCGCCAGGAACAGTTTACTAAGGGGGCAATTAGAAATCGCAAGGGGGCAAATATTTTTTCATATAGTGTGTAGTAGTGATGGCGGTCTGACAACGTGTTTCAAACAATTAACTGCGCCAACCACAAAACCACGGCCCCGAAGGTTGCTTTAGTCCGGGAAAATCATGTGGCATATTACCAGGGCAGTTGCGCTTTATCAGCACCCGTGCCCACCTGTTAACCCTCCCCTCCGATTTTCTCACAGACACGCGGTACAACCGGAAAGATGCCAAACATAAAACAACACACACAAACCTACAGGCAAGTCCTTTACATTTAAAATACATACAAATAGCTCCGCGGCATGAAAACAAAACGTCAATGCAAGTCTAAGGTACTTGGCTCGGCGGCCAAAATAATAATTAAAAAAAATCAACAGACCCCGCGGCTGCACCAGTAATAGCCTTCCTGACTCGCACCGAGTCAACGCTAACCACTTAATCCGCGACCCCAGTTTAGGCGTGTAGGGGACTAAACACTCTGAAGTGATGAATTTTCACCCCCGCTGCATGGGGGGTGACGTCAACGACACATATTCTTACGCTATTTGCGCACAAAGCGGACCATATATGAACACATACACCAACATAAATGGAGATAAACTTAGCCTACAAAGAAAGAAAATGGATTCACAATATTGTGATTGAATTCGTTTAATTCGGTGGGGGAAAGACTACTCCCGTAAACTGACTGCATATTGCAGAGACAGTGCACTTGTAAGTGTACATGTAAAACGCCCGCCCGCACGACCCCTCCCCTTGTCCTTATCACAGGTCTGTGTGTGCGCGGCTGTGTCAGCATTTCACACATACACCCACAATAACTCGTCCCCAGTAGTTAGGATTGATACATATGTCTAAAAAAGGGTTAATATTAAATTCAGGCTTTTTGAAATAATCCTACCTTAATACAGTTGAATTCTACGATTGCAACGTAAGAATCATAACAACCAATCAGATTTGTTCTACCGTGCCAGTTTTACTAGTGATTTATGTGAAATGTATTTTTGTGCAATGCGCAACCACTTAATATTTCGTATTTGAAAATGCAAATTATTAATACGTCTATAATACATTATATTTTCATAAGAAAACAATTAAGTGATCAGAGTCTCCGTTGAGGGGGTGGGGCTGTAGCCACAAGGGGGCGACGCCCCCTTTCGCCCCCATGGCGCCGGGCCTGAGTGGTTAGCACTGTCGCCTCACAGCAAGAAGGTCCGGGTTCGAGCCCCGTGGCCGGCGAGGGCCTTTCTGTGCGGAGTTTGCATGTTCTCCCCATGTCCGCGTGGGTTTCCTCCGGGTGCTCCGGTTTCCCCCACAGTCCAAAGACATGCAGGTTAGGTTAAGTGGTGACTCTAAATTGACCGTAGGTGTGAATGTGACTGTGAATGGTTGTCTGTGTCTATGTGTCAGCCCTGTGATGACTTGGCAACTTGTCCAGGGTGTACCCTGCCTTTCGCCCGTAGTCAGCTGGGATAGGCTCCAGCTTGCCTGCGACCCGGTAGAACAGGAAAAAGCGGCTACAGATAATGAGATGAGATGAGAATCACAAGGGGCACGGACGGGCGGACGGACGTACACAGCTGGGATCCCTGTGTGTCCAAGAAAAATCAATTCAATGGGTTACCATATTTTCTTAAATATGGAGCTCCGCTCATAAAAAAATATATATGCAGGTCCTCCTTCCTGGAGCTCCTCACTGAATGACTTGGAGCTCCAGAGGCATGGGTGCTGCACTCTGACTAGGCCCTCAGCCCACTGGTGTGCCAGTCTGGTGGTGAGCCAATAAATCATGCAACCAACTCATCTGCTGTCCAGAAGTTTAGGCTCTACCAAGTTCTCGTAGAAGAAGCAACACTGCAAAAAGAATCCTTTGGGTGGCTGCTGCACCCCGTCATATGGCACCGGAATGTCCAGCCCTATCCAGTGGAGAAAACACACAGATCCTGGCTTAAGCACCATGACTTTAGTGCAGTACTGCGCGGCATGCCTGTACCTTCCCGCTACATCCATGGTTAAGGCAAAGTATTCTGTCAGGTAGGCTGTGGTGGACAGATGTAGAACTAAAGGCAGGAAGGTGTTTATTTACAAGCATGCAATTTACAGAAACAAAAACATGAAGCAAGGTCTGAGTCACAAAATACAAATGGAACAGAAAAAACAGAAAGTAGAGTCATAAAACAGAGTCATAAACCAGAGTAACAAACTATGGCAGCAGGGGCATGGTCAAGCATTGGCTGTGAATGGCAAGGAGGCAGGTTGAACCAGTAGGTAACATGATGAGGTGCATCTTTGTCTAATTACTGGCTGTCTATTAACGTGTGTCTCTGTGTGTCTTTCAGACAGCCTGGAACGAGAGAGAGAGAGAGAGAGAGAGAGAGAGAACTGTGACACCCTGTCGTGTGTGTGTGTGTGTGTGTGTGTGTGTGTGTGTGTGTGTGTGTGTGTGTGTGTGTGTGTGTGTGTGTCCACAAAGGTGTAAAATCACTGAAAATTGGGAAAATAAAAAGAACACACCTGTTCTGAAGTCTGCTTCTAGTTCCTCTGTTTCCCACAAGTTAAAGAGTTGTTACACAAATATAGCTTGAAAAGTGGCATGACAAAGGTGAAAATAATTTGCAAAGTCGTCCTGTTGCCAGCGTCCTTATGAGCACACGCTGATTGTGCTCCATTCAGCAACAGGTGTTTTAAAAAATAATTAGTTTCAATGGCACGCACAACACACTCTGTGCTCATGGACAAGAGTGGCGGCTCAAGCTGCGCTAGGCTCGAATGCGCAAAGGTGCGATAATAATAAGTATAAGAATATACTTTGTGTTCTTTGTGTGCTTTGGCTAGTACAATGCTGGCTGTATGTATATTCTTCCATAAGTGTGACATGTTAGTGTATGCAGGCCCGCCGACAGGGGGGGACAAACAGGTATGTTGTCCCGGGCCCAGGAATGGGGGGGGCCCAGAACTGGGCTCTCATGAAGTTGTGATTATTTTATTTCATTTCAAAATGTGTTGATTTGGGGGAGAAATGTGCTATATTTATTTGCATTCAGTAAATGATTTCTAGATCTTTTGCCTTTATTGTCTTTGAAAAAGGCGTCAAGAACGCCCTACCGCCCCTAATACAAAAATGGTTTGGTCTGACTTTTTCAGCCCATCCCTTCTGTGTGTGTGTGAGAGAGAGAGAGCAGCCCCTCCCCCAACCCGCGCGCTGCGAGCAGAGTGTCACAGGATTTTCTCAGTGTGCTCCCTCCAAACAACGGGGATTTACATGAAAATGGAAGGAGATATTCACAAAATTCTTTCACAGTGAGTGCCACAAGGCTCTCCTGAACACACTGATGTAATTTTTTTTTGTCTGTAGTGTAAAAAATGAGGTCACTAGAGGGAGTTAAAGACGAGTGACTTTTCTGCCAAGTTCATAATGGCAGTCTATGGGGCTGCGCGGCTGTCCTCTCCTCACTTTCAGGTTTCTCATTCAAAAACTGCAAGTCCTATCGTGTAGGTGTAAATCAGGACAAGTATGGCTACTACTTTTGAGAAAATTATGTGTGTGGAGTGAAAATTGGGGCTGAAAACACAGTTTAAATGAGAAAGTTTGAGCTATTTTTCCAAGCTCTCTACACTCTGCTCCACTGGTGTGTAACGCAATAGACACCCATTATAAAGCCGGAATTTCTCAGGCTTTATAAGGGGGAGGAGGGGTGGAGACGCGGGGGGTGGGAGCATGGCGAGGGCGGGCATGTTTCTTTTCAAAATATGGCTTGCGGGAACCGTTATTCCAAAATCTCGTACTCCACCTTTAAGGGGAAAAAAAACAACATCGATCGGTCATAGTGCTTCGACAATCAGCGTGCGTGCCATTTGCCAGCATGCACAAGTCAGGAGCACAGAAAAGAGAAAAAGAGAGGAAGAAACCAAGAGACTCAGGGGCTCACTGCATAAATATTTTAAAAAAGATTCGGATGATGCAGCAGGTACTAGCAAAGGCAGTGGGGCAGCTGAGCCAGGTAAGACACAGCCAACTTTTTCCAGCCCCGTAAAGTAACCCCAACCAAGGCACACGCGGCACGCAATTCATGTTACAAACGAGGGGAGAGCAAGTCACACTGAACACCATATCAAACGCACAGGGCATTGAATCATTTCATAACCACAACGGCTTAACAACATTGTGTTTCATATATCTGACTGAAGCTAAGAATATTCACATTAGCCTGCAATCATATCCCACCGTTTCTCGAGCGTTGTGTTCTTCTCTGCTTTTCACACTGGACAGTACACACGCACAGTGTACTATAGTGTGTATACATATATACATTATTTATATATATATATATATATATATATATATATATATATATATATATATATATATACACACACACACACAGTATACATATATGTTCGCCCCCAGCCCTGCCCGAAATCCCCCGTCCATCGCTGCTCCTTCAAGAGCACCCCAATCGCGTGAGTAGAGACTGGGATAAGAGAGGTGGGTGTGTGTGGGGGTTGACCCGGGGGGTGTTGGGGGGGTGTTGGGGGGGGCCCATTCAGAGCATTTTGTCCTGGGCCCAGCCAAAGCTGTCAGCGGCCCTGAGTGCATAACCGCTCCCTCAAGGGGAATAAAGCTAAAATTTTGTTTTTAGAACAGTGAACCTGAAAAACATGGTAAAAACATGATCTAAAATATGGCACATGGTTTAAAAATAAGGGCACTCTTCCAGATTTATGGAGATTCTACTGATTTTCTAACACTGAAGACTGTCCATCTCGCATATCGGTTGGAAAAAACAGCTCAGTTCTAAAGAAAAACAAATGCTCTGAGCAAAGTATCTGCTCAAATCCCTCATAACCTTTAGGTAGACATATTTATTCACTATATGAAAAAGAACCACTCAATGACATGAAAGCAAAGAAAATATGAAGTTAATTGCTTTTGGATAATTTCCATTTATAATTTGTTTTAAAGATAAAAACATGAGGAATAATAACCATTTAAGCAGCTTTCTTTTAAGCAAATTCTTTCATCTGTGTATCGAAATCACTCCTGTTAAAAAAAAGATATGTTTGTGAAACACTGAGCATTGTCTTTCCTTGATAAGTAGCTGTTTTCTTATGACATATGGGACATTACTATCTAAATACAACAATTTAAGGTTCGTCGAATGTTTCCTAAAAATGATCTTTTTCAGATTTTCTGGTTGTGCTGATAAAATTTTATGTAACATTTATAAATATTCCTGTAACATGTGGATTGATGAAGCAGGACACAAGTATGTAAACTCGGCATAAACATTACTGAGGGGAAAACCAGGAATTATAGTCAGAGATTCAAACTGGGGCCACAGCACAGGCAGACAAGATAATCATAGGCATATCCCAGCTGTGAGTCAATTAAACAGGCACAGTTCAAAACAAGAGACACTCGAACATGTAAAACAAGGCCCAGAAATACAAGATGAAATGCATCATCCACTTTACCAGTTTTTTGCTCCATTTTAATAGTTTTCGCACCATTATGTGTAAACTCTAGAGACTGTTGTGTGTGTGAAAATCTCAAGAGATCAGCTGTTTTTGAAATACTCAAACTAGCTCATCCTGTCTGGGACCAAATCACCATGCCACAGTTAAAGTCACAGAGATTACAGTGGTGCTTGAAAGTTTGTGAACCCTTTAGAATTTTCTAAATTTCTGCATAAATATGACCTAAAACATCATCAGATTTTAACACAAGTCCTAAAAGTAAATAAAGAGAACCCAGTTAAACAAATGAGACAAAAATATTATACTTGGTCATTTATTTATAGAGGAAAATGATCCAATATTACATATCTGTGAGTGGCAAAAGTATGTGAACCTTTGCTTTTAGTGTGACCCCCTTGTGTGACCCCCTTGTGCAGCAATAACTGCAACTAAACATTTCCGGTAACTGTTGATCAGTCCTGCACACCGGCTTGGGGGAATTTTAGCCCATTCCTCCGTACAGAACAGCTTCAACTCTGGGATGTTGGTGGGTTTCCTCACATGAACTGCTTGCTTCAGGTCCTTCCACAACATTTCAATTGGATTAAAGTCAGGACTTTGACTTGGCCATTCCAAAACATTAACTTTATTCTTCTTTAACCATTCTTTGGTAGAATGACTTGTGTGCTTAGGGTCGTTGTCTTGCTGCATGACCTACCTTCTCTTGAGATTCAGTTCATGGACAGATGTTCTGACATTTTCCTTTTGAATTTGCTGGTATAATTCAGAATTCATTGTTCCATCAATGATGGCAAGCCGTCCTGGCCCAGATGCAGTAAAACAGGCCCAAACCATGATACTACCACCACCATGTTTCACAGATGGGATAAGGTTCTTATGCTAGAATGCAGTGTTTTTCCTTTCTCCAAATATAACACTTTTCATTTAAACCAAAATGTTTTATTTTGGTCTCATCCATCCACAAAACATTTTTTTTCCAATAGCCTTCTGGCTTGTCCACATGATCTTTAGCACACTGCAGATGAGCAGCAATGTTCTTTATGGAGAGCAATGGCTTTCTCTTTGCAACCCTGTCATGCACACCATTGTTGTTCACTGTTCTCCTGATGGTGGACTCATGAACATTAACATTAGCCAAAGTGAGAGAGGCCTTCAGTTGCTTAGAAGTTACCCTGGAGTCCTTTGTGACCTCACTGACTATTACACGCCTTGCTCTTGGAGTGATCTTTGTTGGTGGACCACTCCTGGGGAGGGTAACAATGGTCTTGAATTTCCTCCATTTGCACACAGTCTGTCTGACTGTGGATTGGTGGAGTCCAAACTATTTAGAGATGGTTTTGTAACCTTTTCCAGCCTGATGAGCATCAACAATGCTTTTTCTGAGGTCCTCAGAAATCTCTTTTGTTCGTGGCATGATACACTTCCACAAACGTGTTGTGAAGATCAGACTTTGATATATCCCTGTTCTTTAAATAAAACAGGGTGCCCACTCACACCTGATTGTCATCCCATTGATTGAAGACACCTGACTCTAATTTCACCTTCAAATTAACTGCTAGGGCGGCACGGTGGTGTAGTGGTTAGCACTGTCACCTCACTGCAAGAAGGTCCTGGGTTCAACCCAGCAGCTGGCGAGGGCCTTTCTGTGTGGAGTTTGCATGTTCTCCCCGTGTCTGCGTGGGTTTTCTCCGGGTGCTCCGGTTTCCCCCACAGCCCAAAGACATGCAGGTTAGGTTAATTGGTGGCTCTAAATTGACTATAGGTGTGAATGTGAGTGTGAATGGTTGTTTGTCTCTGTGTCAGCCCTGTGATAACCTGGCGACTTATCCAGGGTGTATCCTGCCTCTCGCCCATAGTCAGCTGGGATAGTCAGCTGGGATAGTCAGCTTGCTTGTGACCCTGTAGAACAGGATAAGTGGCTACAGATGATGGATGGATAGATGGATGGATGGATGGAATTAACTGCTAATCCTAGAGGTTCACATACTTTTGCCACTCACAGGTATGTACTATTGGACCATTTTCCTCAGTAAATAAATGACCAAGTATAATATTTTTGTCTCATTTATTTTACTGGGTTCTTTTTATCTACTTTTAGGACTTGTGTGAAAATCTGATAATGTTTTAGGTCATATTTATGTAGAAATATAGAAAATTCTAAAGGGTTCACAAACTTTCAAGCACCACCGTACTTTTTTTTCCCATTCTGATGTTTCATGTGAACATTAACTGATGCTCTTGACTTGCATTTACCTGTTTTTTCTGCATTGTGTTGCTGCCACATGATTGGCTGATTATATAACTGTATAAATGTGTCAAGTCAAGTTTATTTGTATAGCACTTTTAACAATAAACATTGTCGCAAAGCAGCTTTACAGAATTTGAACAACTTAAAATATGAGCTAATTTTATCCCCAATCTATTCCCAACAAGCACGCCTGTGGCAAAGAAAAACTCCCTCAGACGGCACGAGGAAGAAACCTTGAGAGGAACCAGACTCAAAAGGGAACCCATCCCCATCCGGGCAACAACAGACAACATGACTATAACATTAACAGTCCTAACAAAGTCAAAGTCAGCTTCGTTGATGCTATAAACCCCCCACCAACAGAAACCCGAGTACAAAACCGTTCACGACAACCGCAGTCCCAAAGTCAGCAAGTCAACTGCAGTCCCCAGCCACAAAAACGCCACTGCAAGAGTCCAGAGCATCCTCCAGGCGCGACCCCCAACTGTCCACATGGGGCCGCCCTCCACAGGAGCGATGCGATGAGACTCCAACCAGACACAGGGCACTAGGATGGACCAGGCAGGTCCGAGGAGCAGAAGAGGCCAGCATCTTGATCCCAGGACCAACATGTAACTCAGAGGGACAGATTTTTTTGGGGGGGAGGGAGAGAAGAGAGAGAAAACACAGGTTGTTAGGTATGCCCAATGTCACCTGAATAAGTAGGAACAGTATATATATTGCACTGAGTACAAGCAGGGACTCCGGCAACTAACTATGACAGCATAACTAAAAGGGGAGAGCCAGAAGGTAACACAGGCATGAGGGAGCCCTGGGACATAAAGCAGCCAGCCACTACACCGTCAACAAACTCGAGTGAGCAAGCAAGTGGGGTACTGACAGCATCCATACATCCCAGTTTACCAAAACACTCTATGTCTGAGGACCCTCCAGATCTACTCCTTTACCTCATAAACACCATTAACAAAAGGCTTGACTAAACAGATACGTTTTCAGCCTAGACTTAAACACTGAGACTGTGTCTGATTCCCGAACACTACTTGGAAGGCTGTTCCATAACTGTGGGGCTTTGTAAGAAAAGGCTCTGCCCCCTGATGTAGCCTTCACTATACGAGGTACCAGCAGATAGCCTGCACCTTTTGATCTAAGTAGGCGTGGCGGGTCATAGAGGACCAGAAGTTCACTCAGGTACTGTGGTGCGAGACCATTCAGTGCTTTAAAGGTCAATAGTAGTATTTTATAATCAGTATGAAATTTGATTGGGAGCCAATGCAGTGTGGATAAGACAGGGGTGATGTGGTCATATTTTCTAGTTCTAGTAAGGACTCTTGCTGCTGCATTTTGAACTAACTGGAGCTTATTTATGCACTTATTGGAACATCCAGACAGTAAGGCATTACAATAATCCACGGGCGCAGATAGAGGGGGGGACGGGGGGGATTTGTCCCACCCAGATTTAAATTCACCTCGTTCGGTCCCCCCCACTTATAGGGAGGAAAAAACGTCTATGCTGTCTTTCTTTGCATAAGGCAAACCTCACGGAAAAATCAAAAGACTAATTACCATAAGGTTTATTGAGGTGCACAGCAGTGTATACATAGTTGCAACTGCGCAGACTGCACAGGTTGCGAGCTCGAGCTTGGTTGCTATGGTTACCCACAAGTTTGACAGGCATATCGGGGACAGCTCCTCCTAGTTCAGGACCCCAACACGGCATGATGAAGGGTGCCAAAAGACAGAAAACGATTGCATCGTTTTTTCAAAAAAAAAAAAACGACTGTAAGTAAACTGTGCCTTACTTTATCATATCACCTTGCAATTTTTTGATAGTCTGTTCAAAGTAATGTCGTAGTGAAAGTAAAATCATACGGAGTAGAGATGCCTTTCTGGTAACCTCCTTCTTTCGGTGGTAGCCTGTAGATACAGTGCTCAGAAGGCAGTTTTAATGTTTAATCTGGCGTTCCCTGCCATAATTTCAGCGAGCATATTGTTTCATAAGGAAACTTTGCGAAGAGTTGTTGACTGACTGCCGCTCACGCAACACACAGGCATAGTTAGAAAGTCAGGATGCACTGGTTTACACTTTACACACACACACGTAGCCCAGCCTCTCGCTATGGTTAACAGTTGGAACTTAGCGGTTTTAAAACTAGTTTTGCAGTTTTGCAATTTCTGTGCGTGATGATAATGTGCAAACTCTGGATTTCCATAGGCTATGTTAAAATGTTATGTCACACTTTTATTTCCCACCATAAGTTGTAAAACGAATAGAAAATATAGTCAAGACATTTTTCTGGCCATTTTGAGCATTTAATCGACCCCACAAATGTGATGCTCCAGAAACTCAATCTGCTCAAAGGAAGGTCAGTTTTATAGCTTCTCTAAAGAGCTAAACTGTTTTCAGCTGTGCTAACATGATTGTACAAGGGTTTTCTAATCATCCATTAGCCTTCTGAGGCAATGAGCAAACACATTGTACCATTAGAACACTGGAGTGAGAGTTGCTGGAAATGGGCCTCTATACACCTATGGAGACATTGCACCAAAAACCAGACATTTGCAGCTAGAATAGTCATTTACCACATTAGCAATGTATAGAGTGTATTTCTGATTAGTTTAAAGTGATCTTCATTGAAAAGAACAGTGCTTTTCTTTCAAAAATAAGGAAACTTCAAAGTGACCCCAAACTTTTGAACGGTTGTGTGTGTGTGTATATATATATATATATATATATATATATATATATATATATATATACACACAAAATGGAATCATTTGCTGACAGCTCAGTCCCCCCCAGTTCAAAATTCCTATCTGCGCCCCTGCAATAATCCAACCTGGAGGTAAGGAAAGCATGAACTAGTTTTTCCACATCATGTAGTGACATTAAATTTCTTATCTTAGCAATATCTCTGAGATGAAAGAAAGCTATCCGGGTAACGTTATCAATGTGAGTTTCGAGTGAAAGACTGGGGTCAATAATCATTCCGAGGTCTTTTACTGCTGCATGTGAAGAAACAGAAAGGCCATCCAGAGTTGCTATGTAATCAGAAAACTTACTTCTAGCTGCATGTGGTCCTAATACAAGTACTTCAGTCTTGTCAGAGTTAAGCAGAAGGAAGTTAATAAGCATCCAGTGTCTAATGTCTTTTACACATTCCTCAAGTCTATTAAGCTGGTGTCTCTCATCAGGTTTTGCAGAAACATACAATTGTGTGTCATCAGCATAACAGTGGAAACTAATACAATGTTTAAGAATAATATCACCCAGAGGTAACATATATAAAGAAAAAAGCAGTGGACCCAAGACAGAACCTTGTGGAACACCAAACTTTACCTCAGTACGTCTAGAAACATCACCATTTATATCAACATACTGATAGCGATCAGTTAAATAAGAGCTGAGCCAGGAGAGGGCCATTCCCTTAACTCCCACAACATTTTCTAGTCTATCCAGAAAATGGAATGATCAATGGTATCAAAGGCTGAACTAAGGTCAAGCAACACACGCAGCGAGACACAGCCCTGATCAGACGCCAACAGTAGGTTGTTTACTACTTTAACCAGAGCTGTCTCTGTGCTATGATGAGGTCTAAATCCTGACTGATACATTTCATGGATGTTATTCCTATGTAAATATGAGCATAACTGCTGTGCCACAGCTTTTTCAAGGATCTTGGAGATAAAGGGGAGGTTTGATATTGGCCGATAATTGGACAGCTGACAGGGATCAAGGTCAGGTTTTTTAATCAGGGGTTTGATAACTGCTAGTTTAAAGGATTTGGGTACATAGCCAATTGTAAGAAAATAATTTATTATTTTTAGAAGTGGTTAAATTACTTCAGGTATTATCTGTTTGAATAGACGTGTAGGTAAAGGATCTAGTACACAAGTTGAGGCTTTTGATGCCGATATTAATGAAAGTAATTCAGTTTCTTTTAGGGGAGTAAAACATCCTAATTGATCTGATACACTTATATTTTTAACTACAGGGTCACTTACATTGTCTGACCTTAAATTAGTAGTTTGAATTTTTTGTCAGATATTCTCAATTTTGTCATTAAAAAAATTCATGAAATCGTTGCTACTACATACTACAGGTATGCATGTGTCTATAGTGGACTTATTCCTGGTTAATTTTGCTACAGTATTAAATAGGAATCTAGGATTATTTTTGTTATCTTCTATTAGGGAGGAGAGATATTTAGATCTAGCAGCACTAAGAGCTTTTCTATACTTCAGGAAGCTCTCCTTCCACGCTAATTTGAACACTACCGACTTTGTTTGACGCCATTTACATTCCAATTTTCAAGTGGTCTGTTTTAATGTGCGAGTGTCATCATTATACCAGGGTGCTAATTTTTTGTCTCTGACTATTTTCCTTTTAAGAGGAGCTACATTATCTAAGGTATGGCGGAATGTTGACTCTAAGCATTCAGTTGCCTGATCAAGTTCTGCAGGGGCTGACAGTGACCCAATCAAAGTTGATAACTCTGGGAGATCATTTATAAAATGGTGGACGCTGCTAGGAGCAACTCGGCAGCTCCTGCCTTCAAGCGGTCACGTCTAAAACCAGAGATATTTGCTACAGGATGATTCAGGATGATTGATGGCAAAATCATAGTAGAGGATGAGCTACTAAATTTTCTTGCTGTGAAAATTAAGACTCTAAGCCAGGATGAGATCATTCTATTGGCAACAAACACGTTTGACTCAGAAGCAATTGAAGCTTCCAAGAAAGTTTTGTTCGAGCTCTGTCCTGGAACATCACAGAGATGTGTAGCTTATAAAGGGCAGCACAGAGACGCCAACAACATTAAAACTCTGCCTTAAAGTTCTGAATGAATGTGGGGAGAATATACCGAGATTTGTTTCTCATTACTTGGATGAACTCCCTACGGTGACGTTCTCCAGCCTTGATGTTTCTTGTTTGCTTTGGAGAATGGAGCAGTTATGTGCTGAAGTGGGCACTTTGAAACATATAATCCATCTCCAGGTGGATGCAGAACAAGTTCGTGTTGAATCTGTGGAAATTAATCGCAGAGTGTCTGCACTGGAGTGTCAATCTGAAGGCCTGGCTGTTGCAGCTGTTGGGAACACAGTGGATTCAAAGATGGCCTTTCACCTTGGCCGGGGGAATGCTATGGAGCTGCTGAGGGCACGAGGTGGCGAACATGGCTTGGCTGTGGAGCGAGGAGCTGCTGGCTTGGCATTAACACGCTGCCCCGAACCAGATCAGCACAGTCGTGATGGGTCTGTCGTGTCGGGTGCTGCAACAGGGAAGGATCCAGCTGGGTCAGTGTCTTCCACTGGCTCCCCACGTTGGAGTAAAATTGTAAAAAATGGCTGGGCTCAGCAGAAGATAAAGTCCGTTGCTACAGCCTTGGGTGGGCATGCTGCTAACGTTACCTCTGGACGTAGTAAAAGACCTAGCCCCGCTCCCATCATCGGCACTGGTGCTGTGAGTACTATTAAAACTGTGAGGACTAAACTAGTGAATGTGTTTGCTATGAAATTCGCCCCAGACCTTGATGCAGAGATGCTTCCTGAGTATCTTAAAAGTAAACTTGACAGAGTGGTCACCTGTCAGAAAATTGACAATGCACGTAGCAGGGTTGGCTCTTTTAAAGTGACTGCTGAATGTAATGATATAGGTGAAATGTATACTCCTGAGCTCTGGCCTGAAGGGGCTCTGGTCAGGCGCTATTATGAACCACAAAAGGCCAAAGTTGCAAATTAGATATTGTGCCGCCCGAAAGGGAGGTAAATGTGCCCTCTGGTGACTTGTCGGCATGAAAATGGCACTTCGGGTATTGTCTTACAATTGTCATGGCCTGTGTTTGGGCCAGAGTGCAGGTGATAAAGCTCGACATTATGTTGTGGACAGTTTACTGGAAGAATGTGACATATTATGTTTGCAAGAGACTTTCATGGCAAAACAAGATCTAGAAAAACTGAACACTCTTCACCAAAACTTTTTTGGAGCTGGAGAGTCAACGACTGATCTTAGCAAGACTATAATCAGAGGCAGAATCCCTGGCGGGGTGGCTGTGCTCTGGAACAAAAAGCTTGATTCTGTAATAAAGCCAGTTAGACTCAATGTGGACTGGTGTATTGGTATACAATATACTCATGAAGGTAATAATTTTGTCATCTTAAATATCTATACTCCATATGAGTCTAGTGAGAATGAGGATGAATATCTCAATAGGCTGGCTTTTATTAATGCTTTTATCCAAGACAATAGCATATACAGTGTATATGTTGTGGGGGATATGAATGCTGATATTGCGGACAGTGGATCTGTATTTGCTAATCATTTGACTTGCTTCTGTGAAGATAATAACCTCATTCTGTCAAGTAGAGTGCTGCTGCCTGCAGACAGTTATACATACATAAGTGAAGCTTAGCACACGTCATCATGGCTTGACCATTGTTTTAGTCCAGCTGATGGTCATGCAGCCTTAAGGAATATGTGTATTAAGTACGGATTAGCTCTAACAGACCATATACCCTTGGCCTTCACAATAAATGTTGAAGATTTGCTATCAATGGTCAGCAACAATGATGCTTCCAGTGGTGTTGACACTGCAAGATTAGACTGGACAACTCTCTCTAAAGAGGACATTCAGGCTTATTATACTAACACAGATCAATATCTAAGTAATGTTCGTTTGCCTAGAGAAGTTATTCTGTGTAAGGATGTTCATTGTCAGAGTGAGGAGCATAAGAGAAACCTTTGCTCCATGTATGATGATGTAGTGGCTGCTCTGTTTGAGGGTGGTAAACCTCTGCTGAAGCAACACAGGAGTAATAGGAAATATAATATTAGACCTGGATGGAATGAGCATGTAGCTGCATATCATGCTGAAGCTCATGAAGCTTACAGGCTCTGGGCCCTGGATGGGGGACCCAGGCAAGGCCCAGAGCTTGAAAATAAAAAGCCTGCCAATGTTAGATACAAGTATGCTGTTCATTTTATATCTAGAAATGAGCAAGCCATGAGAGCTGATTCTATGGCCAGTAAAATGATGTCTAACAATACAACTGACTTTTGGAGAGAGGCGAGGTCCCTCAATAATTGTAAACCCTCCCTTCCTTGTACTGTTGAAGGGGTCTCTGGAGTAGATAATGTTGCTGAATGATGGAGGCAGCATTATAGCTCCTTTTTTAACTGTTTAAAAAAATTATCCATATGCGGAAGACTCTGCTATCAATGATGAATCAATAAAGTATAGTGACACATGAGGTATATGATGCCATGCAGAAACTACCTAACAACAAATCATGTGGCATGGAATTAATTACTGCAGAGCATCTGAAATATGCCAGTCTTAGGCTTGCTCCCCTTCTAGCAATCAACTTCACTGGTTTTATGATCCATGGCATACTACCTGATTCTATGCTAACTATCTTACTGGTCCCAATTATTAAGGACAAAGCTGGAAAAGTTGGTTGTCTGGATAATTACAGACCCATAGCGTTGGCCAGCATCTTGTCCAAGGTTATGGAAAGACTCCTCCTTGATAGAGAGAGTAGGTGCATCTCATCCTTTGATAATCAGTTTGGTTTTAAGCCAAAGCATGGCACAGACATATGTATTTATGCTTTTAAGGATATTGTGGATTTGTATAGGGCAAAAAATTTCAACTGTTCTTATGTGTTTTATTGATGCCTCAAAAGCATTTGATCAAGTGAAACATAAACAGCTTTTTATTAAATTAAAGCAAGGGGGAGTGCCTGGGTATATTGTGAGGGTACTTGCCTATTGGTATGCCCACCAGAAGATGCATATTAAATGGGGGGGGGGGGGGGGGGTAGCATATATGCCTCCTTTAGAGTGTCCAATGATGTCAGGCAGAGAGGGATTGTGTCTCCTGTTTTATTTAATTTATGGGCAATTCCATGTAAATGTCAACCTCACCATGCAAAAATAAAGCAACATGTAATACATCAAAACCACTCCCAGAGATATCACCTAGGCCTGTATTTTACAGATGTGAATAAGTTGAACCAATTTGTAACCAACCTAATATGTCACTGTCAGTCTTTCTTTCTTATAATGTAAAACCCAAGCTAAAATCAACTTTGATCATGTACAATTCTATATTATTGCCACAAGCCACAGAAATGTATGCTAAAATCCACAAAACAGCAAAACAATAGCCATCCTAAATATTATTTAAGAACTTTGATAGTTTTAGCTGATATTTAGAGAGTTTTACAAAGGGTTATGGTGGTTAAATTGCTGATTTTCTAAACATATGCCATATCTATTTCAGACGCGTCACATCCATAACGGAATTTCGTCACATCCATAACGAAGACTTTTCCTTCCGAAACTCTGCATGAAATACAACATATTTTAAACAAAGATTTTTTAATATTCACCTTGGACCCCTCTATCAAATGGATATCTCCATTTCGACATTAGGTTTACAATTTCACAGAGTTTGATAAAAATGTACAGTCACCCAAGAAAAGTGATACTTTTTCTGTCACGTCCATAATGCATCTTTTATTGGCGTTTTCTGGCATGCCCTAGATGTACTATGGGAATTGTTCTTGTTCTATCACTTCTCCAGTATGGTACAGCCTTAAAATATGCAACACCTGTTTAAATACTGGGAGACAATAAAACGTGCACTGGGTCATTTGTTGCCATTTTGAGTTCAAGTGTCACATCCATAACGCTGGAATTGCTCTTATACCTTATGTTGATGAATTATCTACGCGGCTGAGCGCTTGTAACACTGGTTGTATGATTGGTGGCATGCTGGTGAACCACCTTATGTATGCAGATGATCTTGTTATCGTCAGTCCAAGTAGTGCTGGGCTACAGCAGCTGCTTAATGTATGTACAGAATATGGTGTGGAATACGATATAAAATATATTTCCAGCAAAAGTGCTGTTTTAATATGTAGAACCAAACAGGACAAAAAGCTCAATTTTCCTGTGTTCAAACTGTCCAATAATAGTCTTGAGGTATGTAAAAAGATTAAATATCTTGGTCATATTGTCACAGATGATATGAATGATGATGATGATATATACAGACAGTGTTGTAAGTTATATGCACGGGCAAACACCATTGCACGCAAGTTTAGCTGTTGTTCTACTCAAGTTAAAGTTGCTCTGTTCAAAGCATATTGTACACCATTTTACACTGCCCATTTGTGGTCAGTTTATAGAAAATCCAGCATGCAGAGGTTACAAGTTGCCTCCAATGATGCAATGAGAATCCTACTCAAGACTCCCAGACGAGGGAGTGCTAGTCAGATGTTTGTGTCAGTTGGAGTGAACACACTTAAGGCTCTTTTAAGACACTTGATGTTTAAGTTTATGTGCCGTCTGGATGAATCCACCAACAGCATCATGGTTGCACTTTCAGATCCCCTAGTGAGCTGTTCTCGTTATACATCCAGACTGAGGGCGCACTGGCTGAAATGTCTGTACAACCCCAATTCCAAAAAAGTTGGGACAAAGTACAAATTGTAAATAAAAACGGAATGCAATAATTTACAAATCTCAAAAACTGATATTGTATTCACAATAGAATATAGACAACATATCAAATGTCGAAAGTGAGACATTTTGAAATTTCATGCCAAATATTGGCTCATTTGAAATTTCATGACAGCAACACATCTCAAAAAAGTTGGGACAGGGGCAATAAGAGGCTGGAAAAGTTAAAGGTACAAAAAAGGAACAGCTGGAGGACCAAATTGCAACTCATTAGGTCAATTGGCAATAGGTCATTAACATGACTGGGTATAAAAAGAGCATCTTGGAGTGGCAGCGGCTCTCAGAAGTAAAGATGGGAAGAGGATCACCAATCCCCCTAATTCTGTGCCGACAAATAGTGGAGCAATATCAGAAAGGAGTTCAACAGTGTAAAATTGCAAAGAGTTTGAACATATCATCATCTACAGTGCATAATATCATCAAAAGATTCAGAGAATCTGGAAGAATCTCTGTGTGTAAGGGTCAAGGCTGGAAAACCATACTAGGTGCCCGTGATCTTCGGGCCCTTAGACAGCACTGCATCACATGCAGGCATGCTTCTGTATTGGAAATCACAAAATGGGCTCAGGAATATTTCCAGAGAACATTATCTGTGAACACAATTCACCGTGCCATCCGCTGTTGCCAGCTAAAACTCTATAGTTCAAAGAAGAAGCCATAGCTAAACATGATCCAGAAGCGCAGACGTCTTCTCTGGGCCAAGGCTCATTTAAAATGGACTGTGGCAAAGTGGAAAACTGTTCTGTGGTCAGACGAATCAAAATTTGAAGTTCTTTATGGAAATCAAGGACGCCGTGTCATTCGGACTAAAGAGGAGAAGGACGACCCAAGTTATCAGCGCTCAGTTCAGAAGCCTGCATCTCTGATGGTATGGGGTTGCATTAGTGAGTGTGGCATGGGCAGCTTACACATCTGGAAAGGCACCATCAATGCTGAAAGGTATATCCAGGTTCTAGAGCAACATACCGTATGCTCCCATCCAGACGACGTCTCTTTCAGGGAAGACCTCGCATTTTCCAACATGACAATGCCAAACCACATACTGCATCAATTACAGCATCATGGCTGTGTAGAAGAAGGGTCCGGGTACTGAACTGGCCAGCCTGCAGTCCAGATCTTTCACCCATAGAAAACATTTGGCGCATCATAAAACGGAAGATACGACAAAAAAGACCTAAGACAGTTGAGCAACTAAAATCCTACATTAGACAAAAATGGGTTAACATTCCTATCCCTAAACTTGAGCAACTTGTCTCCTCAGTCCCCAGACATTTACAGACTGTTGTAAAGAGAAAAGGGGATGTCTCACAGTGGGAAACATGGCCTTGTCCCAACTTTTTTGAGATGTGTTGTTGTCATGAAATTAAAAATCACCTAATTTTTCTCTTTAAATGATACATTTTCTCAGTTTAAACATTTGATATGTCATCTATGTTCTATTCTGAATAAAATATGGAATTTTGAAACTTCCACATCATTGCATTCCGTTTTTATTTACAATTTGTACTTTGTCCCAACTTTTTTGGAATCGGGGTTGTATGTTTGTATGTGATATATTTTTGTGTTTTTTATAGCCCTTTTTTATCTGTCTTGTTTTGTATGGTTTGGACATAAGTCTGTCAAGTAAACTTAACTAACTAACTAATTAACTTAAAGCTCTGTGCAGTAGTTGATGTGAATGTATGTTTAATACAGTAGCGTGGTGAGGTGCATTATATTATTACTCAGACATAGTTTGAATGAGATGAGATAATGATCTGAGATAACTTCAGAGTGTGGAAGTATGACTATATTTTCTATGTTTAACCCAAATGTTAGTATTAGATCGAGGGTGTGACCACCATTGTGGGTCAGTCCTATGACATTCTGATTAATCCCTACCAGTGGCAGCTGGTGGGCTTTGAAATAGGGGAAGCTCAGTTTTAGGTCTACGTAATACAATTTTTCAATTATTTGATATTTGTCATGAGTCAATTTGTTGTTATGTGGGTCTGTCTCAGAAACTGGTCTCTCATTTGGGACATTATGGTCAAAAAATTAATTTTCTAATTTTACTTTTTTTTTTGCATTTACCTAACACTCAATGTTTCTTTTATCATGTTTAATAAGAATAAAGATAGTGTCTTGCTTTATCTGGCCTCTGCTGTGGATTTTTTTTTTATTACAATTCAAATGTTTTTGTAAAATTTTTTGAAAATATTGAAAAAATTTCCTCTTTTTGATTGCTTGGGTTAAAAATGCCAAGTTATGATGACTGATTATTCACTTAAATATGAATAATATGATACATTTTGGGTATTTGATATGGCGAAATAGGACACGATGAAAAATCAAGAACGCACTGGAAATATGAGAATAACGGCGGTGGTAAAAGAACAGCGACTGTACCAGCTGAAGGTCGCGCGGGTCTCTGCTGTGGCGCGCGAGCAACGGGACATCACTACCGCACTGGACAGAGTGCAAGGCGGGGGCGGGGCAAAATGACTGGCCGTACTTTGCCATTATAGCAGATAAATACCAGCTGTTAGCAGCTAGCACTGCAGATCCCAATAAGGCTCAAGCTAGCCTACAACCACGTTGATTAAACTACAAATGAAATAAACGAGTGAATTCACGAATGATCAAACTGATAGAATGGATGAAAGTTAACGGAGCACAACGAGTAATATTTACATTTATTTACAGAGTAATGTACAGAGACATCAATGAGAAAAAACGTTTATATGAAAAGAAATTCGGACAGCACTTTGGCACCCGACTACACTTTCTCGACATCCGCTAGGGACTGACTGATCATGCTTCCGTGTTCCTCGCCGACACCGAAGTACAGCGACCGCCCTCCTCATGTCTTTCAAACACCACCTCCAATAATCCTTTATCAGCCCGGCTTCTTGGCCCGCCCATGTCCCGTTTACCCCCAGAGATACCCAGCTTCCCTGGAAGTGACGATTTTGTCGATTTTAACCAATAACAACTAGCTGAAATTGGCTGTTCAGAGCCGTCTCGTAGACTGCAACAGATACCCGGCTGCCAGTCCATAGAGCCCATTGAAATAAGAAAGGTTACAGCCTGGCAGCAAAGGTGATTCTCATAGCAAACTGCAAGTTCGTCAGACATCACTCAAATAAGTTACAGGATGACATAGGGATAGTTATGAACGTAAATACAATCTTGAGCATATATTATGTTATGCAAGTTATTGTTTTAATGAGAATTAAACATCGTAGACGCCGCAGTTTGAGGAGAGAATTTTAGGGGAAGTTCGGCTTCCCTTGTTGTCTCTGAGAAATCGCCCCGATCCCTACTGAATCTAAAATGGACACAAATGCTGTTTTTAAAGGGTCCTCTGGGTTATCGAAGTGAATATTAAAATCTCTGACAACTAAAGCTTTGTCTAAGGAAATAACCAGATCTGAGATCAAATCTGCAAATTCAGAAAGAAACTCAGAATATGGCCCCAGGGGCCTGTAAATAATAAGTAATGGAATTAACTGGGTAGACTTATTTTTCGAGGCTGCATACATTATATGAGTAAGAAGAACTTCAAATGTATTAAATTTATAACCAGGTTTTTGTGTTACACCTACTAGATAATCATTATAAATAACCGCAACGCCTCCTCCTCTGCCAGTTAGACGAGGCTGGTGTATATAACTGTATCCAGGAGGACTTGCTTCATTTAATGCATTTGGCTTAATCCATGTTTCAGTTAAACAAAGTACATTAAACTCCTGATCAGTAATGAGTTAATTAACCATTAGCGCTTTAGATGTAAGAGATCTAATATTTAATAGCCCCACCTTTAGATCAAAGGTGCTGGCAGCAGCTGTACAGTCAGTATGATCAAATTTTATATTGATTAGGTTACTGGGACAAACTCTCTGAATATTTCTAGCTTTTTGTTTAGCTCGGGGAACAGACACAGTCTCAATGTAGTGGACCCTTGGATCAGGATTGTAAGAAATTAACTAGGCCTGTCCTGAGACTATGGCCTATGCTGCAGGAAATGAGAGCAGCACCTTCCCGAGTGGGATGGATACCATCCCGCCCTAACAGGCCAGCAGTGCCTTCAAAATTAGCCCAATTATCTATAAAGCCCGCACTGTTTTCAGAGCACTACCTGGACAACCAGCAGTTCAGCGACCATAATCTGCTGTAAGCTACATTGCCACGCCGCATTGGGATGGGGCCAGAGCATACTACAGCATCTGTCCCTCTGAGTTACATGTTGGTCCTGGGATCGAGATGCTGGCCTCTTCTGCTCCTCGGACCTGTCTGATCCATCCTGGTGCCCTGTGTCTGGTTGGAGTCTCATCGCATCACTCCTGTGGAGGATGGCCCCATGAGGACAGTTGAAAGTCACACCTGGAGGACGCTCTGGACTCTTACAGTAATGCTTTTATGGCTGAGGACTACAGTTGACTTGCTGACTTTAGGACTGCAGTTGTCATGAACAGTTTTGCACTCAAGTTTCCATCAATGCAGAGTTTATAACATCAACAAAACTGACTTCTTGTTAAAACTGTTAATATTATAGTCATGATGTCTGTTGTTGCCCAAATGAGGATGGGTTCCCTTTTGAGTCTGGTTCCTCTTGAGGTTTCTTCCTCATGTCGTCTGAGGGAGTTTTTCCTTGCCACCGTCGCCACAGGCTTGCTCATTGGGAATAGATTAGGGATAAAATTAGCTCATGTTTTAAGTCGTTCAAATTGTGTAAAGCTGCTTTGCGACAATGTTTATTGCTAAAAGCGCTATACAAATAAACTTGACTTGACTAAAAGGTGAACACAAAACAGGTGAACACAATCAAGGAGAAAGTCAATGAGAACATCTGGCAGGGACAAGACCCCCCCAAAAAAATGCATGTCAAAACCAACAAAAGTACATGGAGAACAAGTATTCAGCACAGTTTCCTGTGCAGTAGGGGTTGTGACAATTAATATTAGATTACTGAAACCTTTTTATGTGGTGCAAGATTACCACAAATATATCCAGAATGTATAGAGCAAATGTTGGATGAATTTTATTTTTGTAACATTACACATCCAGTTTTTTTTAACCTTTCCCTTTTTCAATTAAGGAAGCAAGTCGCATAATCAATGTTGTACTACAATTTACAGGATTAAAAAAAAAACCTTGTGCAATTCCTTGCCAGGGTGATGGAGAAGCTGCTCAGCTTTAACTCTCCTGTCTGTCCCATCACTTACAGAAGTGGATTTATAGGAGCTTCAGGGCACTTCAGTTTGAGTCCATCTTTACTGCCATCTCTTCCTGCCTGTTCTTTCCCCGTCTGCAAAGTCGAGCTGATGAGTTGCAGTCCTAGTTATATTGATCCTTAAACGTCTCTGGATAACAAAAAAACGTTGGTCAGTGCTGTAGATTCTCAGGCGATGTCTTCCTTTACTCAGTGCTCGGTGAACCTTACTTGCTATGTACTTTAAAGCTGAGATCGTGAGAGCACCCATAAAGGTGGTAAATGAACACATTGGAAAACATTGAAATATTAATATCAGTGCTATTAACAGCATACTCAATGTTGTGCATTAACATTTTCTGCAGCTAGTTTCCCTCAATGACATTACGAAGGTTGATCAAGTGGCAGTGGTGGCTCATCCAGATTATCAGCCATTCAACAATAATTAATTTACATAAAGTCTCATTCATAACTGCATGCATTTTAAATTTCATTCAAATATGAAGTACCTGGTGGCATGATGGTGTAGTGGTTAGCACTGTCACCTCACAGCAAGAAGGTTTTGGGTTCAAGCCCAGTGGCTGATGGGGGCCTTTCTGTGTGGAGTTTGCATGTTCTCCCCATGTCTGTGTGGGTTTCCGCCAGGTGCTTCGGTTTCCCCCACAGTCCAAAGACATGCAGGTTAGGTTAACTGGTGGCTCTAAATTGATCGTAGGTGTGAATGTGAGTGTGAATTGTTGTTTGTCTCTACCGTATGTGTCAGCCCTGCAATGATCTGGCAACTTATCCAGGGTGTACCCTGCCTCTTGCCCATAGTCAGCTGGGATAGGCTCCAGCTTGCCAGTGACTCTGCACAGGATAAGCAGTTATAGATATGAAGTATCTTTTTTGAGTCAACAATGATTTTTTTTAAATGAAATCCTTATGAAAAGTGCTCTTCAAGCCATGTAACTTACACTGTAACTTCCTCTGGCTACTGTTTTGTAGTTGCTTCATTCACTGACTTTTTGCCATAAATCTAGTACATGCTGTGCCATTGAATGTAATATAATCCATCTTACAGTTTCTCAAGATAATTTATTTGCACTCAGACAAGCAGCCCAAAGCTGCTGCTATTGCAGGGTCATATTTGGAGTTAATATAATTTTCATCTATGAGAATAAATAAAAGTTTAATTAAGAAAAGTTCATATTTGTGTTGTCAAATGTCACTGTCACCTAGGTTATTATACATGTGGAGAACTACAGAGAAAAAACACCCTCAGATTGCTGCAAGATTGTACCAGACTCTAGTGTCTGTGTTTAAATGTCATAAATAGAGCCTGCATCTGAGAGAAAGGAGATAGCATCACTTGACTTCAATACTGATCTGTACTTGCTGAACTGAAATTGCGAAGATACAAATCTACTGTGCACCATAGATATGTTTTGATAAATATTTTATGGTTATTGGTATTCTAAAGATTCATGACAAACAAACACTTAGATGCCATTAAAAATCTCCCCAGGGCATATCTATAGTTCAGTGCTATTGCCAATTAGTTTCTTATAAGCACGGTATTTCTCCCCAAATTTTGTGTTTTAGGCTGTAAAAACATCCAAACAACGGAAACTGCATTCTCTGGCAATATTAAAGGGGGAGTCACTGATTCTGGAGAAAGGTTGTTGATATTTGAACTCAAAAGCAAAGTGACACACCTCCCTTCAGTGCTCCTTCAAAAACTCCACCACCAGTTTCATGGACATACGTTGCCAAGGCAGTGACACTAACAACTGGCTAAGCTGACCAAAAGAAAAATATGGCAGAATCTATAAAATATGTGAATGTCTCTTTCTCATAGCTGAAGAAAAACAACATTAGAATATAAAGCATAATCAAACAAGCATACAAACTGAGAGTGAGAGTTAGTTGTTTAGATTTTCAAAAAACTACAGTGACTATAAAGAAGACCATAGGTTTTTAAGTAGCGTTACCCAGTATAGCATTTTGAATTGTGCATCAAACCAAATACCCCCACTGTACTAGCAAACTTGTATTTTTAGGTCTATGTGGCTATTAAATCCTTCGCAAATGTTATACAAATACCATGGTGAAGTCACTGTCATTTCAAACATATATAGCTGGTACAGTACTCAGTGAAACGGAACAATGTTCCTCTGGGACCATAGTGCTACATAAATCAATACAGACCTATATGAAACTACACAGAACTGAATAAGACTATACAGATGTACACAGGGCTACATAAAGTGCACAAGTGGCAACATTGCAAGATAGTACAGTAATTACTAAAACAAGGCAAAAGTAAAAGTAAAAAAAAACAACAACAACAACAACCAGTACACAGTTCTAGTGTGAAAGTATCTAGTGTTTGATGGAAACAGACAAGCAACCACTGTGAGCCTTACCAGAGAGAGATGCATTTCATTTCATCAAATGAAGCGAGCCTGTCTAGCCCAATAAACTCATGTTGAGTAGTCTGCTGGAGTCAGATATAGTCCAGTTTATTGTCCAGGGAGCAGCCATTGGAAAGTAGGATGGATGGGAGAGCCAGTCAAGTACAGTTTGTTTTTTCCACTTCCTCACACACCCACCACTTACAGTGCTGTCTTTCCCAGCCAATGACCCTTCTTCGTTGAGGTGTGTTGGTGGTTGGCAAAGAACAAATTGGTATTATTTGATTTAGCATGGGGCGGCACGGTGGTGTAGTGGTTAGCGCTGTCGCCTCACAGCAAGAAGGTCCTGGGTTCGAGCCCCGTGGCCGGCGAGGGCCTTTCTGTGCGGAGTTTGCATGTTCTCCCCGTGTCCGCGTGGGTTTCCTCCGGGTGCTCCGGTTTCCCCCACAGTCCAAAGACATGCAGGTTAGGTTAACTGGTGACTCTAAATTGACCATAGGTGTGAATGTGAGTGTGAATGGTTGTCTGTGTCTATGTGTCAGCCCTGTGATGACCTGGCGACTTGTCCAGGGTGTACCCCGCCTTTCGCCCATAGTCAGCTGGGATAGGCTCCAGCTTGCCTGCGACCCTGTAGAAGGATAAAGCGGCTTGAGATAATGAGATGAGATGAGATGAGATGAGATGAGATGATTTAGCATATTCAGACTGGAGGAAATTTTTCGTAGTTCTTAGAATTGTTGGAGGAAGTTTCCTATGTTTTGTGTGTCCACACTGCAGGAAATGAGAATTATCATAGTTCTAATAATACTGTTTTAAGGGACTTTTTTTTAAGGTCCTACTTCAGGTTAGATTCTCTCCCAACACAAGAGGAACCATAAGTAAGCATATGGTGATTGGTCCAGACTTAAGTGTATGTTGATTGGTCCAACACAAGCCAGTGCAGCACTTGCAGCCACCATTTTTTAAAAGCCTTGTAAAACATTAGCATTATAAAATGAAGAACAAAACACTGACAAATGCACTAATGGTGAAATCCAGGCTTTATTGAGTGTATATGCAATGGAGGAAATACAGCATGATTTTGACATGTCTAAGCAAAATATAAAAATCTTTGCAAGCATTTCCTGCTAATATCACACTAGTAAGCTGGCTTACATCACTTCAGCATTTCTACTGGCAGTGTGAATACACACAGAAAAAAAGTTCTTGGAGGAATGCAGTTCCTCTTAATAAGTCCCTAGATTTGGGGTGGGTTTCTCAAAAGCCTCTTAATGGACAAACTATTGAACATCATGGACGATGCCAGTCACCCTCTGCACACCGTCATCAGCAACCAGAGGAGCCTGTTCAGTGACAGAATGCTCCTTCCCAAGTGCAGGATGAACAGACTAAAAACTTCTTTGTCCCTCATGCCATCAGACTGTACAACTCCTCTCTGGGGGGAAGGAGGGTAACAGGAGGACAGAGGATGGGAAGGAGCAGTAGCCTAGCCTAACAATAAGCAATACCGGATAATGTGCAATATAAAGTGCAATATCTCTCCTGCCCCCCTTTTTTCCTCCCCCTTCCTCTCTTCCCCATATCTTGTTCTTTTTATATTTGTATATGTAAATACTTAATTTAATTTAAATTATCGAGAATTTTTTTCTCTATTTTCTATTCTCTGTTTATCCTGTAATGATGCTACTGGAATCTTAATTTCCCTGAGGGAACCCTCCCAAAGGGATCAATAAAGTTCTCTCTAATCTATCTAATCTAATCTAATACCCAGAGTGTTCTGAACTGCCTCTTAAGAACCATCGTTAAGCTAACGTGGTTTTCTTGAACCCCGATATAGCCAAAGTAGTGCTTTCGTTCGCTCTTAACTTATGATGGACCTGAATCACAGCAAAGAACATCTCGCTCATCTCTTTCACAGCAAAGAATGTCTCCTCACAGCTGAATACACAGAATGTGCATGTGCCTCTGAGGGACTCTCACAATCAATCAAGTGGTATTGAATATGCGGCCAGTGTTCAATTATTTTTCTTGTACATTGCAAGTACATCAAGTTAATTTTTAAATAAATATATGCAAAACATTATGAATATATTTTGATATATTATGGAATTATGTATGGATATCATAATATCACATTGATATTGGCACATTTTAATTAAATTTACCCCCATTAGGCAAGTCACTATCTCATTTAGTGTCATAAATGAGACAAAATTCTGCACCTGTAATGTTGTGCATGTATAAGGGCAAAACATTGCCAACTTGGCATTGTGAATAACAGTAAAATAATCATGGCTACACACCAGCAAATCCACTATGAAGTTCCACTTGTCTGGTCAGCAGATGTAGTTTTGCCCATTTAAGGGTCATCCACTCCTGACAGTGCCACTTCCTTTGGCCAAGCAGGTCTCAGAGCAACTAGAGCTGCTCCTTCTCAATGGTGAGCAGCTCCCAGCTGCAGTGACACTCTCGGCCAGCTGTACTCTGGCTGTCTGCACCTGGGAAGCGGTCAGCCAAGAGGGTCCAGGGGATGAGGAGCCAGCAGGGCCACAGGGGATGAGGAGGCACTGTGGTCTGGGGAGGGGGAGGCAGATGATGGGATAGATACTTCCTTCATATGCCAAATACCACTCAGCTGCATGCTGATTTATTAGGGACATTAAGTTCTTGATTTGGCAACAATGAAATGAGCAGGCACAGGGAAAACATTTTACTGAATTGCTGAGCTTATTATTTGTTCATTTTTTCATGTGAATGCTTGTTCATTTACTTTAAAAAAAACATGCTTGGAATAAAAAATTTTATTATCCAAACATGTAAAATAGTTTCAATTGTTATATATGTACTGCTTAATGATGATACAATATATTAACATATTTCAACACTTATATTTAATTGGTTTTTGGTTAAAAACGAATATCATGTGACCTCATCGACAGGATTTAGCCACTACTAACTCCTTTAGCAACTACAGTACAAATGCCTTTAGCAGTGACTAATGCCTATATCAAGGACGCACATTGCAAAAAAGCTCTTAGCAAAGTTGCTTTTAAGACTCCTTCTCATGCGTGAGTTCAGGAAAACCACGTACAGAGACAATGTTTGTTGCGTAAGAGTGTCTTTAAACATTTGTTCATTTCATTAAAAAACACGCTTGGAATAAAGAATGTTATTGTCCAAAAATAACAACCCTAAAGCCCTAAAGTTGCAACATTATTGGGAAACCCACCCCTGTTTGATCTGAATGAGTCTTGTTTCCCATTTAAAGAGCCAGGGCTGTGTGTGAACACTTGGGGGGGGGGGGTCAGCATGCACACAGAATGAACAGCATGCGGACCATATGGAGAGTCACTTTATTTGACAAAAACTGGATTTGATAAGAATTGATGACTACACCTTTAAGTACATAAATATGACATTATGAATATAATGAAGTGTGTGTATATACGGTACACACACACACACACACACAGTTGTGGTCAGACGTTTACATACAGGGACATGAATGTCATCTTGGATATGAATGTCATGGCAATATTTGGGCTTTCAGTAATTTTTTTGAACTGTTCTTTTTCTGTGGCAGAATGTACAGCATACATCTTTCATTAAAAAAAAGAAACACTAGAATTTGGTGCGCAAGTTTTAATTTTCTTTGGGTTTTCTGAAATCAACACAGGGTCAAAATTATACATAAAAGGGTCAAACATTTACATATGCTCACTGAGATTAATAATTCAAAGGTGCTGAAACTTCCAAAATGTCTCTTATCTTGCCAAGGCCGAGGTCTCTTAACGTCCTGTTAGTGATCATGATTGACTACAGCTGGTAGCTTCTCTGTGCCTTCATAAAAAGGGTTTGTTTACAGCACTCATTGACCAGCACACAGTAAAATGGGAAAGTCCAAGGAGCTCAGTGCAGATCTGAGAAAGAGGATCGCAGATATACACAACTCTGGAATGTCTCTTGGAGCCATTTCTAAACAAATGCAAATTCCAAGATCAGTTCAAACAATTGTATCCAAGTTATTGTGAGGTGTAGTCACTTTGCCAAGCCACTTTGCTTCAAGAAAACCCAAACTGTCACCCTCAGCTGAAAGGAAATTGGTTTGGATGGTCAGGAACAACCTGGGAACCACCATGGCACAGCCCTGCCATGAACTGGAAGCTGATGGATCACTGTCTACAGTTCTGATCACCATGGGCTAAGAGGCCACTATCCAAGAAATAACTCCCTGCTCCAAAATGGACACCTTCAAGCTTAACTAAAGTTTGAAGCTGACCACACAGACAAAGAAAAAAGTCTTCTGGAGGATAGCTGTATGGTCAGATGAGACAAAGATTGAGTTGTTTGGCCACAATGACCACCATGTACAGAGGGACACTGTACCAACTGGTGGTGGTAGGATCATCATGCTCTGGAGCTGTTTTGCTGCCAGTGGAACTGGTTCATTGCACAAAGTGGATGGAATAATGAAGAAGGAGAACTACCTCAGAATTAGTCAGCATAAATCAGAAACTTGAACACAACTTGGGACTTGGGAGTTACAACAGGACAATGAACCCAAACACGCATCAGAGCTGGTTGTGGAGGATAAAGCAAGCTAACATTAAAGGTCATAGGCAATGGTTGGAGGTGAAACATAGAATATCAACTTTATTGTCTAGAATGACCCAAAAAGTGAATTCAATCTTCCTAGTGTCTAACTTGCACCCTAAAATTGAATAAAACAGTTAAAATATACTGTTTTGCCCAATTTCTGAAGGTTTGTTTACATCTCACTTATGCACACTTTCACTGCCAGGGGACAGTCATCATGACATCATTCAAGCCAAACAGACTGGGAGCAGTTCTGTGTTTACCTGCGAACTGAGCACACGTGTACAGACTTTGGTTATGAGAGGTTGTGTAAAATGTCTGAAAGCGATAGCGGTTTTGAAGTAGGAACTCTCCAAATTAAATATCAAGAGGTGAAACCATACATGTATGAACCTATGGCCGTTGCAAAGCAATCGGTGAATGTGGCTAACTGGTTTGACCGTGCTGCCTCGGAATCAGACAACTACTCGGCCGACTCTGATCGCGGTGACCCCAGACCTGAAGAAGTCTCGCGCCCAAACGATTTATCCTAGTAGTTATGATAAATTCTTACTTTGGTCGTGATACTAAATAAGAGCCCTTTTGAAGAATAATTAAACCGCTCTCCCTAGTGGATATAGGTAACGATTACTTGACGGTGCGCTGGTAGGCCACATTAGCCTACCATCTGCAGCATTATACTATTTATAGCCTACTCTAAGCAAGAACTATCCCTTTGTCTCATTTCCACAATGACTGTACAGGATCCCTCAGGATTCTTGACTTGTCAATTGCAAGCAAAAGTAAAAATGTTTACCTCCAATCTTTTCCTTTTTGCTTGAGTGTTGCTGCTCCGTTTCTTCTTTGACTGCTTAATTTTGTTTCACGTGCAAAATCCACTCGCTCCACCTCTTCTCCTTTTTCGGAAAAAGCCAACTCTCCCCCTCCGCCTCTTCTCCTCTTTCGGAAAAAGCCAATCCTCTTGCTCTGCCTTTTCTCCTTTTTCAGAAAAAGCCTATCCTCTTGCTCCGCCTCTTCTCCTCTTCCGGAAAAAGCCAACCCACTCTCTCTGCCTCTTCTCCTCTCTCAGAAAAAGGTAAAAACTTCTTCCTGAACCGGTCCCGTTGTTACAGTTCACTGCACAACAATAAGGTATGTTTTTTCTTTGTAAATTCCCAAACGCACGTCTGCACTCAAGCCGAACGGCAATGTAAGTAAACGGAAGTGGACTCAACTCAAGCGGTTTGTTTGTCTTAAATGACGTCACGCGCCGAGTGGTCACGAAAATTGTCAAACAGAAATTCGCCACGATCCGCGCTAACTTATTTTAATTATTACTTATTAACAATACTTCTTTGGACCAGAAGAAAATTACAGAGGGTTTTTTAACATATAAAGTTTCAAATGTGCATAAATTGAAAACCGTTGCCTATGATCTTTAAGCTTAAAGCAAGCCCTGACTTCAACCCTATTAAAAATATATGGACCATGCTTATAAGTCGAGTCCATGCCAAGAAAGAAAACAAATTTAATTGAACTCTACCAATTCTACCATAAAGAGTCATGAAATATCCAACCAGAATTCTGCCAGAAGCTTGTTCTTGGTAAACAAAAATGTTTGGTCAAGGTGAATCTTGTGAAGAGACATTTTACCCAAATATTAGGTGTGCCGTATGTATATTTTTGACCCTGTATGTATAATTTTGACCCTGTGTTGATTTCAGAAAACCCGAAGAACATTAAAACTTGTGCACCATATTCGTGTTTATTTTTTAATTAAATATGTATGCTGTACATTCTGCCACAGAAAAAGAACAGTTCAAAGAAATTACTGAAAACCCAAATATTGCCATGACATTCATATCCAAGATGACATTCATGTCACTGTATGTCAACTTCTGACCATAACTAATATATAATTTTTTTTTCCTTGAGGAGCTTGGTGAAGACTTAATCTTAATAACTGCTTATCCTGAGACCACATTTTACAGTACATTATTGAGATTTGACCCATAATGCACTACAGCAGACTTTTAAATAATTATCAAACAGTTAGTTAGATCAGATAGGCAATTGTATCATTTATTACCTCCGCCAACTTTGGTGGAGGAGATTATGTTTTTTGCTTCTGTTTGTTTGATTGTTCTTCCAACTTCACTCAAAAAGTAGAAAACATATTTTAATGAAACACTAAGGAAAGCTGGGCCATGGGCCAAGGAGCAATTAATAAGCTTTTGATGCAGATCTGGATATGTATGTGCATCCAGGATCCAGATATGTATGTGGATCCAGGATTTTTTAATTTTTTTTTTTTTTTGCCTGTTCCCAACATAATTCAAAAAGTAGTGAATGAAATTTGATGAAATTTTGAGGAAAGGTGAGCCATGGGCCAAGTGTCAGTAAACCCACTGAGAAAGAACAAACTACAGCTATCAAGACACACAGCGCCCTCTGTCTCCAGCCTACTGTATCTCAGCTGTCTCTAATTTCCTTAATCACCTGTCCCTCTATTTAAGCTCCCCAAACAAACACTCCAGTGTGAAGTATCATTCTGCCTGCTCAGTACATACCAAGCCTTGTTTCTTCTGACTGCTTCTTGTATTACTGACCCTTTCACTTTCTCTCTCATGTTTTTGCTCTTTGCCTTATCTTCCCTGTGTTTTTCACCGATCGCCCGACCCTAGTTTGTTTACCAACTCTTATTCTAGTCTCTCGTCTTGGCTTTGATTGTCAGTCTGCACCCGCTCTCCTCTGCACATACATCTGTAAGTGCCTGCATTCTAACAGGATACTTCACCGAACATGGATGTAGCAGAGGATTCTAAGCAGACTGCTCTGAACGCGCAGGGGCATTTGCTTGAAGAACATCAGCAGATGCTCGCTTACCTCAATACTTGGATGACACAACTTGCAACTGTGATGTCGCAGGCCCTCCTAGCACACCCCGAGTTTCCTCCTAGCCCTGTGTTACAACTCCCACGCAGGAAAAGTTTGCCGGAGATGACATTGCATGTAAAGGTTTTTTACTTCAATATTCTATATATTTTGCCACATGCCAAATCTATCCGATGAGCACAAAATTGCTGTTTCTATCTTTTCTCACTGGCAAAGCGCTCTGCTGGGCAACACCCATTTGGAACAAGGGCTGTGAGCAAACTAAGTCATATGAGCAGTTCTTCTCCCTATTCAAGAGAGTTTTGACATGAACCAGAGGGGATTGAGGTTGGGGAAAGTCTACTTGTCAGCTCTCAAGGTTCTCAAAGTGTTGCTGAATATGCCCTGGACTCTGGGACGTTAGCAGCTGCCAGTGGATGGAACGATCCAGCCCTGAAAGCAGTCTTTCACCAGGGTTTGTGCCCTGAGATCATCAGTGAACTGGTCTGTAGAGATAAAAACATCACTCTAGACTCTCTCATTGACTTAGCTATTCATCTTGACCAACTGTTAAAGCACTGACCCTCTATCCATGAAAGTACCAGTTCTGTTCAGCCGTTGGAGGACAGTTCACCCATGCAGGTTTCACACACTAGGTTAACCTGTGCTGAGCATGCTAGATGACACAAGGAGGGGTTATGCTTCTACTGTGGGAGCTCCGAACATAACATCCAGCAATGTCTGGTCTGACCAGCCCGTGTGACCCCAGCAGAAACACCAGCAAGATCTATGAGTCCTTTGAGAGAATTCAACTCAAAATCCTTTAATATACCAGTTTTACTAAAGATGGCGTCCTCCACATACATCCTTTCTGCTTTTGTTGATTCAGGGGCAGAGGGGAACTTTATCAGCAGAACCATCATGCAGAAGCTCAACCTGCCTACCACCCCTCTGCACAGTGCACTCAGCATTAGGACCATCGATGGAGGACCCATAGGCAACAGGCTTGTCACCACATGCACCCAAACAGTTCATATTCAAGTAGGAGCATTGCACAAAGAACTCATTTCACTGTACGTGACCACAACTGTTGATCATGACATTATCCTTGGATATCCCTGGCTACAGCTACATGACCCTCTGATCTCATGGCAAAGCAAAGAAATTCTTCAATGGTCACCCACTTGCTTCCAGAGTTGTTTCTCTCATCCTCAGGTCAAAGTATCTTCCACCTCAGTGGAAAGTCCTCAGCCAGACTCCATGGACAATATTCCTGACTTTTATTGGGACCTTTCGGAGGTCTTCAGTAAGGAGAAGGCCGGCGGGCTACCACCACACCAGCCATATGACTGCACAATTGACCTACTGTCAGGTATGTCACCACCACATGGTCGTATTTATCCTCTATCTCAGAAGGAACACGTTGCCATGGGGGAGTATATTCAGGAAGCCCTCAAACAGGGATATAGCCACCCTTCCAAGTCTCCTGCATCTGCTGGTTTCTTTTTTGTGGAAAAATGAGGAGGTGGACTAAGGCCCTGCATTGATTACAGAGGTTTAAATCAGGTCACCGTAAAATACCCTTATCTTCTTCCCCTGGTTCCAGCAGCTCTGGAACAACTCGGATCCATGAGGATCTTTTCTAAACTTGACTTGCGCAATGCATATAATCTGATCAGGATAAAGAAGGGCGATGAATGGAAAACAGCCTTCAGCACTACCGCTGAACACTTTGAGTACCAGGTCATGCTTTATGGCCTCTCTTCAGTGCCCAGTGTGTTCCAATGCCTTATCAATGATGTGCTATGGGACATGCTGGGCAAATATGCCATTGCTGATATTGACGACATCCTGATATACTCCTCAAATATCCAAAGTCACCAGGAACACATCAGAGCACTTCTCAAGCGTCTATTGGAGAACAATCTCTGCGTAAAGGCTGAAAAATGTGAGCTTCATCAAAGTAAGATTTCCTTCCTTGGTTATATCTTCAGCACAGAAGGATTAAGCATGGACTTATCTAAGGTATCAGCTGTCACTTCCTGGCTGACACCCAAATCCATAAAGGATCTTCAACAGTTCTTGGGCTTTGCAAACTTCTACTGCTGGTTCATTCAAGGTTTCAGCACTCTGGTAGCAACCTTAACCGCATTGCTGAAGAAGGGTCCCAAGCGCCTACAGTGGAACCCAGTGGCAGAAGAAGCCTTTAGTCGGCTCAAGCTCACCTTCACTTCAGCCCCCATACTCCAGCATCCTGACCCTACTAAGCTGTTCATCATAGAAGTAGATGCATCTGACACTGGAGTAGGGGACATCCTTTCCCAATGTTTTGGGGAAAAACAAAAGCTTATACCCAGTAGCTTTCTTTTCAAAGAAACCAACTTCAGCAGAAAGGAATTATGACGTGGAGAACAGAGAACTGCTTGCCATTAAACTAGCCCTCGAGGAGTGGCAGCATTGGTTAGAGGGAGCTACTCACCCCTTCATAATTCTCACAGATCACAAGAACCTAGAATATATTAGGAAAGCCAAAAGGTTAAATCCACGTCAGGCCAGGTGGGCATTATTCTTCACCTGATTTGACTTCACAATTTCATTCTGTCCAGGTTCCAAAAATACCAAAGCAGACACTCTTATCCAGGGCTTTTGGTCCATCCCACCAAGACTCAGTTTCTCATCCCATCCTCCCACCACAGTGTTTCGTATAATTCATCACCTGGGAACTGGACAAGGAAATAAGCAAGTCACAGCTTCAAACCTGTCCTATTCATCTCCCACCTGGTCTTCTCTATGTACCCAAGCATCTTCACAGCAGACTCATCACCTGGGCGCACACATCTCCCGCCACTGGACATCCAGGCATTCAATGCACACACCAAATGTTAAGGAATAAATACTGGTGGGAGAACGTGCTCACGGAAATCAACCAGTTCATCGCTTCATGTTCTGAATGCACTCAAGCGAAGGTTCCTAGAAACACCCCACCCCCACCAGCAAATTATGCCCTCTACCAAATCCTCAAAGACCGTGGTCACACCTAGCAATTGACTTTATCACAGATCTCCCTCCCTCTCAAGGCAACACCACTATAATGGTAACCATCGACCGATTTTCAAAGGCATTGAAAATGATCCTATTGCCAGGCATCCCCACAGCCTCTCAGACCTGTTATTTCAGCAAGTCTTCAGGTTCTATGTTATCAAGTCAAGTCAACTTTATTCTCAAATATGCCATACATGCTTGACATACAGCACAGATGAAATTTCAGTCCTCTCTGACCCATGGTGCAAACAGGCAATGCAATAAATAAAAAATAGAATAATAAACAGTATAAAACACTCTAGATAAGAAATAGACATAGACTAAACACTCATACACACACACACATTTATATATATATATATATATATATATATATATATACACAAAACCCCGATTCCAAAAAAGTTGGGACAAAGTACAAATTGTAAATAAAAACAGAATGCAATAATTTACAAATCTCAAAAACTGATATTGTATTCACAATAGAACATAGACAACTGTAAGACTTTGAGCGGGTGGGTGGAGCACAGAAATATGGCAGGCCAGAACTGAGTTCCAAAAACTCTTTTATTTTGCTTTTCAGCTTTTATACTTTTCACTCTCCCAGTCACACGCTCACACACACACAAGCATTCTGGTTGGGGAGAGAGCTCCCTTCATCTGCTCTCTCTCTCCTTATATAGGGCTCGTCACTGGGGAAGACACACAAACACAGGTTAATTGACATCAGGTGCAGTGATTCTGCCACTTACCTTCCCTGACTCCGCCCTCCAGTCACAGACCAACGCTTGACCACGCCCCCGCTGCCACATACCCCCACCGCCCAACTCAGGCTGGGCAGCCGTCCGGCCTGCAGCTGACTGCCCCCCCCGATGGGAGAGGAAGTCCGCCACGACCATCTGTGTCCCCGGCCTGTGGATCACCTTGAAGTTAAAGGGCTGGAGTGCCAGATATCAACGGGTGATCCGCGTGTTGGCATCCTTCATGCGGTGGAGCCACTGGAGGGGCGCGTGGTCCGAACAGAGGGTGAAAGGGCGTCCCAGCAGGTAGTAGCGGAGGGCAAGGACTGCCCACTTGATGGCTAGGCACTCTTTCTCTATGGTGCTGCATGCACCGGCAACTTTCTGCTGATGTACAGCACGGAGCGATCCTCCCCCTCCACCTCCTGGGACAGAACAGCCCCCAGCCCTCTGTCCGACACGTCCGTCTGCAACATAAAGGGGAGAGAAAAGTCAGGGGAGTGTAACAGTGGCCCCCCACACAGTGCAGCCTTCACCTCAGAGAAAGCCCGCTGGCATTGCTCCGTCCACTGGACCAGATCTGATGCCCCCTTTTTAGTGAGATCAGTCACCGGGCTGGTGATGTCCGAATAATTAGGTATAAACCTACGATAGTAGCCAGCCAGCCCCAGGAACTGTCTCACCCCCTTTTTGGTCTTGGGCCTCGGGCAGGCCGCAATCGCTGCTGTCTTATTAATTTGGGGACGCACCTGCCCATTGCCCAAGTGGAAGCCCAGATACCGTACTTCCACCCGCCCAATCGCACACGTCTTCAGGTTGGCGGTGAGACCCGCTCGCCTCAGCGACCCAAGGATGGCCCTCAGGTGTTGCAGATGCCGCAGCCAGTCATTACTATAGATTATGATGTTGTCTAAGTATGCAGCCGCATAGGTGGCGTGGGGGTGGAGGACCCTGTCCATAAGCTGCTGGAACGTAGCGGGTGCCCCAAACAGCCCAAAAGGAAGTGTGACAAATTGGTGTAAGCCAAACGGTGTGGAAAAGGCCATTTTTTTCTCAGGATAGTGGAGTCAAGGGGATCTGCCAATAACGCTTTGTCAAATCCAGTGTCGAATAAAAGCGAGCCATGCCTAGTCGATCCAGCAACTCGTCAATATGAGGCATTGGGTACGCATCGAATTTAGACACCACGTTGACTTTTCTATGGTCCACACAGAACCGGACCGACCCGTCGGGCTTGGGAACCAAGACCACCGGGCTGCTCCAGTCACTGTGGGAATCCTCGACGATACCCATTTCGAGCATGGCCTCGAGTTCTTCCCGAACCACCTTTTTCTTGTGTTCGGGCAGCCTGTAAGGGCGGCTGCACACTACCACCCCCGGGGGTGTCTCAATGTGGTGTTCTATGAGGCAGGTGCGGCCGAGTAGGGGCGAGAACATGTCCGAAAATTCGGTCTGCAACTGGGCAACCTCCGTGAGTTGGGTCGGGGAGAGGTGGTCTCCACAGGGGACCGGAGAGGTAAGCGATGTCAATGTTCCCTTTTGAACCTCTGGCCCCAGCTCCGCCTTCTCCGGAACCAATGACACCAATGCCACGGGGACCTCCTCGTTCCAGAGTTTGAGCAGATTGAGGTGGTAAATCTGTAGCGCCCCACCCCTGTCCGTTTGCCTCACCTCATAGTCAATGTCCCCGACTCGCCGTGTGACCTCAAAGGGTCCTTGCCACTTGGCGATCAATTTGGAGCTCGATGTGGGCAACAGTACGAGTACTTTATTTCCCTGTGCAAACTCCCTAAGGCACATACCCCTATCATACAGGCGGATTTGCCATTCTTGGGCCTGCCGCAAATTCTCCTGGGTTAGGTGTGTGTGTGGAGTTTTGTGCGCAGGTCGATAACATATTGAATTTCATTTTTGCTGGGTGAAGGTCCCTCCTCCCAATTTTCCCGCAGTACATCCAGGATGCCGCGCGGCTTAAGCCCATATAATAATTCAAACGGGGAGAACCCCGTGGAGGCTTGTGGGACCTCTCGCACTGCGAATAACAGGGGTTCAAGCCATTTATCCCAATTGCGTGCATCCTCACATACAAACTTTTTAATTATATTCTTGAGGGTGCGATTGAACCGTTCGACTAAACCGTCCATTTGTGGGTGATAAACGCTGGTGCGGATCGGCTTAATTCCAAGTAACCCATACAGTTCGCGCAGTGTGCATGACATAAACGAAGTGCCTTGATCAGTCAGAATCTCTTTGGGGATTCTGACTCGGGAGATGACATGGAAGAGTGTTTCCGCAATACTACATGCTGAGATATTGCGAAGAGGCACTGCTTCCGGGTATCGCGTTGCATAGTCCACCAGAACTAAAATAAAGCAATACCCTCGTGTTGACCGATCTAATGGCCTGACGAGATCCATCCCAATTCTTTCGAACGGGGTCTTGATTAATGGTAGAGGGCACAAAGGCGCTTTTGGAATGGCCGCTGGATTTACTAACTGGCATTCGCGGCACACCGTACACCACCTACGGACATTGTCACGAATCCCTGGCCAATAGAACTGGGCCATTATTTGGGCTAGTGTCTTATCCTGCCCCAAGTGTCCAGCCATGGGATTAAAGTGAGCCGCCTGGAATACCAATTCCCTGCGGCTCTTTGGGATCAAAAGTTGTGTGTTCGGCTCCTTAGTCTGAGTGTCCTGTGTCACTCGGTATAACCTATCCTTCATAATGGAAAAATAGGGGTAGGACGGGGTGGAGCATTTGACCATCGATTACTCTCACTTGGTCAAATGCATGCCGCAGAGTCTCGTCTCATGACTGCTCTAACGGGAAATCCACGAGGGATTCCCTGAGAGAGGGAGGAGCAGCCTGCTGCTCCTCACTCTGACACGGAGATGATGTAGACGGCTCTGTGACAGCTGCTCCCGCCAATGCCACACCGGGACCTCCCCCTGCTGAACTATGGCAGGACCCACTCTTCACTAAATGAGTCATTAACTCCTGAAATCCCGGCCAATCAGTCCCCAAAATTATCGAATGGGTAAGGCGAGGATTAACCGCAACCTTTACACTAAATTTTGCCCCTCGAAATAGAATGTGGACCAACACTAAAGGGTAGTTGTGAACATCCCCGTGCACACACAACACCTTCACCAATTGTGCTCCCCCCAATGCCTCATCTTGCACCAGGCTTTGGTGGATTGAGGTCTGATTACAGCTGGAGTCCACCAAAGCCTGATACGTATCCCCTTGTACACTCACCAGTATGCAATACGCTCTGGCCTGATCGAGGGCGGTTCCTGGCACGTCGGGGATCCGGACAACCGTGCCCACCTCCATTGCCGAGCACTGATGCTGGAGGTGCCCCGGCTCCCCGTAGCGCCAGCAAACCGGCCCAGGTTCTCTCTCTGCACTGGCGCTCTGGGGCTCACTCACCTGAGGGGGGGGAGACAGACATGGAAACGGGAAATGGGAGGGCACCATGGGTGCGGCGGGCCGGCTGGGGTGGAGCTGGCCCCCGCCTCCGCAGTGGGGGAACGGGGCGAGGACAAGACACAGAAGGGGAGGGTGGAAAGAGAGAGAGAGGAGAAAAGAAGATCTGCGATCCTGCCGTTGGAACAGCCGCCAGATGATCCTCCACCAACTTGATGGCCTGATCCAGCGACGCCGGGCGGTGGCACTGGACCCACTCCACAGTCCCTTTGGGAAGTCGGGCGATGAACTGCTCCAGTACCAACAGGTCGATGATTCCCTCAGCATCGCGGTTGTCAGCCCTCAGCCACCGCCGGCAGGCGTCCCAGAGTTGCTGGCCAAATGCGAATGGCCGGCCGACCTCCTCTAGGCGGAGAGCGCAGAAGCGCTGGCGTTGTTGGTCTGGGATGTGCCCCACACACTGGAGGACGGCCCGGCGCAGGTCTGCGTAGACCAGCCGGCTGTCGGCGGGGAGCTGTAGCGCGGCCAGCTGTGCCTTGCCTGTTAGCAGGGGGAGGAGGCGAGCCACACGTTGTTCCACCAGCCAGCCACAGGCCTCTGCTACTTGCTCGAAGAGCGCTAGGAAGGCCTCGGGGTCGTCATGCGGGCCCATCTTCGTTAGAGTGAGGTGGGGAGGGCCTGCGGCAGTGGAGGTGGTGGACCCTGCCGATGCGAAGAGGTGCCGGAACACCTGATGATCTTCCTGTTGCGCCAGCACCAGGGCCTCAAACCTTTGTGCTTGCTCCTTTCGGAGGGCAACCAGCGCCTGGTGCTGGCTCTGTTGGGCCGTGGCGAGGGCGTGGATCAGGTCCGTGAAGGGGGAGGACTCCACGGGGCTGTTCTCCTCTGTGCTCCTTTCCGGGGTTTTGGCACCACTGTAAGACTTTGAGCGGGTGGGTGGAGCACAGAAATATGGCAGGCCAGAACTGAGTTCCAAAAACTCTTTTATTTTGCTTTTCAGCTTTTATACTTTCCACTCTCCCAGTCACACACACACACACACACACACAAGCATTCTGGTTGGGGAGAGAGCTCCTTTCCTCTGCTCTCTCTCTCCTTATATAGGGCACAGTCACTGGGGAAGACACACAAACACAGGTTAATTAACATCAGGTGCAGTGATTCTGCCACTTACCTTCCCTGACTCCGCCCTCTGGTCACAGCCCGCTGCTTGACCACACCCCTGCTGCCACAACAACATATCAAATGTCGAAAGTGAGACATTTTGAAATTTCATGCTAAATATTGGCTCATTTGAAATTTCATGACAGCAACACATCTCAAAAAAGTTGGGACAGGGGCAATAAGAGGCCGGAAAAGTTAAAGGTACAAAAAAGGAACAGCTGGAGGACCAAATTGCAACTCATTAGGTCAATTGGCAATAGGTCAATAACATGACTGGGTATAAAAAGAGCATCTTGGAGTGTCAGCGGCTCTCAGAAGTAAAGATGGGAAGAGGATCACCAATCCCCCTAATTCTGCACCGACAAATAGTGGAGCAATATCAGAAAGGAGTTCGACAGTGTAAAATTGCAAAGAGTTTGAACATATCAACATCTACAGTGCATAATATCATCAAAAGGTTCAGAGAATCTGGAAGAATCTCTGTACATAAGGGTCAAGGCTGGAAAACCATACTGGGTGCCCGTGATCTTCGGGCCCTTAGACGGCACTGCATCACATACAGGCATGCTTCTGTATTGGAAATCACAAAATGGGCTCAGGAATATTTCCAGAGAACATTATCTGTGAACACAATTCACCGTGCCATCCGCCGTTGCCAGCTAAAACTCTATCAAAAGACGAATCAAAATTTGAAGTTCTTTATGGAAATCAGGGACACCGTGTCATTCGGACTAAAGAGGAGAAGGACGACCCAAGTTGTTATCAGCGCTCAGTTCAGAAGCCTGCATCTCTGATGGTATGGGGTTGCATTAGTGCGTGTGGCATGGGCAGCTTACACATCTGGAAAGACACCATCAATGCTGAAAGGTATATCCAGGTTCTAGAGCAACATATGCTCACATCCAGACGACCTCTCTTTCAGGGAAGACCTTGCATTTTCCAACATGACAATGCCAAACCACATACTGCATCAATTACAGCATCATGGCTGCGTAGAAGAAGGGTCCGGGTACTGAACTGGCCAGCCTGCAGTCCAGATCTTTCACCCATAGAAAACATTTGGCATGTCATAAAATGGAAGATACGACAAAAAAGACCTAAGACAGTTGAGCAACTAGAATCCTACATTAGACAAGAATGGGTTAACATTCCTATCGCTAAACCTGAGCAACTTGTCTCCTCAGTCCCCAGACGTTTACAGACTGTTGTAAAGAGAAAAGGGGATGTCTCACAGTGGTAAACATGGCCTTGTCCCAACTTTTTTGAGATGTGTTGTTGTCATGAAATTTAAAAATCACCTAATTTTTCTCTTTAAATGATACATTTTCTCAGTTTAAACTTTTGATATGCCATCTATGTTCTATTCTGAATAAAACATGGAATTTTGAAACTTCCACATCATTGCATTCCGTTTTTATTTACAATTTGTACTTTGTCCCAACTTTATTGGAATTGGGGTTTTGTGTGTGTATGTGTATATATATATATATATATATATATATACACACACACACACACACACACACACATATATATATATATATATATATATATATATATATATATATATATATATATAAAATATATAAATAATATGTGTGTGTGTGTGTGTGTGTGTGTGTGTATAAATTGGAGCAAAAGGACATAAAAATAAACAGTCAAGGGCACTTGAGGTATAGCAGGTAAACATGAAATAACCAGTATAAACAATAAACTAATAGCTGTTAAGGTGAGGTAGTGCGGAATAGTACAAATGAGCGAGGTAAAGTGAAATGTGCAGTCCCTGAGTTCAGTGTGCAAATGAATGTTGTGTGTGTGTGTGTGTGTGTGTGTGTGTGTGTGTGTGTGTGTGTGTGTGTGTGTGTGTTGGGGGGGACTGTGAGGGTGACATGATGTCAGATGCTGAAGGGGGGGCAGGGGGGGTGTGGGCAGAATCTGTGGCAGGGGGCAGAGGGGGGAGGAGGGGCAGAACAGGGAGGGAGTTGAGCCTCCTGACCGCCTGGTGAAAGAAACTGTCCTTGAGCCTGCTGGTTTTGGCCCGGAGACTCCTCAGTCTCCTCCCCGACGGCAGCAGGCTGAAGAGGCTGTGAGATGGGTGGGTGGGGTCACCTGCAATCCTGATGGCTTTGCGGGTAAGGCGGGAGTTATAGATTTCCATAAGAGAAGGGAGAGAGACACCAATGATCCTCTCAGCTGCTCTCATGATGCGCTGCAGAGTCTTGCAGCAGGACACAGTGCAGGCGCCGTACCACACGGTGGTGCAGCTGGTCAGGATGTTCTCGATGGTGCCTCTGTAGAATGTGTGCATGATGGGGGCCGGGGCTCTTGCTCTCCTCAGTTTGCAGAGGAAATACAGACGCTGTGGGGCTTTTTTGGCCAGTGATGCGGTGTTTTTGCTCCAGGACAGGTCTTCAGAGATGTGCACACCCAGAAACTTGGTGCTGCTCACCCTCTCCACTGCAGCACCATTGATAGTTAGTGGAGCATGCTGGGTGTGCGCTCTCCTGAAGTCCACAACAATCTCCTTCATCTTCTCCACATTCAGGCGGAGATTGTTGTCCTTGCACCACATGGCCAAGTGGCTCACCTCACTCCTGTAGATTATCTCATCGCCATTGTTGATGAGACCCACCACAGTTGTGTTGTCCGCAAACTTAATGAAGAGGTTGGAGCTGGATGTTGGTGTGCAGTCGTGGGTCATCAGAGTGAAGAGGAGGGGGCTCAGCACACATCCTTGGGGGGGCCCCCGTGTTCAATGTGATGGTGCTGGAGGAGTTGCTGACAACCCGTACAGACTGTGGTCTCCCCGTCAGGAAGTCCAGCAGCCAGTTGCACAGGGAGGTGTTGAGTCCCAGCTGGTCCAGTTTATGAATGAGCTGCTGAGGAATGATTGTGTTGAATGCTGAGCTAAAGTCTATGAACAGCATTCTGACGTATGAGTTTTTTGTCTCCAGGTGGGTGAGAGCTGAGTGGAGGGCAGTGGAGATGGCATCATCGGTCGAACGGTTGGACTGATATGCAAACTGGAAAGGGTCCAGGGAGGGCAGACTTGATATGCCGCATGACTAGCCGCTCGAAGCACTTAATGAGGATGGGAGTGAGTGCAACCGGGTGGTAGTCATTGAAGCAGGAGGGAGACGGCTTCTTCAGGACCGGGATGATGGTGGTGGCTTTGAGGCACGTGGGGACAACAGCCTGGCTCAATGAGATGTTGAAGATGTCTGTAAAGACATCTGTGAGCTCCTCGGCACAGTCTCTCAGGACACGACCAGGAATGTTATCAGGACCCGGGGCTTTCCATGCATTTGTCATCCTGAGAGCTCTCCTCATGCTGTCTGGGGACAGCATCAACACCTGGTCGCTGGGAGGTGGTGGGGTCTTCTGTGCCGTGGTGCTGTTGTCTGCCTCAAAGCGAGCGAAGAAGTAGTTCAACTGATTCAGCAGAGAGGTAGAGTTATCACAGGTCTGCCGCAAGGGCTTGTAGTCTGTGATGTTCTGAATCCCCCCGCCACAGGTTCCTGGTGTCTCTGCTGTCATTGAAGTAGACAGCAATGTTCCTGGAATACTGTCGCTTGGCCACCCTGATGCCTCGTGACAGGTTGGCCCTAGCTGTCCTCAGGCCCACCTCGTCCCCAGCTCTGAAGACAGCGTTCCGAGCCCTCAGGAGCCTGTGGACTTCCCCTGTCAGCCATGGCTTCTGATTTGCCCAAATGGACATGGTTCTGGTGACTGTAACATCATCCATGCACTTCCTCATGTAGGCAGTGACAGTCTCCATGTACTCCTGGAGATCTGTAGTGTTGTTGTAGGTGGCTGCCTGTCTGAACATGCTCCAGTCAGTGGTGGAAAAACAGTCCTGGAGTGCCTCTGAGGACCCCTCTGGCCACACACCACGGGCGATTGCTCTAAGACAACGAGGGAGGCTCAGCCTCCTCTAAAAATGACGAACATCATGTAGGATGAATTGCGCTAGGCTTATGTTATAGCCGACCTTATAACATTGCTATTTCAGATCCAGAATCATAGAAATATATGTGCTCAACCCAACTACAGTGCGAAATCATTCCGTTATAACTTCCCCCAGTTCTCCTAATGTGTGTGTGAGTTTTTCCCCCTCGTGACAATGCGATGCAGCCCAGCCTCAGTGGACTTCAGTGGCATTTGGGAGCTATGTGCTTTTCAATATCAAATGCAAGACGATTATTGGACAAATACTGCGAAAACGCCCGCCCACGGAGTCCCACGGACTCCCAGCCTCAGTGGACTTCAATGGCATTTGGGAGCTATGTGCTTTTCAATATCAAAATGCAAGATGGTTATTGGACAAATACTGCAAAAACACCCACCCCACGGACTCCCAGCCTCACAGTGGGAGGGACATGGCAAAGCTTTCCGCGAGGAGACTGGTGATTGGTGAAAGCAGCCGGATATTTTCTTTGATTGACAGCTCGTTTCAAATATAGACAGGCAGCAGTGAATCTCAGTTCAGTCCCATGCAGATTCGCAAGTGCTGTGGTGTATTGTAAGAGATCAGCTTACATTTCAATTTCATTCATTACATACAGTTTCTACCAGCTTTTTTTAGTTTGTATATATTTTCATTGTAAATAAAGTGTAAATATAGTGTTGTCAAGTTTGCTATCTTAGTTCCAGAAATTTTGTTTATTTGAGTGACTGAACTTGAACTTGAGGGGGCTAGTCAGCTAGCAAGAAAGCTGCGCACGGATGCCAAGCATTGCTGATTTAATTTTGGCGAAGCCATTTGCCAGTCTTCCTTTCGAGGAAAAAATTAAAATTAAAGAGCAGGGTAGACCAGCGCCTCAAATTGACTTGGTGAAAAAGGTAGGGAATAATACGCGTTCCTTTCAGCTCTCCTGGTACGAGAAAGTGAATTGGCTAACAGCAAGTGACCCACATCAACAACAGTAAATAGGCTACTTTAGTAATATGTTATGGATGGACCAAAAATATAGAATCTATTTAAAATGTTTATGCTGAGTATACTATATTGGAATATATATTTTTCTGGATATGAATTAAACACAGCTACAATTTGGAAAACATTTTTAAACAAAAACACAGCCAAGAACATTTCACACTACAGACCTGGATTAAAAGTGAAGGGTTATCAAAATTGTCAATAAAACATTTCTCAGTCAAAATAAGTAAAATATAGGGAAAGTGTCATTGAAAGAAATGTGTGGCACCCAGCTCAATGTTTGGCTCCCCAAGGTCAGTGCTTGTGCCTATTCCAGAACACTCTGCTGTTACTGCTGAGGTTCCTGACAAAGAGCTGCTTTTAATAATGATCAATTTTTAAACAACATGCCACAATTTTAAAATATAAAATGTTAAAATATACCCCCCCCCAACACCACCATCATGTATATTGGACAGTAGGCTAATGGGCCAAAAGAACCTGTTATTTCACAGTTTGTGACCCTGCCAACAATCAGCCAGATCAGAGGCAAGAGTATGGGCAAAATTGATGTGTTTTTTCTTTTTTCTTTTAAAATCTGGAAATATCGTAACCGACCAGCCTCCCCTGTTTGAAAGACTACCAGCCACCACTGCCACACACGTACCTGCTTTAACCAGTGGCCTGTGTGCTGGCATTAGCATAACAGTGGAGTGATCTGAGGCCCCAAGGTGGGGGAGGGGGAGGGCTTTGTAGGCGCCTTAATGCATGGTGTAAACATTGTCCAGAGTATTGTTTCCATGTGTGGGAAAGTTGATATGTCCATAGAGTTTTGGAAACACGCTCTTGGGGTTTGCATGGTTGAAATCCCCAGCCAGGATGAAGAAAGCATCTGGGTGGGCTGTCTGCTGCTCACTGATGTGCTGATAGAGTTCATTCAGTGCTTCACTCCTGTTGTTATTGGAGCCGGGAGAGATGTATATTGCTACCAGCAATATGGCTGTAAATTCCCTCGGCAGGTAGAATGGCCGGCACTTAATAATTATAAACTCCACCAGTGGTGAGCAGTGTTTGCAGACCACAGCAGCATCGCGGCACCAGGCATCACTGATGTAAATACAGAATCCTCCGCCGCGAGTCTTCCCGCCCCCCAACTAGCGCTCGGTCTGACCGGTAGCATTGTTAGCCGGGCTAGCTGAATGGCACAGTCCGGGACGCTGTCGTTAAGCCATGTTTCCACAAACACAAGGATACAACACTCAGTCACAGACTTAGAAGATGAGCGGAGTAGGCGGACATAATCCAGCTTGTTGTCCAGTGAGCGTACGTTGGCCAGAGTGATGGTAGGGATAGCCGGCCGGTGAGGGCTAGCCGCTAGCCTAGCCCGGATACCTCTGCGTTTGCCCCTCTTCTGCTTCCGCATGTTCCGCCTGTGGCACTTCCACTGTGGGCTGGATGCAGGAGTGGGGGTCGGTGGTTGAGCAGGCCTCCAGAGCAAACCGTAGTCACATAGCACTTCCACATCCACTGTATTTATATCCATGAATATAGTTCTGCGGATGTCGAGCAGAAACTCACGGGAGTATGTGCACCTTAAGACTGATGGACGCGACAAAGACGAACAGATACAAGCTGTTTTAAAACACAAAAAACATGAAAACACTGTTCTGTCGGGACGGAGAGGAGCCGCTGCGTGTGTACGCGCCGCCATCTATATATCCCCAAGGATATAGTTAGTGACTGGGGATCCCAGTCCATTTCATGTTTTTGGACAAGCTTCATGGAGAGGTTGGGAATATTCATAAGTCTCACATCTACCTATTACCCCCAGTCAAACGGCCAAGTAGAGAAAGCAAATCAGGAGATCGGTTGTTTCTTGAGGATCTACTGCATATGTAACCAGGGGGACTGGGCACGCTTCCTTCCTTGGACAGAGTATGCACAAAACTCGCTTAAACACTCAGCTACCCAACTAACATCATTTCAGTGCATACTCGGCTACCAACCGCCCTTGTTTCCCTGGGACGACACATCCAGCCAGGTACAAGCCATTGATGACTGGTTCAGACACAATCAAACCATCTGGGAGGAGGTCCATCAGTGTCTGGAATCAGTCTGCACCAAGTACAAGGAATATGCAGATAAGCATAGAGGGGAGACTCCTAACTTTTTCCCTGGAAACAGAGTATGGGTGGACACGAAGAATCTGAGAGAACCCAACACATGTAGAAAGCTCCAGCCACGCTACATTGAGCCATATAAGGTTTTGCGCCACGTTAACAAAGTATCATATCATCTTGAACTTCCCCCTCACAGCCGAGTATCTCCTACATTCCATGTATCACACCTGAAACCTGCTATCCCAGGGCCCCTTGACAGCAACACACCAGTCCAGAAACACCCTACACTCAATCTAGAGAGAAAGCCCATCTACCAGATAAATAAGATCCTTGACTCAAGACGAAGAGGAGGCCAAGTTGAGTACATGGTAGATTGGGAAGGATATGGACACGAGGAACAAAGTTGAGTCAAGTCCAGGGACATTCTCGACCCACTTCTAAAACAAGAGTTTCATGCCCAATATCCTAATAAACCAGCACCCAGAGGTAGGGGTCGTCCAAGAAAGAATGTAGCTCTCTGAGGTAGCCCCTGGGGGGGTTCTGTCAGTAAACCTGCTGAGAAAAACAAACTACAGCTCCCAAGACACACAGCACCCTCTGTCTCCAGCCTACTGAAACTCAGCTGTCTCTCATTTCCTTAATCACCTGTCCCTCTATTTAAGCTCCCCAAACAAACACTCCAGTGTGAAGTATCATTCTGCCTGCTTAGTACATACCAAGCCTTGTTTCTTCTGACTGCTTCTTATATTTCTGACCCTTTTGCTTTCTTTCTCACGTTTTTGCTCTTTGCTTTATCTTCCCTATGTTGTTCGCCAATCGTCCAACCCTAGCTTGTTTACCAACTCTGATTCTAGTCTCTCGTCTTGGCTTTGATTGTCAGTCTGCACCCACTCTCCTCTGCACATACATCTGTAAGTGCCTGCATTCTAACACCAAGAAACAATTAATTAGATTTTGATGCAAAGTCGTATATGTATGCAAACACAGTAAACATCTGGATATTCTACTATGTGCCTTGGCAGATGTATGCACTCTCCCGAGTGCCCTTCCAGTTAAAAATGCATTGAAGTGCATTGGAGCAGGAACTTGTCTGATGTAGCGTGGAGTCATGAACAGCACCATACTAAAATAAATAAAATAAAACAAAACTCCATTAATTGCATAATATAAATATCAGTTGTTTCACAGACTATAAGTGCACACACACACACACACACACACACACAGCCCCTAATACTCTCTAAACTTCAACATTAACAGTCCTATGAGCCTTTCTGCTCATGTCATGGAACTGACAACAATTAGAGCAACTGCCTTTTCCAGTCGATACAAAAATAATCCTCCTCCCCAGATGTAATTTTGTTTTCGAACTCAAACTGAAAATATGACTAAAGGCTATTTAGATCTTTTTAGATCTTTTTTAAGCTCTATCTTTTTCTTTGTTTTTATGTAATCTTCATTAATCCTCATTTACTATCCCTCAATATTTAAGTAAACACTAAGTAAGAACTAATTATAACTTAAATATTAATATATCTTTTGGACTTAAAGTACTTAGAGTACTTTTCATCTTTGTGCATACATGAATTGCTGATCAGTATCTGAGGCATACAAATTCCCATTTTAAAGCAGATTTTGTAACAGAATCTTTTCAAGAATTCCTTGAAATTCTGCTATTCCTTGACAATGGGTTATGAAATTTAAATCTCAAATTTTCTTTTATGCTGCATATCACAGTGAGACAGTCAAATATGACATGCAATTTGTAGTCACTAGTTTTTGTTATTCAGATTAACTGTCATCCTTGAGACAAACATAAGACATGAGTTGACATGATTGCCTTTTTATGCTTTCATTCCATCCATGTCAGCCTTTACCTAAACCTCCAGTACTTCAGTCATCTCCCCACATCAAAGCCCCTTTTGGTGATCAACATCCCAACCAAGCACAGCATGAGGTATTTCTTTCTTCCTTTTCAAGACCTGTCAAAACTAAGAGTGCTCCACATTGCCCTTTTAAAGGACACTCAGTGCACAATATCAAAGTCACTTACCCAGTCATTACACACACACACACCTCATCAGATCAGTTAAAACTGTGTTCAGAATAATGTCATACAATTAGGGCTTATCAAACATTTCTCAGAACATTCACATCTTAAATTTGTATTTATGACAGCTGGAATACCTTCTTATCCAGGGCAACATACTGAAGTGTTATAAAGTCTCTGTCAATAAATACATCCTCATACTGGTTTACTAGGCTAAATGTATGATCAGCCTGAAAACCCTGTTGGGGAGGTTTGTGTAGTATGGAAAATACAAAAAACAACATCACAACTTTTAAATAACAAAGTGCTAACCTAAGTCCTCCATGAAGGGGTCTTTAATCATTGTTTGAAGACTGCCAGTGACTCAACTGTCTAGGCAAAATTTATTCCACCATCTAGGTGTCAGAACAGAGATGAGCCTTGATGCATGCCTTTCTTGTCACGGGTCCAATTGAGCAGTGTTACAGGATCAGAGGAAGCATAGTGCAGTTCAGGGTGTGATAAGTGCTTTATGGTAGGTGGGTGCTGGTCCATTTTTGGCTTTGTAGACAAGCATCAATGTGTTAAATCTGATATGGGCAGCTACAGGAAACCAGTGGAGGGAGTATAGCAATGGGCTGGTGTGGAAGAACTTGGGAATGGGTTTGAAAACAAAACTACATTCGTGATCAGTTGCAGATGTTGAATGGTGTGTGTAGAGGCAGAGCTACCAGGAGTGAGCTGCAGTAGCCCAGTCTTGAAATGACAAGTGACTGAACAAGCACCTGAGTGGATAGAAATGGAGGAATGCTTCTGATGTTGCAAAGGAGAAATTGGTATGAGCATGTCTGTTTAGCAATGTGAGAAGACAGCTGATTGTCCATGGATACCCCAAGTTTGCATGCAGTGACAGATGGTGAGAGCTGAGAGTTGTCCAGAGATATCACAAGATTCTAAGGTGTGGATGCATCTTCTGGGATGAGCAGCAGTACAGTTTTGCTGGGATTAAGTTTCAGCTGATGAGCTACCATCCATAATGAGATGTCTGCCAGACATGCTGAGATCTGAGCAGAAACATGAGTGTCAGCCACATAGCAGAAGATGTGAGCTCACTAAGAGATCAATTATGGAAGAACAACGTAAGAGGACCAAGCACTGAGCCTTGTGGAACACCAGTAGGGCATTTGCATGGAGCAGATGTGGATCCCCTCCATGTCACATGATATGACCATGCCTTCAGTTAGGAAGCAATCCATTGCCAGGCTGTCAAGAATTCTAAAGGCCTCTGCATGCTCATGTGACAAGGCTTTCGCAGATAGCTTTTCGCAGACAGTTGTAATTTATTGTTGAGCAGGGATAATAGGCGTGCGCGATGTTATTCACTGGCACAACGCAAGGGGGCGCGAAGTCGCTAGGAGTAGTTGGTGGGTGTGGTTAGTGGAGTGTTTATCCTCCGGTTACTTATAATGACTAGAACTTTTTTTTTTTATAATGACTAGAACTGGAGTCGTATAGATGTACGTACTTCCTCAATCAACCGCTCTTCATGCTGCTCCATCTTCGCTCGTGTTTTTAAAAATGCCGGTCATGAAAACAAACCAAACCGGGAAAGTAGGGAAGCGGAAGTGCGTGTACAGCGGACCAATCAGAGCCCTCTTGTCTGCGGCGCTGTCTGCGAGGCTTCTGCGGTGGTCACAATTTTTGGGAGGTGCGCGCAGAGCGTCTGCGAAGGTGGGGGGGCTACGCAGACACTGTCTGCGATGCTATCTGCGAGGACTGGGTTGCCAGCATAAATTGGCCTTAAGACCTATGATGATGGACAAGACAGTCTTGTGGTTGACTGTGTCAAATACTGCTGAAAGATCCAGAAGGATGAGGACTGATCTAGTGGCATGGAACATCTAAGTGATGGCCACAAGGGTTTATTTATGTTGGAACCTGAAAGCAAGTGCATGGTTTATTGAATGAAGCAGCTAAATCCAAAAGGGCAAATACACCCTTCATTCAGTCATTCAGTCATTCAGTCAGTCAGTCAGTCAGTCAGTCAGTCATTTTATCTTGGCATGGGTTATGGTGGTTCATCAGCCAATACTGGGAGCACAATCCTGGGTACACAGTGAGAATATACACCCTGAATGAAATGCCAGTCTATCACAGGGCACCATGCATGCACAGTCACACACTCATTCAAGCCTAGGAGTAATGTATTGCATCCAGTCCACCTAACTGCATGTTTTTGGAAGGTGGGAAGGATCAGGAGAACCCAGAAGAATCCCACACAGACACAACAGACCATCTATCCATCATCTGTAGCCACTTATCCTGTTCTACAGGGTCGCAGGCAAGCTGGAGCCTATCCCAGCTGACTATGGGCGAGAGGTGGGGTACACCCTGGCACAGGGACAAACAACCATTCACATTCACACCTACGGTCAATTTAGAGCCACCAATTAACCTAACCTGCATGTCTTTGGACTGTGGGGAAACTTCTCCCACCCAGAGGAAACCCACACAGACACAGGGAGAACATACAAACTCCACACAGAAAGGCCCTTGCCGGCCGCTGGGCTCAAACCCAGGACCTTCTTGCTGTGAGGCAATAGTGCCTCACTACACCACCATGCCACCCCACAACAGACCAATAATGGAATAAGCGTAAGTATACAAACAGCTCAGTAATGTCACTAGTAGAACACTATGACTGAGACTTTGCAAGCATTCAGCTGAAAGTACCAGTCATGTCCAGGTTATTTATAGGAAGTGTACTAATTGGGAACAGGTGGTGGTGATTACAAGTCTGAGGAACTACTGTACACTGCAAAAAATTGAAAACTGAATTTGAGGAGAAAATTACTTAATACTACTGAAATGAGGGCGGCACGGTGGTGTAGTGGTTAGCGCTGTCGCCTCACAGCAAGAAGGTCCTGGGTTCGAACCCCGGGTCCGGCGAGGGCCTTTCTGTGTGGAGTTTGCATGTTCTCCCCGTGTCCGCGTGGGTTTCCTCCGGGTGCTCCGGTTTCCCCCACAGTCCAAAGACATGCAGGTTAGGTTAACTGGTGACTCTAAATTGACCGTAGGTGTGAATGTGAGTGTGAATGGTTGTCTGTGTCTATGTGTCAGCTCTGTGATGACCTGGCGACTTGTCCAGGGTGTACCCCGCCTTTCGCCCGTAGTCAGCTGGGATAGGCTCCAGCTTGCCTGCGACCCTGTAGAAGGATAAAGCGGCTAGAGATAATGAGATGAGATGAGACTACTGAAATGATCTTGCTGCATGGACAGATAATTTTACTTGATAAGACATCTTGGAATAAGTTGGTTGCGATCTAGAACTAGGTTTAATAATCTCAGAATTGGTGTCTTGTATTCTTCTAATAAGAAATGCTAGATTGTTTCAACTATTTTCAAGATATTTTCATTTGCTAAAATATCACTTTTTGCAGTGTAGGGATCATGTGCTTCATTGTTTGGCTGAGGACTCTGGGCGTTTGTATGTGGATCAGACATGAGTAGCCATGTCCATTCCAAAACATGTAAAGTCATTGAAATGAATAGCACATACAAGCTTAAAACAAAACTGTATTTTTGGCTACAGTACATTATTACTTTAATATAAAACCTCAGTGTTTTACCAAAAGCACAGATAAATTATGGATGGGGTTGTTCTTACAGCAAGATAAGGAGCGAGAATATTAGCAGGAGGCAAGTCAGTAAAATTAAACTCACTGAAATATATCTAAAGGAATTGTTAAATATGCATACACTGTGCAGTACTATTCCTCTGAGAGTAAAGTATAAAAAACTGACAGGGCAAATCGCTTCAGGGTAAAAACCAACAGCTATCACACATGCTACTGACCTACTGCCTTACTCCCAGGGCAGTTTTGCTTTTTCTGACTGCCCTCACATGTTACGAGAAGAAAATATTTAAGTGTGTCAACACGGTTTCCTGCATAGCTCTTCACAACTATTCCTTGGTGGAACATGGGTTATTCTACTTTACCAAAAAAGGATGTGATCCACTAAGCATTTAGTGATATTTTCAACAGTGACTTTCCCTTTAAGTGTTCAGTCTGTGACTTCAGAGAGTTCTGAAAATATGCATGATACTTGATATTTCATTCTTCTTGCTGACATTTGTTGACAAGGTGCATACTAAACAGGATAAGAGTTTTATGTACTTGAAAAGAATGAAGAACCTTCAGGGACAGAGCAAGTAGATTACACAAGCAATAGAGCAGCTTTGCAAGCTGTCATAGTGAGCGTAACACATCATGATAATGGGCTAAAGCAAAGCTGTCTTTCTTCAACAGTGTGACATCTACTTAAGAGATGTTTCAAATGACACTTCTTTTTGATACATATCTTGTTTTTTGCCAAGGCAGTGTTATATGATTCCATTCAATTTCACTGTATTTATGATTAAACATATAAATCTTGGTTTTGGTCTTGGGTTGTAGGCTTTGTATGCCTTTTATATCCTGGTAAATGATGTTATAGTATATCAGAATTCATTGATTCATTTATCTTTCGTCAGGGTTGCAGTGAGTCTGGAATTTATCCTGGGAACATTAGGAGCAAATTCATAGCAAGGGGTAATTTAGTGTAGCCAATCTACCTTCCAGCATGTTTTGTGAGATGTGGGAGAAAACTGGAGAACACACACACACACAAAGGAAGCCCACATAGCCATGGGAAGAACATGCCTTAACCCAAGCTCAAGATTGCACCAAGGACCTTGCACCTTACCTGCTGTTCCACCATGCCACCATCCATAATTACTAAATAATATCAACATCATTTTAATAATACTGTAGTCTTTGGGTCACAGGTTATCCTCTTAAAGGGCAAAGTTCACAGTGCTACATAATATCTACAGACTATAAGCTCTTCATGATAAATCAATGTAAATATTTATAAAGGCATTATCTAACAGGTATCAAGTGTCATAAAAAGACTGTTTGGTCTATTTTGGTTATCAGTTCAGCATTTGAATTAGTGGCCCATGTCTGCAGAATGAGCTGTTTGGTCATGATGATTATTTACTCATTGTGGCTTGATGGAGCAAAGGAATCAGTTCAGGTTTATTGAAAAACCAGTGTGATGTCAGTGTGGGCAAAATGAAATCAACACTGAATGTCAAAGCAAGAGAAATATTTAGGACCACTGCCATCATATGTCGAGACTATATTTTGAGCAAACAACCATGGTAGATTGCACACTAAGCCTGAACAAACAGCTGTATAATATAGAACTTTAAACAATAAAGGACTGATGGCATGCTATCCATGCAGAGACAAACTGCTTCTTGGTTTTCTGCTTTGACTAGTAAGACACCAGTGCCTGGAGGCCAACTGTCATGCTGAAGATGCGGTGCATCAGCATCCTGACATCCCCACCAGACACACATAGGTCTTTTCCACCAGGACAGTGCCAGTACTGCTGCGGAGCCAGTTCTGACTTGGTGCCTTTCGAGAACCAGTCCACATTTCAACAGGTTTGAGAACTAGTCAAGCTTCAAGTCAAGTTTATTTTTATAGCGCTTTTAACAATAGACATTGTCACAAAGCAGCTTTACAGAAATTTAAAGACTTTAAATATGAACTAATTTTATCCCTAATTTATCCCCAGTGAGCAAGCCTGTGGCGACAGTGGCAAGGAAAAAATCCCTCAGATGGCATAAGGAAGAAACCTTGAGAGGAACCAGACTCAAAAGGGAACCCATCCTCATTTGGGTGATAACAGACAACATGATTATAAATAACTTGCTTCTATAACTGTGTCCGATACAGTCACAAAGTATGACTGTGAAACCAGGAAATTCATTATAGTTTTAACATGAAGTCTGTTTAACTAAATGTTATTTCACAGAAGTTGGTTATTTCTGTTGTAAAGTTTTTGAGATACCATTTGTTGTAATATATATATAATATATGGTGGACAGAACACATGTCCTGCTTTGCTTGCATTTTATAAATTTACTTGTAAGTCACTACATCTTGCATTTGAAGCTTGCCCGTGTGTAGCAACCACAAATAGTATACATAATAGACGATGAATGTATTCCAGTCAACAGGTAGATGGCAAATTTCTTGTGGTAGCCCTTCCCATAGCCATTTTGGGACCAATCATTTTGTGGTGCCAAGCTTCTCTCAGCTTTTTGACACCAGCACCAGTCTTTTCTTGGTTGAAATGCATAGAATTAGGCATCGGCACTGCATCAGTGGAAGAGAGCTAACAGTGTGCAAATATCACCCAGTAAACAAAAAATAAGCTGTTATCTAAAAACCGCAGGACTCTGCAGAAGACCTGTATCTGAGATGGACATAAGGAGGTTAATTGATTCCCAGAATAGTCTGGGTAAGGTAGTGCATAGGTGGGCTCAGGGCCAGCTGCATTTGCTGTCTACAAAAAATAGTGAGGTGTCATTCTTAAAATATTGTGTGTGCTTTAGCAGAGCAGAAGGAAACACAACATGGTGGTTAATCACCAAGGCCTTATGTTGCATGGTTGAATACAATTGCAGTTAGACTTTCCATATGCTCCATATGCTGTTCACACTGTAAAATGTGCACATATAAAAAACGCTTACTAATAACTTCTATATTTTAAATATTTACTAACTGTTCTTTTTGTACATTTTGTTCAATCTCTCTTTCCATATCCTGCTCTGCTTAATTGCTGTCACCCTTCATGAAAGTGAGGAAAAATTAATATTTAAAAAATAGACAATAACATGAAATAAGTGACATTTTGAGCTCAAATATAGAGACATTGTATCCTTTTATTTAAACACATTTTTCCCAAATTAATAAAATGTTTTCGGACTGGTTACCAATCTATTGTCACTTTTTTTTTTTGAAAGCACTGAATGTCTTCCTGTAATACCTATAATGTTGGAGACACTTGTAAAGGATATTGGCCTACTCCTACTCCGACACACTGAAAATGTTTAAGTTCTTTTCTATTTTGAGGTACAATCAAATAGACTTCTCTCTTCAGTTCAGACAAGAAGTTCAAATCTTGGGGCTGTGTTAAATTGGATGTATGTTTGCTGTCATCATTTTGAAAGTTCTGTGTTTTAGTATAGCGGAAGTGGCATTGAGACCAATAGACTTCCTGTTGTGACGTTACGGACGTCAAGGTCATTCACTCAGACCGCTACCTATATAAATCACTTTAATTGTAAAAATTACTATATTAGATTTATTGTTAATGCTTAAAACTATTCCTGTGCCATTCTTGAGGTCTCAAGGCATTTATAAACGAAAGTGAGGCCATGGCTCTGTGTATATGCTTTAAGATCCTGGCAAAAGCAACCAAGTTTTGTGCTAAAATATCTTGGTACTTCTTTTTTTCTTTTTTTTTTTTTTTGGGGGGGGGTCCTGAATTTCTCTCTAATTTAGTAAATTTAGGCTCCCCTATCACAGTGCAGCTACCAACCAGGGAGGGCAAATCCAAAGCATGTAAAGCCAGTCAACCACATCTTTGCCTATGCAGTGTCAGGGGGTGGCATAACACACTTAGAAGAAAGCACTATCTGCCCTTTTCTGCATGCATGAGCTGGCAGACACCCATGACTGGCTAATGTCACTGTGATCAGTCTGAAAGAGATAGTATGCCATACCCCCATCTCAGAGGGATTCAAGGTATTCGAATTCGCAATCTCCGGATGACAGAGTGAACACTTTTCTGTTACGCCACTCAGGTAACATCATACTCATTATCTGACTTGTGCAAGCCAACAATCATCTGTCTCTTTGTGCTGAAATGAAACCGCTGTTTCCATTTTCAACAGTCCAGTTTCAATGAGCATGTGCTCCCTGGAGGGCTGTATATATTGTACTGTATTTTAGAAATCTGCAACAAACTAGAAGGGCACCCAGTAGAGCGCATACTTCCACCAAACCACATTTTATCGACATCAAAATCAAATCACTTGAACCTAGGATAATACTAAAGCTGTACACCAAATTTCATCAAAATCCGTCAGTACTTTTTGAGTTACGTTGGGAACAAACAAACAGAGTCGAAAACATAACCTCCTCCAACAAAGTTGGCAAAGGTTAAAAAAAATAGATATTTACTTGCATTATTGAATGATTTAACTTTTTCTTATTCTACTGTGGGCAGCATGGTGGTGTAGTGGTTAGCACTGTCCCCTCACAGCAAGAAAGTTCTGGGTTTGAGCCCAGTGGCCGATGGGGGCATTTCTGTGTAGACTAGAGTTTGCATGTTCTCCCCATGACTGTGTGGGTTTCCTCCGTGTGCTCCAGTTTCCCCCACAGTCTAAAGACGTGCAGGTTAGGCTAATTGGTGGCTCTAATTTGACCGTAGGTGTGAATGTGTGAATGGTTGTTTGTCTCTATTATGTGTCAGCCCTGCGATGATCTGGCGACTTGTCCAGGGTTTACCCCGCCTCTCACCCATAGTCAGCTGGGATAAGCTCCAACTTGCCAGCGACTCTGCACAGGATAAGCAGTTAGAGATAATGGGTGGATGGATTATTCGATTGTGAGTCAGTGTGTACAACTGTCAAGTTTCCTTGGAACAAACTTCAACTGCCAAGTTTTCCTGTAACTTTCTTCCTGAAGCAGCTGAAGTGATTCTGAATGAATATGAAATTAATTGTGCTTTTAACTGCTCTATACAATTAAAAATCCTAATAATAAGTCACAACTACTAATGGCATGTACGTATATATTAGTTTATATCAAAAGTTTATTTTATATTAATAATAATCTTAAAATGCTGCTAATTCAATCTATCAACAGATAATCACCATCTCATCTCATTATCTCTAGCCGCTTTATCCTTCTACAGGGTCGCAGGCAAGCTGGAGCCTATCCCAGCTGACTACGGGCGAAAGGCGGGGTACACCCTGGACAAGTCGCCAGGTCATCACAGGGCTGACACATAGACACAGACAACCATTCACACTCACATTCACACCTACAGTCAATTTAGAGTCACCAGTTAACCTAACCTGCATGTCTTTGGACTGTGGGGGAAACCGGAGCACCCGGAGGAAACCCACGCGGACATGGGCAGAACATGCAAACTCCACACAGAAAGGCCCTCGCCAGCCTCGGGGCTCGAACCCAGGACCTTCTTGCTGTGAGGCGACAGCACTAACCACTACACCACCATGCCGCCTAATCACCATCACAACTTAATTCATTTGTAGTTTGATACATTTAAGCAACCTATAACTACTCTAGTTCTCGAGTCAACCCAAATTCTTTACATAAATCAGACAACAAAGTAATTCATCAACAAAAGCAAGCGAATGATTGAATCTGCAATTAAAGTCTTTGTGAAACCATCTGCTCCTTCTCTTATTCATTGTATAGACATTGTGATGCTGGTAATGAGACTGTTTATCTTTTGACTCATTTACATGCTGTTGAAAATGAGCTGTTTTTGGTACTTGTTGATAAAGAGACAGCTTTATTTATGTTGGATCTTTCATATGGCAGAGAAGCAGATTGTCACAGTTTTCTCTTCACATTTATAAGGCATGCGGTTGTATATGTATGTGTGTTGAAAAGAGTGTGGGAATAACAGTTGGAAAAGTATAAACTGCACCCAGATCCCAGATCTGTCACACTGCATGTAAAATAATCATATTGGTTTTTATCATAAATGACCAAAAGTGAGTCTTAGTCATCAGTCAGTAGAAATCCATGACAAAATAAGCTCATTTAAATATATTAGAAGTTTACCCAAGCATACAAGTATACTCGCATTTGCTTTGATATACTAGCAGGTCTTATATACACAGTACTGTGCAAAAGTCTTAGGCACATGTAAAGAAATGCTTTGGACCAAAAATGCCTTAAAAATATGAAATGAAATGTTTCAACATTAAAAAATACTATAAACCAGGGGTTTTTAAAGTGTGAGAAAGTGAGCCTCCTCTCAGAGAAAAACAGCTGAACACCACCACCACCACACACACTCATAACTATTAGCCTATTATTGTTATGGTTACTATACTGTATGTTCCGCTCAGGCATAAAATGGGTTTCAAAAAAAAAAGTTACAAACATTTTTATTTTTTAAACATTTCCTAAATCAAAGAGCTTTCTTTTTTAAAGGGGAACAGAGGGCAATATATAGAGTAAATATAACAATAAAACACATATTAACGAACCTTATTCAAGACTTACAAAAGTTTTTGTTCTAAGGTTGGAAAGTTATAGTGTTTTGAAAGTAGCTCGAGCAAACTATTTCCGCAGTTTGAACAGCCCGCCATGATATTAATTTTATCCAATCAGAATGCACGTTCATTTTCTCTGCGTAACACTCATGACGTATGTATGTGCCCAGTTGTGTTGCCTCACTGAGGTTGGGACTAGCACGTGTGAATCGGAAAGTAGGATGAATTGTAAGTGATCGGCTACACAATGCCACAGTGTGTTGCTTTCGGGTGTAATAACAGGACCGATGGAAAGCATAACGATCCTCCAGACGTGTCTTTTGCGGGATCTCTTCGTATGATTCGACAGAGCTGTCGCTTTCACTTGATGCGCCCGACGCCATGATTACACGCTTCTCTCCTAGTGCAGTGGGTAGGGCTGACGTCACGGTCTTTTAAAAATGGCGACTCTTGTGCCGTTTAGCGTACCGACTATTATATTTACAGTTACCAAGATATTTCGTTGTTTTCTAGTATATAAATTTGATAGAATACTTAAGAATATGTTACTTTGGCACATCAGCAACTGTATACTGTATATTATATTTGGTACCCCTTTAAAGAAAATCTTTTCAACAAATTTAATCTTTATCTTTTTAAACATTTTAAAGCTTTTTTAGAACACACACTTTTTGAAGGCAATTTCATTCTTTAGGCCTTAACATAGGTTAAAAAGAAAAAAAAAACATCTTACATTTAGCCAAACTTATGCTTAAACTGTGGGTCACCCTTTCCTAAAAATATTTAATCCAGTTGCACTACAATCGGCCTAGAGTACAGTAACTAAATTGAAAGCAGACTGCATTAATGATTTGCATTAATACATCACCCTTGCACCATCAGTACATATTCCACAACAGCAGCCCCAATCAATATGATTCTCCCGATTGAAATAATTCAAAGACTTGAAGATTTCTTCTGCTGTAGTGTGAGCTGCCAGAGAATGACAAAACAAAAACTCTTCCTGGATGCTGAGCTCTTTAACATACACACATACACCATTAGCTGAGCACAGTTAGCGATGTCTGTCGATTCGTCCAGTACTTTCTTCTGTGAACTTTAGCTTTCTATTTAAAAACTCCCATGGCTTGGCCACCAAACTTGGGTGCTTGGTCTCAACATGATGCCACAGATTACATAGTCTCATACTGTCATTAGCTAGCATCTGAGGCAGTGGAGCATCATCTGGGCCAATACATGAAAAGCCATCCATCCATTATCTGTAACCACTTATCCTGTACAGGGTCGCAGGCAAGCTGGAGCCTATCCTAGCTGACTATGGGTGAGAGGCGGGGTACACCATGGACAAGTTGCCTGGTCATTGCAGGGCTGACACATAGAGACAAACAACCATTCACACCTACAGTCAATTTAGACCCACCAATTAGCCTAACCTGCATGTCTTTGGACTGTGGGGGAAACCGGAGCACCCGGAGGAAACCCACGCAGACACGGGGAGAACATGCAAACTCCACATAGAATGGCCCTCATCAGACGCTGGGCTCAAATCCAGGACCTTCTTCCTGTGAGGCGACAGTGCTAACCACTACACCACCATGCCGCCCACATGAAAATCCAAACTTTAAATAATGATCATTATACTTCCTCTGTTTTCTGCTTGCACCAGACTCTCTTTCCTCTCTCACGTTAGAGGAAACGTATTACAAATTTATCCATATCTCTATCCACGCATAGCTTGAGTTAGCTAACCAGATGTTTACTATTTTTTCTATTATTTTTTCTCATGCTGCGCCTCCTCTGAAGTTCATTGGCGCCCCCATGGGAGGCACACCTCACCTTTTGAAAACAGCCACTATAACAGTAAACCATAATAAATTAAACAAAGTCAATATTTGCTATGAGACTACACTTTGCTTAAAAAAATAGTAATCTCAGGTATAATGAGTGCAGTTTGATAAGGAAATGAGCTGTAGGTTTTACTGAGCATCTTACAGAACCAGCCACAGTTCTTCTGGACACTTTGTCACACTCGCTTCTTAATTTTGCAGCAAAACCCAGTAGCCTTCATTATGTTTTCTTTTTTAATCTGAAAAGTGGTCTTTTATGGAATACGCTGCTCAGATACAAACTTTTTTTTTGTAACCTTTAATTTTGTGCTGGAAAACAAGCATTTGGAACTCTAAGCCCATGTTTACATTAGACCGTATCAGCGGATCATCAGATTAACGTTTTTAAAACGATTAGTGTGCACACAGCAACACCAATACACGATTCGCGTGCACACAACAATACCAATACGTGGATACGCTCGGCTCCGCAGGCATCCTGCGCTCCAAATCACTCCGCCCTGAACAGCGAGTGCCCTCTGGAGGGTGCGCACTCCGGCCCTGCGCAGCTCACAGAGCACGCGAGTGAAGTGCACTAGCAGTGTTTTCGGGACTGAGCCGCTGTGTGTGAGATCCCAGCGCATATCACTTAACACTTGCAAGTGGAAGGATGGCAAGCCTAAAGACAATCATAACTACACAATGGGCAGTATTTGCATCAGTATTTGCAGTATTTTCATACTTTTATACTCTTTAATGAAAGGTGATACAAGGCGGAAGTCCGCGCCGTTTTTCAGCAGTCGCGTCACATGACCAACGCCAGCGAATCAGGAAGGTGGATGTCACAGTGACGTTGTCCAATGAGGACGCCAGCTAGAGCTCAGCACAGCGTATCCGCGTATCTCAATGTTTACACAGCACCGGACCAGACACGATCTAGATTGAATACGTGGACGCTGGCGGATTCCTGTTTCCCGGCGTTTCCAGGTGGTTTAATGTAAACGGACAGTGCATCCGCGAAGAAAACGAGACAGATACGGTCTAATGTAAACGTAGCCTAACATGTTTTTGTACTGACTCAATAATGTAGAAGTAATAAAATAGAAATCTATAACAAAGTTTGTATGAAAAAAATAGAGTGCCTAAGACTTCTGCACAGTACTGTGTGTGTAACTAGGTAACTAGGTTAGGTGCCCTGTAATATACAATTCAATTTAGATATGCTAGTATGATATGGTTATGAAATTTATTTCTGAGTATACGAGATATTCGGGTTTACTAGTTACACATCAACATCACATTAATCTAGTATACAATATGCTGAGAACATTTTTATCAAACGTTTGAATTATATTTGCAGAAAAAATATTAGTCACTTCATTTCATTGACATTCAAATATAATGGTACATTACTTTGAATGTGCATCACTTACCATTAAATTTGTTTTATAAATAAAGATGATTTGACTTATATGGTGAATGTCACAGTGAGTGGTGCAAAGTGTTTGGTCTGTGTAGACTGTGTGTTTGAACCATGCAGCCTTCTGCCTTTTACTATCATTCAGAGCACTCAATTGTTCTATGAAATTACATGAGCAATAGTTCAAAATGACGAAGCACCACCCTCCCAGCATGGTAGCTTTAATGTGATGTGGAGAAGTAGCATGATTTGTGACTCAGAGGTCTCAAAGTGTTCTTTCAAGTCCATATGTGGTTTACTTTCAAGGTAATGCATACACTTCTAACAGCATCTTCACTATATTCTTCAGGCAGTTAGTTCATTCATACCACAGCACTGTTGAAAGCTCGATATGGATTGGTCAAAGGTGTTGATGCATTTTCTGATGGTAGCTTTTATTAATGCACTTCTTCCTATGTTATCATTTCTATACCATGTGCAATCAGCAACTTGATCTGGTTTTCTGTATGGAGACATTTATTTACCATTTTTGGAAGATTTGCAGCAGCTTCTTTCAGTCAGACAGAAAGCTGTTTGTTTCGGTTTTCCACCATGAGAAAGTCTTCAGAATGGACAGCTTTGCGGTTTGCCAATAATGTGACAAGCCACAAGAGTGAAGGAAATATAGAAAGGCTGGTGATGGAATGACTGTTTGTAGCTGCAATAATGTAAGTGATAACAGGAACCAACTTGCTTCATGGATGTTCCACGACATTAAATGTAACAATAAATGGATAAAATGTATAACCCCAAATCAGGAAACATTGGGACAGTATGGAAAATGCAAATAAAAAAGAAAGAAATTATTTCATCCATTCCTGGGTTTCAGGCCAGTAACACATTCAAAAAAAAGTTGGGACAGGGGTAATTTAGGGAGAGTAATGAGATAAACAATTCAATAATGATTTGATTTGAAACAGGTGACGTCAACAGGTGATTTGGTACAAAATCATTATCCAGGAAAGGCCTAGTTTTTGAGCAGCAAAGATGGGCAGAGGATATCCAATTTATCAACAAATGCATGAGAAAATTATTGAAATGTTTAAAACGGTGTTCCTCAAAGAAAGATCAGAAAGGATTTGGATATTTCACTCTCTATGGTGCATAATATAATATCATTAAACAGTTCAAGGAATCTGGAGGAATTTTGGTGTAGAAAGGGCAAGGGCGCAAGCCTAAGCTGAACACTCATGATCTCTGATTCCTCAGACAGCACTGCATCAAGAACCATCATTCATCTATAGCTGATATAACCACATGGACTCAGGATTAATTTGGCAAACCTTTTACAAGCATTACAGTATGGTGTTACATCCTCAAATGACAGTTAAAAATTTACTTTGCAAAAAGGACGCCTTATGTTAACTGTGTCCAGAAATGGGGTCGAATTCTGTGGGCTCTTAGTCATCTGAGATGGACCATCACACAGTGGAAATGTGTATTGTCGTCAGACAAATCCAGGTCTTTTTTGGAAGAAATGGATGCCATATGCTCTGGACCAAAGACGAAAAGTACCATCCAGACTGTTACCAGCAACAAGTTCAAAAGCCAGTGTCTGTCATGGTATGGGGTTGTGTCAGTGCTCTTGGCAAAGGTAACTTACACTTCTGTGATGGAGTATTAATGCAGAAAAGTACAATGAGGTTTTGGAGCAACATATGCTGCCTTCAAGACGATATCTTTTCTAGGGATATATCAACAAGACAATGCAAAACCACATTCTGCACACTTTACAAAGGCATGGCTGTGGAATAAGATGGTGTCTGTCCCCAGTAGAGAATGTGTGGCGAATTTTGAAACTAAAGATGACACTGTTGATCCCGTACTGTTGCACACCTTAAGACCTGTTTGCAGGAAGAATGGGGAAAAAAATAACACCTGAAACATTTCATTACTTGGTGTCTTCAGTCTCTAAACATATTTTAAGTGTTGTGAGAAGGAATGGCGACATTATAAAGTAGTAAATGCTTTACTGTTCCAACTTTTTAAAAAATGTCTTGCAAGAATCACAATTGAAATAAGTGTTTATTTTTTTGGGGGAAAAACAATAACATTCATGAGTTAAAACATCAAATAATGTGTTGTATTGTTTTGAGTTCAATACAGATAAAAATAAATATATATATTTACAAAGCATTGTTCTCATCTCATCTCTCATTATCTCTAGCCGCTTTATCCTTCTACAGGGTCGCAGGCAAGCTGGAGCCTATCCCAGCTGACTACGGGCGAAAGACGGGGTACACCCTGGACAAGTCGCCAGGTCATCACAGGGTTGACACATGTCGCCTCACAGCAAGAAGGTCCGGGTTCGAGCCCCGTGGCCGGCGAGGGCCTTTCTGTGTGGAGTTTGCATGTTGTCCGCGTGGGTTTCCTCCGGGTGCTCCGGTTTCCCCCACAGTCCAAAGACATGCAGGTTAGGTTAACTGGTGACTCTAAATTGAGTGTGAATGGTTGTCTGTGTCTATGTGTCAGCCCTGTGATGACCTGGCGACTTGTCCAGGGTGTACCCCGCCTTTCGCCCGTAGTCAGCTGGGATAGGCTCCAGCTTGCCTGCGACCCTGTAGAACAGGATAAAGTGGCTAGAGATGATGAGATGAGAATCCAGTGAATGTTTTACTTCTTACTTAAAGTATGTACCAATTATTTTTGATTCATACTTTCTTATATGTATGTGCATGATTTTTTTTTATTTATTAAAATATCCTGTATTTTTGTAAGTGATTATCTATTGACTATATTTATTAACATCACTGTTAATGCAGCCCAATTCATACAACATGAATGTCTACTTGTATAAATCTGTATATCATAAGCAAACTGTTGAAACCGAGAGCATGATCAAATTTTAAGTTTCACTTGGTTTCACTGCAGTGTTTACAGCTTTGTGTTTCTGCAGGTGAGTATGGGCCACACCATAAAATCATGATTGAGGTTCGAATTACTGACAGGCAACTGCAGCTATCAATCCCCATGCAATCCCTGTGTTTGTGAGGCCGAAGCCATCAAAAGCAAGTTTAGTGACTACAAGAAAATGGCCTGGGGCCAGTTCCATGTGTACTAGATTTTTTTTTTTTTTTTTTTGCTGTAGGGGTATTGCAGGGGTATTGACACTTTCCAAGCAGATAAAGATTTAAGAAGACTGCACATTCAGAGCTTCAGAGAGTAAACCAAGCGTGACTTTGAACTGAATGCTAGACTTCCCTTCAAAGCTTCTAACACACTGCTCAGACACAGTCCCTTCTAAAAGTATTGGAACAGCAAGGCCAATTCTTTTATTTTTGCTGTACACTATAGAGATTTGGGAGAGGATATGTCAGAATTTCAGCTTTCATTTCCTGATATTTACATCTAGATGTGTTAAACAACTTGGAATATCGTACCTTTTGTTTCAACTCACCCATTTTTCGAGAAATATTGGAAAATATGACTAACAACTGTTTCTTGTTGCCCAGATGTGCCCTGTTGGGCTGATTGATTAAATAATTAATAGTTCTGAATGTCTAGTCTTGGTTTGAGCCCTGGGTTTTAACTGTGAAGATTACATTTATTGTTAAAAAGCATAAACCAACAAGAAGACCAGAGAGCTGTCTATGGGAGAAAACAAAACCATTTTGAAGCTGAGAAAAGAGAAAATCAATCAATGCCATTCCACAAGCATTTGGCATAGCCAACACAACCATGTGGAATGTTCTGAAAAAGAAAGAAACCATTGGTGTACTAACAACCAGATATCAAACACATTGACCAAGGAAAACAAAAGCAGTTCATGACAAAAACATTGTGAGAGCTGTGAAGAAAAATCCAAAAATGACAGTCAGTGACATCACCAACAACTTCCAAAGGTCAGCATTGAAGGAATCACAATCCAGCATTCAAAGAAGACTTCAAGAGCAGAAATATAGAGGCCAGACTACAGAATGCAAACCAGTCATCAGCAGTATGACTCAAAAGATCAGATTGGAATTTCACAAAGAAATATAGAGATGAAGTTGTGGAACTGAGATTAACCTCAACCAAAGCAACGGAGAGGCCAAAGTGTGGAGAAAGAAAGGATCTGCTCATGATCCAAAACATATGAGCTCATTGGTGAAGCAGGTGGACGTAGTGTCATAGCTTAGGCTTGCATGGCTGCTTCTGTAATGGGTTCACTAATTTTTATGGATGACATAACAAATGATGGTCACAGCAGAATGAATTCAGAAGTCTACAGAAACTTTTTGTGTGCCAATTTACAGAGAAATGCATCCAATCTAATTAGGAGGAGCTTGATCATACAGTAAGACAACAACCCAAAACACACTGTCATCACAAGAAAGGATTTCATCAGGAGGAAAAAGTGGAAGGTTTTAGACTGGCCAAGCCAATCACCAGATGACTAATGTTGCCTGGTTGATGCAGGTATTGCAAGAAAGGGTTATCTAACCAAATATTAAATGTTATTTATGTACTTTCATTGACCATAAATTACTTGTTCAAACATTTTCGCTCACGTAAAAATTGTGTGGTCTGCAACCAAAGTTGCCATGTTATTAATTGTTTAAGGGTGGCACGGTGGTGTAGTGGTTAGCACTGTTACTTCACAGCAAGAATGTTCTGGCTTCAAGCCCAGTGGCCGATGAGGGCCTTTCTGTGTGGTGTTTGCGTGTTCTTTCTGTGTCTGTGTGGGTTTCCTCCGGGTGCTCCGGTTTCCCCCACAGTCCAAAGACATGCAGTTAGGTTAACTGGCTACTCTAAATTGTACATAGATCAAGCTTGGAGATGGATGGGCTCTGCCAAGTTTAAATGCCCTAGACACACCAATGATGGACTGTTAACATGTCATCAGTGGTGCCCCTACAGCCCTTGCTCGCTAGGGGATGAAGAAGAAGAAGTTGTTTAACACATCGAGATAAATATCAGAAAATGAAAGATGAAATTCTTATCTGTCATCTCATATCCTCTTTTGATTACAAACACAAATGTCTTCAGTGTTTAACAAAAACCCTGTTTTCTTACATATCCATATTATTACTTTCTGTGAATGTAAAATAGTGCCATCACTGATATCTGTGTACATCACTTAAAAGCACAAAACCACCTGAAAACTAAAAAAAAAAAGGCTTAATGTAGTGGATTCACACCATGTTCATCTGATCCTTTTCCGCATGGTGGTTAGTGGTTAGCACTGTCACCTCACAGCAAAAAGGTTCTAGGTTCGAGCCCAGTGGCCAACAGGGGCCTTTCTGTGTGGAGTTTGCATGCTCTCCCCGTGTCTGCGTGGTTTTCCTCTGGGTGCTCCAGTTTCCCCCACAGATCAAAGACATGCTGGTAGGTTAACATGGGGAAGCCATGGCCTGAGGTTGGGCTGAAGTGCCCTTGAGCAAGGGCACCTAACCCACAACTGCTCCTCAGGTGCTGTAGCATATCTGCCTGCTGCTCTGGGTATGTGTGTGTGCTCATTGCTCACTTGTGTGTGCATGTGTGTGTTCACTGCTTCAGATGGGTTAAATGCAGAGGTTAAATTTCACTGTGTGCTTAAGTCTGTGCTTGAGTGTATGTGTGACAAATAAAGGCTTCTTCTTCTTCTTCTTCTTCGTATCATCCTGTGCGGAAAAAAAAATACAGCAAGGCTAAGCTAGTTTAAACAGACACTGATGAATAACTGGCTTATATAAATTCTAATTTTACAAGCAAATCAAAGTGATGTGGTCAGCACACAAAAGACATGCCAGTAAATGATTTGTGCTTATATTGCTATTAAAAAAAAAAAAACTGTTAGTAGTAGCCAAAAAGTGCTCCAAAGGAAATTCTTGTTTATGGGAAATTTATGGGAAGTGATAAGTGAGTGACTCCCACTCTTTCAAATTCAATCAATGTAATGTAGTTTTTATCTATCTATCTATCTATCTATCTATCTATCTATCTATCTATCTATCTATCTATCTATCTATCTATCTATCTATCTATCTATCATAAAAAAATTACACTGCTTAAGAACTGGCAGTCATCTGTAACAAAACGGTGCTCCTTCATTCTTCTGAAACATTAAAATTGAAAGGGTTTAATGGACACTGAAGATGTCATTTTTTTAAAAGGAGTCATTGTCTTGCCAGTCCTTCCTAAAATACAAATTATTGCTGGCACCTGTGCACTACTTCCTCTACAGCTCAGCACATAAGCGCATGCCATTCATGGGGCACAAATATGTAACTTTCCATGCTAAACTATTCATGGGTAAAATTAGATCTGAGAATAGTCGTTTTATGCTTTATTCATGGACAGATGGTGTATCTGTTCATTAGCACAATCTCATCAGAAAGATACTTGGTGGATTAAGACAATCTTTTAAATGGAAAAACAAGAGCAGAAAATGCAGAAGTGGAAGTGTGCCAAAGAAAATAGGATGAGGGGCAGCCTTTTTCTTGCTTATTATATAATTTATGTGTTGGTATGGGCTGGATATAGGCTCCACTCAATTACATGGACACAAATCAGGTTCCATTAAGAAGCGTCATTGGAAACAGATGCTACTTAAGGAAGATAAACAAAATCTATGCTGGTGATTAGGCGAAAATGAAAGATTGGGTTGGTTTCAGTAATTCATCATCCAGCAGGGGTTCCACCACAAATTCCTTCATCTTGTAGCAGTTGCTGGAATTCTACCTCACAAATGAGGTGCCAGATCAGGCCAGGGATCTCCAAAATACCCATATCCAGTATCCAAGCCTCTGCTCTGGATTGGAAAACACAAGCGCTCTGTAATGGACATGACTTGGCAAGGTTTTGAGTATCCATGTACATGAGGTTTTTATTAATCATTCCAAATTACAGTTCAAAATTCAATGTCAAATATCAGCCAAAAGTCAAAAACACAAGTCTTTGTAACAACAAACAAAGCCAAATAGTAATCCAAAGAGTAATTCAAAACACAGACAAAGGTCAAGGGCACAGTGAAGCAGTAAGAGAAATAACAAAGTGCCAGGTTTACACAAACTAAATAGTTGGCAAGACTTTGCGAAAAGAATCTGAACTATGTGCCTATATGCTAAAAAATGAAGTTCAAAGGAACATGGTTGTGTGGACACTATATTTATCTTTTGCTTTCCTTTTCAAATGTGTATCAAAGATGCCCAAGAATTTATGCATGAGAAGGGAAATTAGGCTGCAATTTGATATGCTGATGAAATTAAAAAAAAAAAATGTATGATGAAATTATTATAACCATAATATCTGATGCTATATTGCATCAAAGTACATCCAATTTATACTAGTTGCATTCTACACTTGATGAAGGGATGGTGGACTTGTGCTTTGGGCCACGCTAGGAGGGGTAGGAATGCTTGTGAGGTGTTTGTCATCTACTGTGTATTTATATGCATTCCAGAAGCTTAATCTAGCAACCAAACTCATAAAGTATTTAGTACTTAGTAGGGAAGGAGATGCTTTGCCAGGTCCATTAGATTCTTTCTCCTCATTTGAAGTTTGGTTCTATCTCGTCCTCTCTGACCCTGAATTTTGTAAACGAAATTTATGTCAATATAGTATGCCAATATAATATACTGTTCAGTCTGATTATAACAGTATAATATATACTGGGAGTCTGAAGTACACTACCGTTCAAAAGTTTGGGGTCACCCAGACAATTTTGTGTTTTCCATGAAAAGTCACACTTTTATTTACCACCATAAGTCGTAAAATGAATAGAAAAGACATTTTTCTGGCTATTTTGAGCATTTAATCGACCCCACAAATGTGATGCTCCAGAAACTCAATCTGCTCAAAGGAAGGTCAGTTTTATAGCTTCTCTAAAGAGCTCAACTGTTTTCAGCTGTGCTAACATGATTGTACAAGGGTTTTCTAATCATCCATTAGCCTTCTGAGGCAATGAGCAAACACATTGTACCATTAGAACACTGGAGTGATAGTTGCTGGAAATGGGCCTCTATACACCTATGGAGATATTGCACCAAAAACCAGACATATAGGCCCTGTTTACATTATTTCGAATCAGCGGATCATCAGATTAACGTTTTTAAAACGATTCGCGTACACACAGCAACGCCAATACACGATTCGCATGCACACAGCAACGCCAATACACGGATACGCTAATCACATGACTAATTAGACGGCACGTCACATGATCCCAGTGCATATTGGGCATGCGCAAGTCACTCACCACTTGCAAGTGGAAGGATGGCAAGCGAACACCTTCTCCAGCAAATAAACACACCTGGCTGTGATGTTCTCACTGAGTTTAAGCACCTGAAGGAGGTTGAAATGTGTAAATAAACCTCAGTGCGGCTCAGCGCTTCCTCCTGCGCTCCAAATCACTCCGCCCTGAACAGCGAGTGCCCTCTGGAGGGTGCGCACTCCGGCCCTGCGTAGCTCACAGAGCGCGCGAGTGAAGCGCACGAGCAGTGATTCGGGACTGAGCCGCTGTGTGTGAGATCCCAACGCCAGCGAATCAGGAAGGTGGATGTCACAGTGACGTTGTCCAATGACGACGTCAGCTAGAGCTCAGCACAGCGTATCCGCGTATTCTCAATGTTTACACAACACCGGACCAGACATGAACTGGATTGAATATGTGGGCTCTGGCGGATTCCCGTTTCCCGGCGTTTCCCGGCGTTTTAATGTTAACGGACAGTGCATCCGCGAAGAAAACGAGACAGATACGGTCTAATGTAAACTTGGCCTTAGTAGAATTTAGCTAGAATAGTCATTTACCACATTAGCAATGTATAGAGTGTATTTCTGATTAGTTTAAAGTGATCTTCATTGAAAAGAACAGTGCTTTTCTTTCAAAAATAAGGAAATTTCAAAGTGACCCCAAACTTTTGAACGGTAGTGTAGATATGCAAAATTGTTGCACAGATATAACAGATTTTGTATCAAAAAATGTTGTACTACCAGAGGAAGCCAACCATTTAGTGAGTCCATCCATCCATTTTGGCATATTACTACAGTGATGTGGCCACTCTGATGGCTTCAGCCATCAAAGTCTCCAGGGAACATTACAGTAGTGGTTTCCCATTGCCTTCTACTGGATTATTATAGACTACTCAGTGTTACGGTACGTTATTCAAACTTTTCACACTCATGGACAATTTAGAGCCACCAATTAGCCTAACCTGCATGTCTTTGGACTGTGGGGGAAACCGGAGCACCTGGGGGAAACCAGAGCACCCACAGGAAACCCACACAGACACAGGGAGAACATGCAAACTCCACACAGAAAGGCCCCCGTCAACCGCTGGGCTCAAACCCCGAACCTTCTTGCTGTGAGGTGACAGTGCTAACCACTACACCACCATGCCACCATTTAGTGGGTACTTCTGCTAAAACCAAACTAGTTGCAACTACTCATTCAAACTTTTCAGTTCTCACACAAAGCTTTTGCATTACTAGTGCCTGGGAGAAATCAGTGCAGGAAGCAATGTGAAAAACGCTTTGACAGTCACTGTTATCACTGCTATTGCAGTGGACTTGCCAGCTCCCTGATAGCGGAGTTCAGAAGAAACAGCCTGACTGGTTATATATATTTTTTTCTATGCTCCTGCTGTAGGTTTAGGGTCAAGATCAAGTGCACAATTCATTTGTTGCTATTCTCAAAGCTGTCTGTTGTTACAGGCAGATGTCATCTGATGGTTTCTCAGTGATATTTCAAACTCAGTAATTCTGATGCATAGGCTCTTTTCCCTCTCCAATGTGCAGTCTTTCTATTCTCTGAAGCAAAACTCATGAAAAATGTTTCAATTACCACCCCCTTGTCTCTTAACAAGCGGAGATGGATTGGCAAATCGTATCACGGATTTGAATGTCTGACGAGCTCGCTCTGCAGCAGCATTGTGAATGATAGAGAGAGTTCTCTAAAAGCCAAGATAACTCACCTAAATCCTGTCAAATCCTCTCAAATTGCTTCTTAGTTCCTCAGTACATTTCCTTCAAGACTATTTCCCCAATACATTTCCGTCCTGCATATTAAGAATATCCATTCCACATCTCTTTTTTCGTATTATATTAGCTGTAGAAATAGAAGGAATATGACTTTTCAAGTCATACTACTCAATTTTATGAAACATTCACACTTTCTGACTCATAGCTATCCAGGAACATTTCTTCCATGTCCCTTTATGTGGCTATTTCCAAAATATTTAGAACGTGTTAGAACAAAAGGCTATTCAATTAGCACATGGATTCATGTCTGGACTTGTTCAATTTTAAAGGCCACCATGGATGGCAAGCTTTCCACCTGAGTACCCTTTACCTCTGTGGCTTGTCTCCCTTCAGTCCTGGCATAGAGTGCTTGGCAGTGCCAGTGCCAAATGTCGCTACTATACTGAGAGTGCCAGCTTTTTATTAGTAAACACGACCTTTTACATGACATAACAGCTTGTCAGTCTGTGTAGACTGCACAAAAACCTTTGTTGTAGAGATGGGCTCGCCCACTATTTAGGCATTGACAAGCATAAATACCTCTTGTAATTAGAAATATTTTTGCCTTTACAAAACATCTGCTTGTAACACTAGTTCAAATACTAATTCAACATTGTTGCAGCATGTAATTTTTAAAAAAATGTATACCCATGGAAAACACTTTAAGGGTCTGCAAATGAGGTGCTCATTCATTTGTGGCAAATGAATACACACATTATTTATTTATCTGTCTATCTATTTATTCAGTTGTCTTTATTTAACCTCGCCACCAACTGTTCACTTGAGGGTTTGCATTTTCACAATTGCAAAGGCTGGCAGGCAGCTCGTAACAGCTGTGCATGCACCTATGACCAATACTGCAAGAGCAAATAGCACTGTGGCGGAAGTATTTTTCTTCTATGCTCGGTGCATTATGAGCCATCTCCACCAATTCACAAACCTAATGTCATTTCTTTCTGACTCCCAGAGTGTGAACCAGCTGTTGTGGAGTCTGTTATCCCATGTCAGTCTTGATGGGCCACACGCTTCAAACTAATATATCACTGCACAGGCATATCTCAACAGCACTGCCTGCGGAACTGCATGTTCCTGTCCTGAAAGTGGGCAGAAATCAAAGAATGTCAGCAAGCAAGATTGATGGGGTGCAGAGGAGAGAGAGTGCTCTCTAGTGTTCAGTTCCAGGACTTTGATTTAAATGCAGAGCTTCAGTTCATGAAATATGGTAGATTTACTTATAAATGTGGCAAAGACAAAAATAATTATAGGTCAGTATATGCGTGAATATACAGTATATACAGTAGCTGAATGATAAATTAAAGGGGGGAAAATCCAACAACAAAGTGCTGTGCCACAAAAAAGTTTCCGAAAGCTAGCACTGATTTTCAAGTCTCTGGAGGGATGGTGCCACATTCTTTGAAAAGATACTCACTCAAACATTGTTTGCATGACAGTGTTGGAGAGCACTGTCATGCCAAAATGTCCTGTAGGTGTTTAACTGGGTTGAGGTCCACTGACTGGGAAGACTATGTCATTTTTTTTTTTTTAACATAGTTTTTAGGCGGCACGGTGGTGTAGTGGTTAGCGCCGTCGCCTCACAGCAAGAAGGTCCGGGTTCGAGCCCCAGGGCCGGCAAGGGCCTTTCTGTGCAGAGTTTGCATGTTGTCCGCGTGGGTTTGCTCCGGTTTCCCCCAAAGACATGCAGGTTAGGTGTTAACTGGTGACTCTAAATTGAGTGTGAATGGTTGTCTATGTGTCAGCCCTGTGATGACCTGGCGACTTGTCCAGGGTGTACCCCGCCTTTTGCCCATAGTCAGCTGGGATAGGCTCCAGCTCGCCTGCGACCCTGTAGAAGGATAAAGCGGCTAGATGAGATGAGACATAATTTTCATACTCATGAAACTATTCACTGAGCCGTGTCCTGTGCTTGGGGTTGGAGTCATCCTGGAAGAGACCACTCCCATCAGGATAGACATTTTTCATGATAGGATAAAGCTGATCAGTCAAAATAAGTTTGTTTATTTGCAGTGATGTTCATTCTAAGCAGAAAAGAGAACCCAAACCATGGCAGTTGTACAGCCCCAATTCCAAAAAAGTTGGGATGCTGTGTAAACTGTAAATAAAAACAGAATTCAATAATTTGCAAATCATGAAAACGCTATATTTCATTGAAAATAGTAGAAAGACAACATATCAAAGTGTTGAAATTGAGAAATTTTTTTGTTTTTTGAAAAACATATATGCTCATTTTGAATTTGATGTCCACAACACATTTCAGAAAATTTGGGACAGGGGCATGTTTACTACTGTGTTACATCATCTCTACTTTTAACAACACTCTGTAAACATTTGGGAACTGAGGAGACTGATTGCTGTAGTTTTGAAAGAGAAATGTTGTCCCATTCTTGCCTGATATACAATTTCAGCTGTTCAACAGTTCAGGGTCTCCTTTGTCATATTTTGCGCTTCATAATGCACCAAATGTTGTAAATGGGAGACAGGTCTGGACTGCAGGCAGGCCAGTTTAGCACCTGGACTCTTTTACTACAGAGTCATGCAGTTTTAATGTGTGCAGAAAGCAGTTTGGCATTGTCTTGCTGAAAGAAGGAAGGCCTTCCCTGAAAAAGATTTTTGTCTGGATGGCAGCATATTGCTCTGAAACGTGTACATATCATTCAGCATTAATGATGCCTTCCCAGATTTACAAGCTACCCATGTCATGTACACTAATGCACCTTCATACCATCACAGATGCTGGCTTTTGGACTGTGCATTGATAAGCTAGATGGTCCCTCTCGTCTTTAGTCTGGAGGACATGGTGTCCATGATTTCTAAAAAGAATTTCTACTTTTGATTCGTCAGACCTCGGGACAATTTTCCACTTTGCCTCAGTCCATCATAAAAGAGCTCGGGCCCAGAGAAGGTTGCGGTGTTTCTGGATATTGTTTATATCTGGTTTTAACTTGCATTTGTGGATGCAGTCATGAACTGTTTTCACAGATGATGGTTTTCTGAAGTGTTCCTGAGCTCATACAGTGACTACGTTTACATGCACATCCAAATCGAGCTGCTGTCGGTAATCGAGCTGAAGGTCCCAGCAGGGTGCCAGAGAAATCCAATCCTACATGCACACAATGAAATCGGGCTATTGTGTGAGGTGCATTGTGCACCCGAGCCACAGGTGGCACAACACGCCCCATCGTGTTGGTACACTTCCGGTTGTCGTCATGAAGAAGAGCTATTCAAGAGTGTAAACAAAGTTATCAGTTCCGTGTTCTCCATTGCGCGTTTTTCTCCCGTCCATGAATTTTAATATATTCAACTCCTTAAGCTGAATGAGCATGAACTCTGTCTCCTCATTGCTCCAGAAGTGCACGTTTCTGCTTGCCTGTGGCAGTGGGGGCGTGGTCAAGCGCCGGTCTGTGACAGGAGGGCGGAGCCAGGGAAGGTGAGTGGCAGAATCACTTCACCTGACGGTAATTAACCTGTGTTTGTGTGTCTTCCCAGTAACCGCGCCCTATTTAAGGAGGCAGAGGGAGAGCAGAGGGGACAGCTCATCCCGGGACTAGAACACAGCGCGCGCGCGCTTCTCTCAAGAATAAAAGTAGGCTGTTAAACTGAAAAGTCTGACAATAAAAAGCCTATTAGTACCAGAAGCTTTGTCCTGCCGTCCTCTGTGCTCCACCCACACTTCAGAGAGCTCTACATCGCCATTTTCTCTTCTTCGTTTGTTCCTCCTGACCTCTTCTGCTGCTCGCTACTACTGTTGTCATGCCGACCGAGGCTGTTGTGTTTCCCGCTTGTGGTCTCGTCACTCGTCACTTCCGGAAGGGGCAGTAAGTAGCTCGACTACTAGCTCGATAGGGTATACATGCACTAAGTAGCTCGGCAGAAATCGCATAAACTAGGTCGTGTAGCTCGATTCCGAGAAATCAAGTTCGGTTCAATTTCAGCCGAATTAAGGTGTATACATGGCATTTTGAACTTCGATTTCAGTCGAGCAACGGCAGAAATTCGATTCTCTCTATGTGCATGTAAACGTAGTGAGTGATTTCCACTACAGACACGTGTCTACTTTCAATGCAGTGTCGCCCGAGGGCCTGAAGATCACAGGCATCCAGTGTCAGTTTTCAGCCTTGTCTCTTGCATACAGAGATTTCTCCAGATTCTCTGAATCTTTTAATGATATTCTGTATCATAGATGATGTGATCCCCAAATTCTTTGCAATTTTACATTGAGGAACGTTATTCTTAAATTGTTGCACTGTTTGCCTACGCAGTCTTTCACAGAGCGGTGAACCCTTCCCCATCTTTACTTCTGAGAGACTCCGCCTCTCTGGGATGCTCTTTTTATACCCAATCATGTTACTGACCTGTTGCCAATTAACCAAATTAGTTTTGTTTTTGTTTTGTTTTTTTTAGCATTACACAACTTTTCAGTCTTTTTTTGCCCCTATCCCAACTTTTCTGAAATGTGTTGCTGACATCAAATTCCAAATGAGCATATATTTTTCAAAAAACAATAAAAATTTCTCAGTTTCAACATTTGATATGCTGTCTTTGCACTATTTTCAATGAAATATAGGGTTTCCATGATTTGCAAATTTTCACATTCTGTTTTTATTTGTGTTTTACACAGCATCTCAACTTTTTTGGAATTGGGGTTGTACGTATTATGCATGTTTTTTCCTACCAAAACATATTTAAGTGGGGCAGGTTGTTTTGTTTTTTTCTCCCCTTTTTCACTAATTTGGTCTTGGCGATTACCAACTCACCTCTCTTTCATACACCATGCTTCCTGTGAGACATGTGAAGCCACCCAACTGTATCTTTTTGAACTGCTGCTCATGCTGCATCACAGGGTAGCTGTTAGGGTTTTGCTGGGATTCGAACCTGGTTCGTTGGTGTGATAATCCAGCAAACCCCCACTAGGCCACCAGGGGGATGACTCAAATGCAGAGGCGTGAGGCGGAAGTAGAAAAAGAATCAAAAGGTTTATTTAAACTATATACACTATATACAGGGCAAAACAAAAGACAAAAAAAAACCAAAGAGTATAATCCAAAAGAAAAGCAAAGTGCAAAAATTCAAAAGCTAAGAAGATCAAAAAACACAGTACAAAGGAAACTGGAGATAAACATAACAGCACAAAGACTCCGTGACAAGAGGACTGAACTCAGGGGTATAAATAGACAAACTAATTAAGGACACAGGTGAAGATAATTAGGCAATTAACACAAACACAAGACACAGGAACAGAGGCGGCCTCTAGAGGCCAAAATAAACACGACATGAAAAGGAAATAACAGCGGCCTCTAGAGGCCAAAACAGTCCTAGTCCTAACAGGACCCCCCCCTCTAGGAGCGTCTCCTGACGTTCCCAGGGCGATCCGGATGGGCCGAATGGAAGTCCCGACATAGTTCTTTATCAAGGACATCCCGAGCAGGAACCCAGCAGCGCTCCTCAGGACCATAGCCCTCCCAGTCCACCAGATATTGCAACCCGCCGCGGACCCGGCGGGAGTCAAGCAGGCGATTCACAGTGAACACAGTCTGCCCCTGGAAGATGCGGGGGGGTGGGGGGTTCCTAGGGGCAGGGGCATACGTAGACGTCAGTACGGGCCGTAACAGGGAAACATGGAAATTGGGGTTGATCCTCAGAGTCCGGGGCAACTGGAGCCGGTAGGAGACAGGGTTCACCCTGCGCACCACCTTGAAGGGGCCAATGTAGCGAGGAGCAAGCTTGCGGTTCTCCACCCGCAGTGGAAGGTCCTTAGTGGACAGCCAAACACGCTGCCCAGGGCGGAAAGCGTGTGCAGGTCTTCTATGGCGGTTGGCCTGAGTCTGGTTGGTTCTGGAGGTCTGTATGAGGGTCTTCCTGACCTTGCTCCAGGTCTTGCGACACCGTCTCACATATTGGTTGACCGAGGGCACCCCCGCGTCCTCCTCCTGGTCCGGGAACAGAGGTGGCTGGAACCCGAATTGGCACTGGAATGGCGACAGCTTGGTGGCCGATGACTGCAGGGTGTTGTGGGCGTACTCCGCCCATGGCAGCCAGGTGCTCCACGATGTCGGGTTATCCATAGCCAGGCCTCGCAGGGTGGTTTCCAGGTCCTGGTTGAGCCTCTCCGTCTGACCATTGGACTGTGGGTGAAACCCAGAGGAGAGGCTGGCAGTGGCTCCGATGACCTTGCAGAACCCGTGCCACACTCGGGAGGAGAACTGGGGCCCTCGGTCTGAGACGATGTCCTGTGGAAGACCAAAGACTCGGAAGACATGATTAAACAAAAGTTTCGCAGTTTCAAGAGCAGAGGGGAGTTTGCACAGTGGTATGAAGCGGCAGGCCTTGGAGAATCTGTCAACTAAGACCAAAATGACCGTGTTACCTTGTGACTCAGGGAGACCCGTGATAAAGTCGACTGCCACGTGGGACCAGGGACGCCGGGGAATGGTCAGAGGATGCAGGAGACCCTGGGGACGCTGTCGTGGGTTCTTGGTTCTGGTGCAAACCTCACAGGACAGGACAAATGACCTTACTTCCTTCTCCATGTTAGGCCACCAGAAGCGTCTTTTCAGGAAGTCCAGGGTCCTCCGAGCTCCCGGGTGGGCGGTGAGAGGGGAAGAGTGACCCCACTGGAGAACCTTGGCCCGGGCTTGATGTGGGACGTACAAGAGGCCTGGTGGCCCCGTCCCAGGACCGGGGTCCTGGCGTTGGGCTCGTCGGACAGCCTCCTCAATACCCCAGCGGACAGGGGCCACAATCCGGGACACAGGGATAATAGGCCCGACTTCATTCTCCCTGTTAGTGGCAGAGAACAGTCTGGACAGTGCGTCAGGTTTGGTGTTCTTGGAGCCGGGGCGGTATGAGAGGGTGAAGTCAAACCGACTGAAAAACAGGGCCCACCTAGCCTGTCGAGGGTTCAGTCTCTTGGCTTGCTGGAGGTACTCCAGGTTCTTGTGGTCAGTCCAAACCAGGAATGGATGTTGTGCTCCCTCCAGCCAGTGCCTCCACTCCTCAAGGGCCAGTTTGACCGCTAGCAGTTCTCGATCCCCCACATCGTACCGGGACTCAGCAGGACTCAGGCGGTGGGAGAAGTAAGCGCAGGGGTGCAGCTTTCCTTCCGAACGTTGAGAGAGCACCGCGCCGACACCACTGTCCGAGGCGTCCACCTCCACGATGAATGGTTGGGAGGTGTCCGGGAGAACCAGAATGGGTGCCGTGCAGAAGCGGTCCTTGAGGTCTTTGAACGCCTTTTCTGCCTGAGGAGACCAGCCATAAGATCCACCTGTCCCTTTGGTGAGGTCTGACATGGGTGCTGCCACAGAACTGAAGTTCCTGATGAACTTGCGGTAGAAGTTAGCGAATCCTAAGAACCGCTGAACCTCCTTAACGGACTTGGGAGTAGGCCAATCCCGGACGGCCAGGGTCTTGGCAGGGTCCATTTGGAGTTGGCCTGTCCGTACAATAAATCCCAGAAAGGAGACCTCGGGAACATGAAATTCGCATTTCTGGGCCTTGGCGAACAGATTGTTCTGTAGCAGCCTCTGGAGAACCTGGCGGACATGGTGGCGGTGCTCCTGCACGGTCTTGGAAAAGATAAGGATGTCGTCGAGGTAGACAAAAACGTATAGGTTAATCATGTCCCTTAAGACGTCGTTGATTAGGGCCTGAAAAACAGCTGGTGCGTTGGTGAGTCCGAAGGGCATCACCTGGTATTCGTAGTGCCCAGACGGGGTGTTAAAGGCAGTCTTCCACTCGTCTCCCTGTCGGATACGGATGAGGTGGTATGCGTTCCGTAGGTCCAACTTGGTGAAGACGGTGGCGCCTTGGAGCAGGTCGAAAGCTGTGGACATCAGCGGAAGGGGATATCGGTTGCGCACAGTGATCTTATTCAGGCCCCTGTAATCAATACATGGTCGGAGCCCCCCATCCTTCTTGCCGACAAAGAAGAAGCCGGCTCCAGCAGGTGAAGTGGAGGGTCGAATAAACCCAGAGACCAGGGCATCTTTGAGGTATTCCTCCATGGCCTTGCGTTCTGGCTGAGAGAGTGAAAACAGTCTGCCACGAGGAGGGGTAGTCCCAGGGAGCAAGTCGATGGCACAGTCGTAGGCCCGGTGCGGAGGAAGAACGGCGGCCCTGCTCTTGCTGAACACCTCCTTGAGATCCCAGTACTCTGTGGGAACTTGAGATAACTCGGTGAGATCAGGGGGCTCGGCAGGAGACACAGGAGAGCTAGAGAGCAGACAAGAGGCATGGCATGCAGGGCCCCATTCCACAACCTGGCTTGTTACCCAGTCTATGCGAGGGTTGTGGCGAGTAAGCCAAGGAAGGCCTAGAATAACTGGGAACTCAGGTGAAGGAATCAGGTGCAGGGATATTTCTTCCTTGTGACCTTGAGACTGGAGGAAAACTGGAGAAGTAACTTGGGTGACTCTTCCATCACCTAACGCTTGGCCATCGAGGGCAGACACAGACAGTGGGACTTCAAGAGGTGCAGTCGGAATATTGATGCTTTGGGCGAAGTGAATATCCATAAAGTTCCCAGCCGCCCCTGAGTCTATCAAAGCTTGACAAGAGTGGACAGACTCACCCCAGGAGATGGAGACCGGGATGTAGATTCCTTGGCCAGGGAGTCCGGGAGAGAGGGTAGGCCCCGTCACAACCCTCCCTCGGCTGGACGGGGCGGTCCTTTTCCCAAGAGTTCGGGACATGATGCTCGGAAGTGACCAGGCTTGCCACAGTAGATGCAGCACTTGTCCCTCCTTCTGCGCTCCCTCTCAGATGCGGAGAGGCGAGTACGACCCACTTGCATGGGTTCTGGACAGTCACTGAAGGAGGTAGACGGTCTCCAGGTAGAGGTAGGGAGGCTGGGGGGGCTCAAGGCTTGGTGGCGTTCTCTCATCCTGTTGTCCAGACGAATAGCATGTGAGATGAGGGTTTCGAGGTCACTTGGGCATCCAATAGAGGCCAGACCGTCCTTGATGGGGTCAGACAGACCATGGTGGAAGGCTGACACCAGGGCAGTCTCGTTCCATCCACTTACTGCTGCGAGTGTTCGGAACGAGATGGCGTAATCTGCGACGCTTCCTCCTTGCCGGATGGACATGAGCTTTCGGGCTGCGTCGGTACTGATGTCTGCCTGATCGAAGACCCGAAGCATCTCTTCAGAAAACAGCTGGAAATCAAAGCACTCAGGTCCCTGTCTTTGCCAGATAGCAGTAGCCCAGGCTCGCGCCTTACCAGCTAATAAGGTGATCACAAAGGCAATCTTGCGGCGATCCGTAGTGTAGGTGGTAGGCTGAAGCTCAAAGGTGAGTTGACACTGGGTAAGGAACTCTCGGCACTCACTGTGCTTGCCGTCATACCTCTGTGGTGCAGGAAGGCTGGGTTCACGAGGTGAAGAAGGCAGCATTGCAGGAGGCACTGGAGCAGGAGTGGGAGCTGGATCAGGAGCAGGAACTGGATCAGGAGCAGGAGATGCAGGCAGAGATGTCAGCTGTGCCAGGGTTTTCCCAATTTGCTGAAGCAGTTCCTCGTGGCGAGCGAGGGCCTCACGTTGGCTGGTGAGCGTACGTCCATGAGCGTCCATGGTCGCTCCGAAGCGTGTCAAAGCTGCCATAATTCCCTGAAGGTTGGCCGGGTAGACAGTTGAAGCAGCCTCTGCTGAGTCGGTCATGACGGAGTCTTTCTGTTAGGGTTTTGCTGGGATTCGAACCTGGTTCGTTGGTGTGATAATCCAGCAAACCCCCACTAGGCCACCAGGGGGATGACTCAAATGCAGAGGCGTGAGGCGGAAGTAGAAAAAGAATCAAAAGGTTTATTTAAACTATATACACTATATACAGGGCAAAACAAAAGACAAAAAAAAACCAAAGAGTATAATCCAAAAGAAAAGCAAAGTGCAAAAATTCAAAAGCTAAGAAGATCAAAAAACACAGTACAAAGGAAACTGGAGATAAACATAACAGCACAAAGACTCCGTGACAAGAGGACTGAACTCAGGGGTATAAATAGACAAACTAATTAAGGACACAGGTGAAGATAATTAGGCAATTAACACAAACACAAGACACAGGAACAGAGGCGGCCTCTAGAGGCCAAAATAAACACGACATGAAAAGGAAATAACAGCGGCCTCTAGAGGCCAAAACAGTCCTAGTCCTAACAGTAGCACAAGACAATTGCTACATACATAAACTCACATATGCCCACAATTGACAAGTATCACTATGACTGACGGGAAAAGAGAAAGTATGCAATCCCTCTCATGCAGAAAACATGAACAATTTTTCTCCCTCGGAGGTGGGTTCAACAGAATTTAAACTTGAGATCTCCAGAAAAAAAGGGTGAGTCCTTTTCTGTTTTGTCACTCAACAGCATGGTGCAATTTGTTTTTAGTATATATACACTTCTTTCTTCCAACCAGCTTGTTTGGAAAGTGGTGTTTAAGTGTTGATTCTGAACCTTGACAACCACAAGAATTAACTCAATTATGCAAGTTAAAAAAAAAGCAACCCCCCCCCCCCCCCCCCCCCCCCCGTCTCCTTTGTGTTGAAAGTTCTTTGTTTTTTCCCAAGGTAATAACAAGGATAAATAGTTTCTCCTTCTATTTGAGTGGATTTTTATTTTTTCGTTTATTGTGTGTAATGCTTATTTTTAGTGTTGTCTTGAAGACCACCTAAACTGAGACCAAGTCATTACCAAGACCAAAGTGTATTGAGACAAAGACAAGACCAAGACTTTGAGGGGTTGAGATCAAGTCAAGACTAAAACCAAGGCAGGGCGAGACCGAGTCAAGACCAGGACCTGACCAGTGTGTGTTAAAGGGGGTGGGGAGAGGTAACTGCCATTAAGAGGAAGAAATTTTTCAAATTAGCAGTGAGTTACGTTATTGGTCGCATTTGAAGCAGGAAATTTTACATCCAGTCACAGTAATGATGTTCACAAATAAATCAGACGATGCACAGGCAATTTAGTGAAATCCCCACAGTTGTGGCCTTGACTAGTCTTGAAATAAAATCCTGAGTTCTCCATATATGAGACTGAGACAAGACTGAGTGAAAATGCAGTCGATTTCATGACAAGACTGAGACCTTCAAAAAGTGGTCTTGAGTCTGGTCTCAAGTATTACAACACTATTTTATATAATTATTTTTGCTCAATTTTCATGAAAGGTGTCAATGATTCTAAAGGGCATGATAGATAGATAGATAGATAGATAGATAGATAGATAGATAGATAGATAGATAGATAGATAGAATACCAGTCAAAAGTTGGGACAGACCTATTCAGTCATAGGATTTTCTGTATTCTGACTATTTTCTACATTGTAGAACAATACTGAAGACATCAAAACTATGAAATAACATCTGGACCATATATGGAATTATGTCTCATCTCATCTCATTATCTCTAGCCGCTTTATCCTTCTACAGGGTCGCAGGCAAGCTGGAGCCTATCCCAGCTGACTACGGGCGAAAGGCGGGGTACACCCTGGACAAGTCGCCAGGTCATCACAGGGCTGACACATAGACACAGACAACCATTCACATTCACACCTACAGTCAATTTAGAGTCACCAGTTAACCTAACCTGCATGTCTTTGGACTGTGGGGGAAACCAGAGCACCCGGAGGAAACCCACGCGGACATGGGGAGAACATGCAAACTCCACACAGAAAGGCCCTCGTCGGCCACGGGGCTCGAACCCAGGACCTTCTTGCTGTGAGGCGACAGCGCTAACCACTACACCACCGTGCCGCCTGGAATTATGTGGTAAACAAAAAAGTGTTTAAAAAAAAACATATTTTTCATATTTTAGATTCTTCACAGTAACCAGCATTTACCTTGACACTTTGTACACTATTGGCATTATCTTAACAAGCTTCATGAGGTAATCACCTGGAATGCTTTTCAGTTAACAGCTGTGCCTCATCAGAAGTTAATTAGTGCAATTTCTTACCTTCTTAATGTGTTTGTGATCAAACAGTAAATAGTAAATAATAAAAATACAGTAAATATCCCTATTCCACAATTGTAGTAATTCATATTATGTCAAGAACCACTCAACTAAGTAAAGAGAAACGACATCCATCATTACTTTAAGACAAGAACCGTCTTTTAATTAATAAAAATAAAGAAAAACCAGTGAATTAGAAGGTGTGTATTGTACTGTAGGTTTCTATAGGTTACCATTGAATATCCTGCTTACAACCAATATATTTTTCATCATCTCAATCCCTCAGCATCTCTGATACTTGTTCATTCTAAACATATCACCATAGATAAAATCTTCTCCCAATTACAACTCAAACACTTCCCAGACCATAAAGGCTTTGCAGTTGGTTATCCACTAATCTGGATAGACTGAGAGAAGAGGAGTGTTTTCTTTTCAGTGATTGTGCCTGAACTACACACTCTCTTTCCTTTCCCTTCCTCTCTTCTCCTTTCTCTCAAGGACACAAGGATGCAGAATCGCAGAGGTGTGACGGGAACACCATCACTCCAGACACTGTACATCATAGCTAATGGTGTCTGCCTTGATGGCATGCTGAATTAAGCAAGCATTAATTATGCTCATTGGCTGAATAAACAAGACAGCCCTAGAGCCACGGAGCTTAAAAAGAACTGTAATAGGACTGAAACACAGATAAATTACTTACATCGTATAAAATATGTATAATAAAAACCAACAACAAGCAACAAAAGGCTCTGCCTTAACTGAACTCACTGGATGCCTGTGTTCCTCAGCATTATGTAAATTATGGGGCTCTCGATTGGCCACAAGTATACACAGTTAATATTTACACAAAGAACATCCACAGTGTCTCACCTTGAACTTGAAACGCATTCAAATTCTATGAGTTTGAACACACCGAATAATAATAATATTAATAATGCTTTTTTGCATGAGAGGAGAGGAAACACACAAGAGGTGAATGCCAGGTGCTGAGGTTTCAGGCTTGAACACTGTGACAAGAGGTTGAGTGTGGAATAAATGTGGCAATAACGCTGAAATGGTTTACAGCAACAACAAACGACTCAGGAAACAGCACGCTCCAGGCAAAATGCAAACTGGAACACATGCAGCTCCAAATAATGGCACCTGCCAAAAACAATACACACGCTTTTACTCCTTGCTCCATCTCTTCTGAAAACAAAGTGCAAACACAGACACACACACACACGAGAAGCAAGAACAATATAAGGGCTATTAAAAGAGATGGTTATAAGAGTCAGTAAATGTCACCTTCTGTGTTCAGTGATTTGTCCTCTTGGAGAATTAAGGGTTTCAAACTCTGCAAAACTGAAGAATGAGGTGGCAATGTGTGTGTCTTATTACCGCAATCACAATGAATCCATAGGAATTAGCATGGTGGTATGACCTACACTCTCAGCTCCTTGTTCATTACTGACCCAGCTGAGGCCGAAAGTCAGAGGTCTATTTCACACTGAATCACAATGCTGCTGAGACTGACTGGCCAAGAGGCGCAGGGCCATGCAAAATGAGTATAAAATGGAAATGATATTTCCTTTTGGCCAGATGGGTAACTTAGTATTCCAGACAGAATGCACAGAGATCACAAAGTCCTTTTAGAGCACTTGGATAATGGTTCACAAACCAGGACGAGAAGCTCTTTAATATTAAAACTGCTAGGAAACTGCAGGGATTTGGGTTTCTAATCAAATCCCTTATTTGCCTCATTGCATTAACATACAATATAGCTCTCATTTTTTGCTGATTAATCTCTATTATCATAACTAATGTCGTCTGGATAGTGAAAGACCAATTTACTGGTTGGCCAATAATTATTTAAAAAGAGACTCATGCTGAAAGCATATGCAGGGCTTGTGAAAAAAATTATGCAAAAATGGCAAAAATTATTAGCTTTAATCTATTGTGTTGCTGTCTTCATGTATCTTTGATATCACAGATCTAATTCAACCCTGACTAGGGGGAAGCCATGGCCTAATGGTTAGATAAGTAGCTTTGGGAGCAAAAGAGTGCTGGTTCAATTCCCTGGACCAGTAGGAATTACTGAAGTGCCTTTGAGCAAGGCACCTAACCCCCAACTGCTCCCCAGGCTTCTCTGGGTATGTTGTATGTCACTCTGGATAAAAGCATCTGCTAAATGTAAACTAGGCATGACATACTGTCACTAAAATGTCTTACATTCACATTTTCTTAGTATTTCAAGCCCCCATCCTCTAGAGCCTAGTCATTTTTTATCCCTTATTGGCTGCTGATCTGACCTCTGTTATGGATTATGATGGAGATTATAGGATTAGCCAAATAAAAAAAAAAAGCAAACATGTCTCTGCAACTATGTTCTACTCACTTTAACTCAAGTAGTCCAGGAGAATGATAGCAGGAAATCTATGAGTGGCTAGAACTTCTAGAATCCAGTAACTGCCAGCTTGTCCCAATGGGCAGGACACTATAAAAGAAATTGACTTCTGGAAGGATGCAGAATCCAAGGTTCCTGCCCTCACACTAATCACTGCCTCACTATACTCACTATAAATAAATCTGGCCTTGGAAAAAAAAAAAAAACAGGCAAGATCTCAGAGGCCTTGTTCTGCAAGACATAAAGGGTCCGAAAACCAATGTTTTGCTTTACCTGAAATGAACAGGAGCTCATGCACTTCTCTCACAATCCGTAAATCACTTGTTAATTGTCGACTTTCAACTAAATTTAGTGTAAATATACTATATATTCTTCACTACATCTTAAACAGACCACTCCTCGTGCAGTTTGATCCCAACCGCTTCCTCAAAGCTCTCAATAATCATTGTCATTCAATTAATGGTTCCTGAAGGTTAATTTACTGGTGCAGTGCAGTTACTGCTGGGATTATTAGTTTAGTCTTATGTGATTTAATCCCTTCAGAGCAGGAGTGGAGTAGTAAATCCACATTAATTCAACCTACCTACACAGTTACGTGACCAATGATGTTATGTGAAATGGTGGGGGTTTTTTTATAGGTTATCATAAAATTGATGATAATTGAACAGCATTTGGCGGCACGGTGGTGTAGTGGTTAGCGCTGTCGCCTCACAGCAAGAAGGTCCTGGGTTCGAGCCCCGGGGCCGGTGAGAGCCTTTCTGTGTGGAGTTTGCATGTTCTCCCCGTGTCCACGTGGGTTTCCTCCGGGTGCTCCGGTTTCCCCCACAGTCCAAAGACATGCAGGTTAGGTTAACTGGTGACTCTAAATTGACCGTAGTTGTGAATGGTTGTCTGTGTCTATGTGTCAGCCCTATGATGACCTGGCGACTTGTCCAGGGTGTACCCCGCCTTTCGCCCGTAGTCAGCTGGGATAGGCTCCAGCTTGCCTGCGACCCTGTAGAAGGATAAAGCGGCTAGAGATAATGAGATGAACAGCATTTTTTAAATTCAGTGGAATTCAGTGAGATTAAATGGAGCCACAAAAATCTACATGACTTACACAAAGTGCACTATTACACAGTATATACAAGTAAAATCAGCATGAAAGCTATATATTTGGACAAAATCCCAGAAGAGATCAGGTTCCAGGAGATGCCATAACTCCTGGAGACAGCAAGCGTATATCTGGCAAGAGAAACCTATTGCAGTATAATTAGAGAGAGATCGCAGCAATTCGGTTAAAAGCAGAAGCTAATTTTATCCTCTCAGCGTACAAATGCACTTCAACAACTATGAATTGGTGCCTAAGCAAATCCTCTTCTCTTCTGTTGTCTTAATAAATTGGGGGTATTTCTGCATTATAAAAGCAGATACAGTGTTACACATATTTCCAAAGCAGTAATCAGACAAAATGCTTATTGTCGTTTAGGTACAGGCCAACTTTTCATCTGGAAAAATAGTACTAATTGCAGTGAACCATGCGAAGTGCAGTAAAGCCTCACCTTCAATAGCAGAGCCAGTTCATTACATACTGTGAGTGGCATCCAATTAAAAACAGTAATCATTTCAACCAAACTTACTAACCTGAATCTAGTTAATGATCATTTATTACAGCAGTACTCATACTCTAATTGCATTATGGTTGGCAGTTTTGACAGAAAACGACATGTGAAGCAGGATTATAAAATAAACACCTTTTCTCTCTTTTCTTAAAGAATATAATTTTTTTTTTAAAACTTCCCTCATAGAGCCATGATGCATTGATTGTAATGTTGCATCATCAAACCATAGAGGATTGAGACAATATTCATCCAATAATTAAAATAATATTGGCTGGCATTGAGTGGTATATTGAATATATTCAATTCAGCTAGCATGATATTGAACGAGTCAAAGACAAGGCAACTTAAGACAAGATAGTTTAAGATATTATTATTATTATTATTATTATACATACACATTCCTTTCAGGTTGGTGGCACAGTGGTGCAGTGGTTAGCACTGTCGCCTCACAGCAAGAAAGTTCTGGGTTCGAGCCCGGTGGCCGATGGGGGCCTTTCTGTGGGGAGTTTGCATGTTCTCCCCGTGTCTGTGTGGGTTTCCTCTGGGTGCTCCGGTTTCCTCCCACAGTCCATAGACATGCAGGTTAGGCTAATTGGTGGCTCTAAATTGACCGTAGGTGTGAATGTGAGTGTGAATGGTTGTTTGTCTCTATGTGTCAGCCCTGCGATGACCTGGCGACTTGTCCAGGGTGTACCCCACCTCTGACCCATAGTCAGCTGGGATAGGCTCCAGCTTGCCTGTGACCCTGCACAGGATAAGCAGTTATGGATAATGAGTGAGTGGATGGATGGATTCCTTTCAGGTGTTCAACGCATCTTTCTCTTTCAAAATTCTCTCAAAATCTTCCATATTTAACAAAGCAAACCTGGCAGCCATCTTTGTTTACAAATTGTCACAGTCGCTCACTTCGCACAGTTTTATGTCTCCAACGTGTGACATCATGTCGTCTTGACAACCGTGCAATATCGTAAACCATATCCAACGCTCATTCTCCATGGTGTAGAGTGACACAATGCATGTAGGATAAGTGATATGCTAACAATATTGCATGCTATCAAACCAAATGAATGGAACCCGCAAGAAGGGAATAGAATACATGTTTTTATTCCATCGAAAAAGTGTCCTGTATGTATAATAATCTCTCCTATAGTATGAAACACTGTCATGTCCGCACATGTTGGCACTTGGAGCGTGCAGTGCGTACCTCAGACTGCAACTCACGTGCAGCACTGCATGCTCAAGCTCATTAGGACTAATTGCCATGCACCTGTTCCTGATCAGAGCACAATCACAGCATGTACTTATAAGGACTCTCAGTGCACACAGACTTTGCAAAGTATACACTCTGTACCCTGTGTCTGATGTTACCAAGCCGTTCATGTATTGTATTGATAATCTGGTTTTGACTCTGTTTTCCTGACTACATCTAGTTTTGCCTTGTTTATACTGTTTGCCAATTGCCCAAACCCAGCCTGTTTCTGTTTATGCTCTTTGCTTCACGTTTTGGAACTGTCTGCCAGTGTACTTTTAATAAACTCTTTCAGCACTTACATCCAGCTGTCGCCCCATTGACATGACACACACAGGAGCACTGAACCCCATGGCCAGTCATTAATGGCTACAGTGATTTATCAGCTCCATTCTCCATTTTAACATGAATTCTAAAAAAAAATGCTCTGTGAAAAAAAAAATTACACCCCTCCATGCAGTAAAGCTGTCGCTGAAGCATCACTCATCATTTGTAAGTGATGGCAGGCAGACAGCAATCTACACACAGTTCACGTTAGATCAATGGGCTTTACCGTTCCACACATCAGCTCGGATAGGAAAGGTCACACCATACTGCAAGAGAAACACAGTTCCCAGTCAACACTGAAGCATAGGGCCCAAAACATATTAGAAATCCAATACAAAGTAAAGGTGTGTCAAAAAGCAGCGTGTTATAGGCAAGGCAGAAAATAAATGGATCTTCACAAAGTCTGAAACTTGAATCTGTTATGTGACCTCACTGATCTGTTCTCTTTCACGCATTCAATGGCACTTGGCTGCTCAAATGGACTCTGCTCAATTTTCTATTCATTTTTTCCAATAACCTTTTTAATTGCACCGCCTGAGGGCAAGCTCAACCATTATTGCCACGTAAAATTATCGGCTGTCGTTTAATTGCCAACACTCGTATTTTTTTTCTTAATAATTCACAAAAGCATGAACATGCCTAATTGACAGATGACAGTGTTTTTGGAATTTAATGATGCTGGCTGATATAATAGCATTAGATGTCAAAACATAGAGGAAGTAACTAAGCTAAACTTGATGAACTTGACGTAAAATGTATTTTAAAGTCTGGAGAGTTGTATATAAAAGATTAAAGACTGTAGGAGAGTATATGTGGTCCAAAAGAAAAAATAAGGCTTGGATCATTTTTATAGTGATAAGGTCAGCAGCAGAAATGACTTCCACTTCCAGTGTTATGATAAAGTCTATAACCCGTCCTACAGCAGAGAGCCAGTGAAATAAAGCAGATAAATAAACAGAATATATTGCTATTTATTGTTCATTGAAAATACACTACCATGGGATCTGTGTTGGCTCTTGGCTGGCAAGAATCATGAATTATAGCTCGTCTCTGCAAGCAACACTTCTGAAATCTTTGCAACAGGCTATGAAGTATCGTGTAAGGAAATCTGAAACAGATATGAATGTTAAACTATACTCAGATTAACTTGCAGCAAAGAGGTTCAGTAAATTTACTTGCAAAGAAATTGCATTGCTATTTCTTAAATCAATTTGCATGTAAATAGTATATTTTATCGACTGGCTGGAGTAATGTTGTTCATTGATACATATTCTTAACATGCACTATGAAGTTAGAAGGATACATATATTATTAAAAAAAAGAAAAGAAAAAAGCTGCACTAATGAGTGTGTGAAAAGATGTGTGGTGTGCCCTGGAATTGCCATACCCTCATTGTTCTAGGAATAGTATAAAGTTTGCTAGCATACCTGATGAGGATAAAGTGCTAAAATGAATTTATCAATGAATCAACAAATGATGAAAGAAAGCTTGACATAAAGGCTTTGTAATTTTTAGGCAACCAAGTTTTAGGTTTAATTACATTGGAACTTAAGGAGCCCTTCGACTACAAAACGCAGTCCCCTTACTTCAGCAAAAACACTGATAGTGCTAATAGCCAAAATGTTTTATTAGTTTAGTCCAGTGGTGAACCATTACTATTAGAGCTGGGACTTCAGCTTAGCCAAACCTTAGCCAGACACACCAAAAAAGCAACAGGGTAAAGGATTTTGCAAGGGATTAGCGGCAGAGTGCCAGGTCGCTCTGATATGTGTAGTTGTTGATGTTGATTTTAAAAGTACAGTGCTGAGCGTAAATGAGTGCACCCCCTTTGAAAAGTAACATTTTAAGCAATATCTCAATGAACACAAACAATTTCCAAAATGTTGACAAGACAAAGTTTAATATAACATCTGTTTAACTTATAACGGGAAAGTAAGGTTAATAATATAACTTAGATTACACATTTTTCAGTTTTACTCAAATTAGGGTGGTGCAAAAATGAGTACACCCCACAACAAAAACTACTACATCTAGTACTTTGTATGGCCTCCATGATTTTTAATGACATCACCAAGTCTTCTAGGCATGGAATGAACAAGTTGGGGACATTTTGCAAAATTAATCTTTTTCCATTCTTCAACAATGACCTCTTTTAGTGACTGGATGCTGGATGGAGAGTGATGCTCAACTTGTCTCTTCAGAATTCCCCAAAGAAAAGAATTTCTTTACACCACAATGGTGAAGGCTACAAGAAGATCAGCAAAGCTTTACTTATCAAGGCAAGGCAAGGCAAGTTTATTTATATAGCAAATTTCATACACAGTGGCAGTTCAATGTGCTTTATTCCCGTGGCTCTTCCACGAGGATCACCAAAAATCGTCCCGCAGACAAAATCTACGAGGATCACAAATATCATATAAAGTGCGCTCTTCCCGTGGCTCTTCCACGAGGATCACCAAAAATCATCCCGCAGACACAATCTACGAGGATCACAGTAACAAAGAATTAAAGTAAAAGTAAAATCATTAAAATCCAAGATTAAAAAGAAATTAAAATAAAGTAAAATCATTAAAATCAAAATTAAAATAAATTATGTTAAAGGAAATTAATTACTTCGGTAAAAATTAATCAAGTGAAAGCATCTGAAAACAGCTTTGTCTTGAGCCTGGATTTAAAACTAACAACAGTAGGAGCATTTTTAATATCATCTGGAAGTTGGTTCCAAAGCTTAGCAGCATAGCAACTAAAGGCTGCTTCACCACACTTCGTTTTGACAGCTGGTATTACTAGCAAGTTTTTCTCTTGTGATCTTAGAGACCTAGTTGGTGCATATAATTGAAACATATCCAGTAGGTAGCTGGGTCCCATCCCATTTAATGTTTTAAATAGAAGAAGTAGTGCTTTAAAGTCAATTCTATAGCTCACTGGGAGCCAGTGCAGAGACCTTAGGATTGGAGTGATATGGACTACCCTTTTTGTTCTTGTAAGAACCCTTGCTGCTGCATTTTGGATTAGTTGAAGCTCTTTGATGGTCTTTTTTGGAAGACCTGTGAAAAGGCTATTGCAGTAATCAACCCTACTGGAGATGAAAGCATGAATAAGTTTTTCTAGATCATGTTTTGACATGAGACCCCTGAGTTTAGAAATGTTTTTTAGGTGATAGAATGCAGACTTTTTTTACCACTTTCATATGACTGTTGAAGTTAAGTTCGCTGTCAATAAGGACACCAAGGTTTTTGATAGTATCCTTTGCTTTAAGCCCCTTAGTTTCAAGAACAGTGGCAATCCTAAGCCTTTCCTCCTTTTTGCCAAATATAATTGCACAGTTTTATCTGTGTTCAGCTGAAGAAAATTGTGAGACATCCATTTGTTAATTTGGTCAATGCATCTATGAAGAGACTCAAGAGGGGCATAGTCATTAGGTGACATAGCTAAGTAAAGCTGAGTGTCATCTGCATAGCTATGGAAGTTTATTGAGTTATTCTTAATAATTTGTCCAAGTGGGAGCATATAAAGGTTGAATAGTAATGGTCCCAGGATTGAGCCCTGGGGAACCCCACAGTTCAAGGACACTGGTGATGAACTGTGGCCTCCAATGGCCACATAAAAAAATCTTTGTTGTAGGTAAGATTTTAACCAGTTGATTACTATACCAGTAAATCCAACCCAATGCTCCAGTCGATGTAACAGTATGGAATGATCTACCGTGTCAAATGCAGCACTTAAGTCTAAAAGCACCAAGACTGATGTTTTACCAGCATCAGAATTAAGACGTAGGTCATTCATGACTTTAGTAAGAGCTGTTTCAGTGCTATGATTGGCACGAAAACCTGACTGAAACTTATCAAAACATCCGTTTAATGTCAGGAAGGCAGTTAATTGATTAAAAAAAATTTTTTTTAATTATTTTACCAATGAATGGCAAATTGGATATGGGCCTGTAGTTGTTGAGTACTGAGACATCCAGGTTATTCTTTTTCAGTAGGGGTTTTACAACCGCTTTTTTCAGAGATGAGGGAAACATGCCAGTTCGTAAGGAGGTGTTGATAATCTGAAGTACCTCGTCTGATATTAGGTGAAGAACAGATTTGAAAAAGACTGTAGGTAAAATGTCCAGTTCAGATGTGGAGGAGCTGAGACTTTGTACTGTTTTTCTCAGAGTCTCAACATCAATTAAACTAAATGCTGACATTGTATTACGACCCCCTCTCTCGTTATCCAATGGTTCCAGATTTTGAAGTGTTTGCACCTGTGTGGCTATATTCATACGTATTTTATCAATCTTTCCTTTGAAAAAAGATGCAAAGTCGTTGCATGTATTAACTGAGAGAAATTCAGAAGGCATTTGTTTTGATGGGTTTTCAACTGTAGAAAATAGCACACGGGCATTGTTGATATTCCTATTAATAATGTCAGCAAAAAAAGACTGTCTTGCTTTAGAAATTTCTAAGTTGTATTTACATAACATCCCTTTGTAGATTTGATAATGAATCTGGAGTTTAGATTTACGCCATTTTCTTTCAGACTTTCTACATTCCCTCTTTAACATTTTAACTGCTGGATTTAGTTTCCAGGGTGCTTTTCCTTTGTCTATGACTCTTTTGGTTTTTAAAGGAGCAATAGCATCCATAATATGATTCATTCTTGAATTAAAAATTTCCATTAGATCATCTGCACAATCTGAAGATTGACATGGGAGTTCTGAGAGTGCCTGCTCAAAAAGAGCTGCTGTGTCATTGGTAATTACCCTCTTTTACAGTCACAGACTTGTTTTGAAAATGAGGGGAAATGGAAACATCAAAGAAAACACAGAAATGATCAGATATACCCAGGTCCATGACACTAGTAGATACATTAAGACCCTTAGTGATGACAAGGTCGAGGGTGTGGCCATGGGAGTGTGTTGGCCCTTGTACATGTTGTGTTAGGTTGAAGGCATCAATCATCTCATCTCATCTCATTATCTCTAGCCGCTTTATCCTTCTACAGGGTCGCAGGCAAGCTGGAGCCTATCCCAGCTGACTACAGGCGAAAGGCGGGGTACACCCTGGACAAGTCGCCAGGTCATCACAGGGCTGACACATAGACACAGACAACCATTCACACTCACATTCACACCTACGGTCAATTTAGAGTCACCAGTTAACCTAACCTGCATGTCTTTGGACTGTGGGGGAAACCGGAGCACCCGGAGGAAACCCACGTGGACACGGGGAGAACATGCAAATTCCGCACAGAAAGGCCCTCGCCGGCCATGGGGCTCGAACCCAGGACCTTCTTGCTGTGAGGCGACAGCGCTAACCACTACACCACCGTGCCGCCGGCATCAATCAGTGTAAGAAATTCATTTGCATATGTGTTATCTGGATTATCAACATGGAAAATAAAATCCCCAGAAATAATAAGATTGTCAAACTCTAAACAAATATTTGACAACAGTTCCCCAAACTCCTCTAGGAACAGTGGTGCAGAAAGTCTTGGTGGTCTGTAAATAGTCAACACTAATATGTTAGAAGAAAATTTTAGGATTGCACTAAGGTATTCAAAAGATGTAAAATCACCAAGAGTTGTCTGTTTGTACTGAAAACATGCCTTGTATATATTTGCTATTCCTCCTCCCCGTTTACTGGCTCTTCCAACACTCATGAAATCAAAGAGTGGGGGAGTTGCTTCAATAAGAGTAATAGAGCTACTTGATTGTTCAAGCCAAGTTTCAGTAAGAAGCATAAAATCCAGTTTGTGTGTACCGATGAAGTCATTAATTAAAAAAGGCTTATGAAGTGATCTTACATTCTGAAGAGCTAGTTTTACAGTGAATGTGGGGATAATTTCCACAGAAGCGTTCTGTGGTTGTTTTGGAACTGGAAGGAGATTTGACGAGTTTACCCCATTGATAGGATGAATAAGAACACCTCTCCTTCTTGTTAGCACAGGAATAGAAAAGTACGTCGTGGGTCCCAGCTTATTTTCAAAACTACCATCTGGACCCAGATTATATCAGTTCGTTCCAACATGAAGGTCTTCACTGCTGCTGGTGAACTGTAGCTGTGCACATGGTCCTTGAGTCTTATCTGTAATCACAGGGGGAGGTGGTGCCCTCTGTTTCTTGGGTGCTGTAGCAGTAGGATATATCATTAGAGATTTTGGGGTACACAAGGCCTGACCATGAGACAGCTCTGTGTACGGTACTTGATTTGAGTGTCCTCTTGGGCTTGCCAAAGACACTCGGCTTAAAGACAATAGTCTCTCCATTTTCTCAGGAAAACGCAGTCTGGGGGGTGAAGGAGATACAGAGGGGCTTGGGGTTACATCCACTGCTGTTGTTGGTGATTGCCTATTGCCAGTCTCAGGAGGTTGTGGTGATGCTTGTTTATCTGATTGTCTTTCTGATAGTTCTGCCAGCTTACCCGTTAGCTCAGATATCATGTTGCTAGCCTTGGAAAGTGACGGGGATGCGTGTGGTGATAGATCCACTCTCTGATCATTTTCCTGAACTGTATTGGGGGCAGATGAGTCAGCATGATCCTCTGTAGTTGCTGGGGGCTTAGTTGCCTTCTTTGGTGACAAGGAGTTTTGCTTGAATCCATCAGAGTGAGCGTTAGTCCCGCTTCTTTCTGCCTGCAGATTCACTGCTTGAGTTTGAACCTCAACAGTGTGTTTCCGTACTGTTTTTGAGCCTTTATTTATGTTCCTGGGAGGTTCAGTTTGTACCCAAACAGAGTTCGTATCAGTGTTGTTAGCTCCTTTCAGTGCAGCTACAGAGCGCTTATCAGAGAGTGTACCCAAGGTCGGCATGGAATGGTGGACAGAGTGTTGATAATGGTCTGCCAAGACTTTGGCACCAGTCCAGCTGAGTTCTGTGCTATTTGGGCTGAAAAAGGCTTTGCATTTCCAGAAAAGGTTAAAGTTGTCAATAAAATTAATGCCAGAGGAAAAACATGTCTTTGCAAGCCAGGTGTTGAGACTGAGCAGTCGGGAAAACCCGTAATTGCCGATCACAGATCCTGGTAATGTTAGGGTTTTGCTGGGATTCGAACCTGGTTCGTTGGTGTGATGATCCAGCAAACCCCCACTAGGCCACCAGGGGGATGACTCAAATGCAGAGGCGTGAGGCGGAAGTAGAAAAAGAATCAAAAAGGTTTATTTAAACTATATACACTATATACAGGGCAAAACAAAAGACAAAAAAAACCAAAGAGTGTAATCCAAAAGAAAAGCAAAGTGCAAAAATACAAAAGCTAAGAAGATCAAAAAAACACAGTACAAAGGAAACTGGAGATAAACATAACAGCACAAAGACTCCGTGACAAGAGGACTGAACTCAGGGGTATAAATAGACAAACTAAATAAGGACACAGGTGAAGATAATTAGGCAATTAACACAAACACAAAACACAGGAACAGTGGCGGCCTCTAGAGGCCAAAATAAACACGACATGAAAAGGAAATAACAGCGGCCTCTAGAGGCCAAAACAGTCCTAGTCCTAACAGGACCCCCCCCTCTAGGAGCGTCTCCTGACGTTCCCAGGGCGATCCGGATGGGCCGAATGGAAGTCCCGACATAGTTCTTTATCAAGGACATCCTGAGCAGGAACCCAGCAGCGCTCCTCAGGACCATAGCCCTCCCAGTCCACCAGATATTGCAACCCGCCGCGGACCCGGCGGGAGTCAAGCAGGCGATTCACAGTGAACACAGTCTGCCCCTGGAAGATGCGGGGGGGTGGGGGGTTCCTAGGGGCAGGGGCATACGTAGACGTCAGTACGGGCCGTAACAGGGAAACATGGAACGTGGGGTTGATCCTCAGAGTCCGGGGCAACTGGAGCCGGTAGGAGACAGGGTTCACCCTGCGCACCACCTTGAAGGGGCCAATGTAGCGAGGAGCAAGCTTGCGGTTCTCCACCCGCAGTGGAAGGTCCTTAGTGGACAGCCAAACACGCTGCCCAGGGCGGAAAGCGTGTGCAGGTCTTCTATGGCGGTTGGCCTGAGTCTGGTTGGTTCTGGAGGTCTGTATGAGGGTCTTCCTGACCTTGCTCCAGGTCTTGCGACACCGTCTCACATATTGGTTGACCGAGGGCACCCCCACGTCCTCCTCCTGGTCCGGGAACAGAGGTGGCTGGAACCCGAATTGGCACTGGAATGGCGACAGCTTGGTGGCCGATGACTGCAGGGTGTTGTGGGCGTACTCCGCCCATGGCAGCCAGGTGCTCCACGATGTCGGGTTATCCATAGCCAGGCCTCGCAGGGTGGTTTCCAGGTCCTGGTTGAGCCTCTCCGTCTGACCATTGGACTGTGGGTGAAACCCAGAGGAGAGGCTGGCAGTGGCTCCGATGACCTTGCAGAACCCGTGCCACACTCGGGAGGAGAACTGGGGCCCTCGGTCTGAGACGATGTCCTGTGGAAGACCAAAGACTCGGAAGACATGATTAAACAAAAGTTTCGCAGTTTCAAGAGCAGAGGGGAGTTTGCACAGTGGTATGAAGCGGCAGGCCTTGGAGAATCTGTCAACTAAGACCAAAATGACCGTGTTACCTTGTGACTCAGGGAGACCCGTGATAAAGTCGACTGCCACGTGGGACCAGGGACGCCGGGGAATGGTCAGAGGATGCAGGAGACCCTGGGGACGCTGTCGTGGGTTCTTGGTTCTGGTGCAAACCTCACAGGACAGGACAAATGACCTTACTTCCTTCTCCATGTTAGGCCACCAGAAGCGTCTTTTCAGGAAGTCCAGGGTCCTCCGAGCTCCCGGGTGGGCGGTGAGAGGGGAAGAGTGACCCCACTGGAGAACCTTGGCCCGGGCTTGATGTGGGACGTACAAGAGGCCTGGTGGCCCCGTCCCAGGACCGGGGTCCTGGCGTTGGGCTCGTCGGACAGCCTCCTCAATACCCCAGCGGACAGGGGCCACAATCCGGGACACAGGGATAATAGGCCCGACTTCATTCTCCCTGTTAGTGGCAGAGAACAGTCTGGACAGTGCGTCAGGTTTGGTGTTCTTGGAGCCGGGGCGGTATGAGAGGGTGAAGTCAAACCGACTGAAAAACAGGGCCCACCTAGCCTGTCGAGGGTTCAGTCTCTTGGCTTGCTGGAGGTACTCCAGGTTCTTGTGGTCAGTCCAAACCAGGAATGGATGTTGTGCTCCCTCCAGCCAGTGCCTCCACTCCTCAAGGGCCAGTTTGACCGCTAGCAGTTCTCGATCCCCCACATCGTACCGGGACTCAGCAGGACTCAGGCGGTGGGAGAAGTAAGCGCAGGGGTGCAGCTTTCCTTCCGAACGTTGAGAGAGCACCGCGCCGACACCACTGTCCGAGGCGTCCACCTCCACGATGAATGGTTGGGAGGTGTCCGGGAGAACCAGAATGGGTGCCGTGCAGAAGCGGTCCTTGAGGTCTTTGAACGCCTTTTCTGCCTGAGGAGACCAGCCATAAGATCCACCTGTCCCTTTGGTGAGGTCTGACATGGGTGCTGCCACAGAACTGAAGTTCCTGATGAACTTGCGGTAGAAGTTAGCGAATCCTAAGAACCGCTGAACCTCCTTAACGGACTTGGGAGTAGGCCAATCCCGGACGGCCAGGGTCTTGGCAGGGTCCATTTGGAGTTGGCCTGTCCGTACAATAAATCCCAGAAAGGAGACCTCGGAAACATGAAATTCGCATTTCTGGGCCTTGGCGAACAGATTGTTCTGTAGCAGCCTCTGGAGAACCTGGCGGACATGGTGGCGGTGCTCCTGCACGGTCTTGGAAAAGATAAGGATGTCGTCGAGGTAGACAAAAACGTATAGGTTAATCATGTCCCTTAAGACGTCGTTGATTAGGGCCTGAAAAACAGCTGGTGCGTTGGTGAGTCCGAAGGGCATCACCTGGTATTCGTAGTGCCCAGACGGGGTGTTAAAGGCAGTCTTCCACTCGTCTCCCTGTCGGATACGGATGAGGTGGTAAGCGTTCCGTAGGTCCAACTTGGTGAAGACGGTGGCGCCTTGGAGCAGGTCGAAAGCTGTGGACATCAGCGGAAGGGGATATCGGTTGCGCACAGTGATCTTATTCAGGCCCCTGTAATCAATACATGGTCGGAGCCCCCCATCCTTCTTGCCGACAAAGAAGAAGCCGGCTCCAGCAGGTGAAGTGGAGGGTCGAATAAACCCAGAGACCAGGGCATCTTTGAGGTATTCCTCCATGGCCTTGCGTTCTGGCTGAGAGAGTGAAAACAGTCTGCCACGAGGAGGGGTAGTCCCAGGGAGCAAGTCGATGGCACAGTCGTAGGCCCGGTGCGGAGGAAGAACGGCGGCCCTGCTCTTGCTGAACACCTCCTTGAGATCCCAGTACTCTGTGGGAACTTGAGATAACTCGGTGAGATCAGGGGGCTCGGCAGGAGACACAGGAGAGCTAGAGAGCAGACAAGAGGCATGGCAAGCAGGGCCCCATTCCACAACCTGGCTTGTTACCCAGTCTATGCGAGGGTTGTGGCGAGTAAGCCAAGGAAGGCCTAGAATAACTGGGAACTCAGGTGAAGGAATCAGGTGCAGGGATATTTCTTCCTTGTGACCTTGAGACTGGAGGAAAACTGGAGAAGTAACTTGGGTGACTCTTCCATCACCTAACGCTTGGCCATCGAGGGCAGACACAGACAGTGGGACTTCAAGAGGTGCAGTCGGAATATTGATGCTTTGGGCGAAGTGAATATCCATAAAGTTCCCAGCCGCCCCTGAGTCTATCAAAGCTTGACAAGAGTGGACAGACTCACCCCAGGAGATGGAGACCGGGATGTAGATTCCTTGACCAAGGAGTCCGGGAGAGAGGGTAGGCCCCGTCACAACCCTCCCTCGGCTGGACGGGGCGGTCCTTTTCCCAAGAGTTCGGGACATGATGCTCGGAAGTGACCAGGCTTGCCACAGTAGATGCAGCACTTGTCCCTCCTTCTGCGCTCCCTCTCAGATGCGGAGAGGCGAGTACGACCCACTTGCATGGGTTCTGGACAGTCACTGAAGGAGGTAGACGGTCTCCAGGTAGAGGTAGGGAGGCTGGGGGGGCTCAAGGCTTGGTGGCGTTCTCTCATCCTGTTGTCCAGACGAATAGCATGTGAGATGAGGGTTTCGAGGTCACTTGGGCATCCAATAGAGGCCAGACCGTCCTTGATGGGGTCAGACAGACCATGGTGGAAGGCTGACACCAGGGCAGTCTCGTTCCATCCACTTACTGCTGCGAGTGTTCGGAACGAGATGGCGTAATATGCGACGCTTCCTCCTTGCCGGATGGACATGAGCTTTCGGGCTGCGTCGGTACTGATGTCTGCCTGATCGAAGACCCGAAGCATCTCTTCAGAAAACAGCTGGAAATCAAAGCACTCAGGTCCCTGTCTTTGCCAGATAGCAGTAGCCCAGGCTCGCGCCTTACCAGCTAATAAGGTGATCACAAAGGCAATCTTGCGGCGATCCGTAGTGTAGGTGGTAGGCTGAAGCTCAAAGGTGAGTTGACACTGGGTAAGGAACTCTCGGCACTCACTGTGCTTGCCGTCATACCTCTGTGGTGCAGGAAGGCTGGGTTCACGAGGTGAAGAAGGCAGCATTGCAGGAGGCACTGGAGCAGGAGTGGGAGCTGGATCAGGAGCAGGAACTGGATCAGGAGCAGGAGATGCAGGCAGAGATGTCAGCTGTGCCAGGGTTTTCCCAATTTGCTGAAGCAGTTCCTCGTGGCGAGCGAGGGCCTCACGTTGGCTGGTGAGCGTACGTCCATGATCGCTCCGAAGCGTGTCAAAGCTGCCATAATTCCCTGAAGGTTGGCCGGGTAGACAGTTGAAGCAGCCTCTGCTGAGTCAGTCATGACGGAGTCTTTCTGTTAGGGTTTTGCTGGGATTCGAACCTGGTTCGTTGGTGTGATGATCCAGCAAACCCCCACTAGGCCACCAGGGGGATGACTCAAATGCAGAGGCGTGAGGCGGAAGTAGAAAAAGAATCAAAAAGGTTTATTTAAACTATATACACTATATACAGGGCAAAACAAAAGACAAAAAAAACCAAAGAGTGTAATCCAAAAGAAAAGCAAAGTGCAAAAATACAAAAGCTAAGAAGATCAAAAAAACACAGTACAAAGGAAACTGGAGATAAACATAACAGCACAAAGACTCCGTGACAAGAGGACTGAACTCAGGGGTATAAATAGACAAACTAAATAAGGACACAGGTGAAGATAATTAGGCAATTAACACAAACACAAAACACAGGAACAGTGGCGGCCTCTAGAGGCCAAAATAAACACGACATGAAAAGGAAATAACAGCGGCCTCTAGAGGCCAAAACAGTCCTAGTCCTAACAGGTAATGGACCACTGATAAAAAAAGGCATTCCAAGTCCGTTTAGGGCAGAAAAAAGGTCTTTGAAAGATTTCCTCACAGTGAGCTGTTCCCTGAAAACATCATTTGCTCCAACATGCACAATAATGCATTTAATTGGTTTGTAGTTTGACAGCATTTTTGAAATGTTTTCTGTAGTCTCTGAGATGGAAGCGTAAGGAAAACAGCACACAACCATGGACTCTCCTCCAATATTTTCCACAGTGAAATCACCCACAACAAGGGTTGTAGGATTAACAAGTGTTGGCGGCTGCTTTCTACCTCTACTGAGAGCTTTATTTTTGTTATTAAAATTCTGCCACTTTCTAGGAACTACTGGTTCCATGTCTGTAAGGCACTGAAATCTGTTCTGGAGTGTAATGGGCTGTGTATATCTGTAGTTTTCAGCCCGGTGGTATTCATAGACTGTAGGTTTGACGGCATCAGACCGCAATGGAGTTGAAGTTAATGCCCTTTTGTTTTTGGGTCTAGCACCTTGTCTTTTCCAGCAATCAGTACTCACATTTTGCTTTGTGAAGTCAACCGATTCATCCAAGTTCCCATCATTCAGATGCTGAACATTCCCCGCATTCCCTTTAGCGGTATCGGCTGCTGGACTCCCTTCAAAAAAAAAAAATCAGTCAGAATACTGTAGCAAAAGTGGCACAAAAATTTAAGAAAGATGGAACTGCAACCATCTCACAGAGAAAATCGGCATGCAAGTTCACTGTAGTTATCTAAAGAAGTAGAAAGCCAAACTGGGGTGACTATTTCCCGTGACACAGTACGGCGTACACTGCAGAGGAATGGCATGCATGGATGCCGTCCACGAAAGAAGCCTCTCCTAAAGCCCAGGCACAAAAAAGCCTGCCTAGAGTTTGCCAGGGCCCATGCTGACAAAGATGAAGACTACTGGGACTCTATACTCTGGAGTGATGAGACCAAGATAAACATTTTTGGAACTGATGGCTTCAAAACTGTATGGCGTCGCAAAGGTGAGGAATCCAAAGAAAACTGCATGGTGCCTCCAGTGAAACATGGTGGTGGCAGTGTCCTTATGTAGGGCTGCTTGAGTGCTGCTGGTGTCGGGGAGCTGCATTTCATTGATGGCATCATGAATTCACAGATGTATTGCTCTATACTGAAAGAGAAGATGCTACCATCACTCCGTGCCCTTGGTCGTTGTGCACTTTTCCAACATGACTAAACACATATCTAAAGCCACTGTTGGATTTCTGAAGAAGAACAGGGTGAAAGTGGTTCAGTGGCCAAGTATGTCTCCTGATCTGAACCCAATTGAACACCTATGGGGAATTCTGAAGAGACAAGTTGAGCATCACTCTCCATCCAGCATCCAGTCACTAAAAGAGGTCATTGTTGAAGAATGGAAAAAGATTGATGTTGCAAAATGTCGCCAACTTGTTCATTCCATGCCTAGAAGACTTGGTGCTGTCATTAAAAATCATGGAGGCCATACAAAGTACTAGATGTAGTAGTTTTTGTTGTGGGGTGTACTCATTTTTGCACCACCCTAATTTGAGTAAAACTGAAAAAAATATGTAATCTAAGTTATATTATTAACCTTACTTTCACGTTATAAGTTAAACAGATGTTATATTAAACTGTGTCTTGTCAACATTTTGGAAATTGTTTGTTTTCATTGAGATATTGTTTAAAATGTTACTTTTCAAAGGGGGTGTACTCATTTACGCTGAGCACTGTAACTATGTAAATTACATAGGGAAATGAATGCTTAAGTATGAGTGAAAAATACTGTGGCGAGTGTGTCTGGAAGAAGAGTCTGGAGACAGAAATCTTAGTTTCTCGGTTGTTAGCATGTGCTACTTGCTCTCAATAGCACTGGCTTGACCGCTTTATTAGCAGTCACTAACATTACTGATGAACGCTACACCAGCCAGAAGGTTACTTTACTGACAACACTGATTCACGGTTAAGCTTGCATTGGCCTTCGAGAAGGCGGAGGGTGATAAATTTTTGGTCCCTCCCACTATAAATCAAAATCTGACTGGTTAATTCATCTATCACTTCCTACATAAACATACACGGTCATGGCCTTCTGTCCTGGCAATTAAGTCCTAACCAATGAGTGAGGCAGCTCTAAAGTCTTCTCTGCCTAGAGACAACAAACAAAAAAAAAACTAATTGGATAACTCTATTTTCATGTTTTCAGAATAGTAACCCTTTCATTTCTGAAGCAAATTTGATAGAAAATGAGGCTGAATTAGAAGAGAATAATTATAATGAAATTATGAAAGAATGAAAGCAAATAAAAATAACATTTGAAATGCTGACATGTTTGGGCCTTCTCTGAAGACCTACAAGGCCCTGACGGTTCCCCTCTGGTTTAGTCATATGGCCACAATACGATTCCAGTACTTGCAATGACACTTGGGAAGGTTTTGTGGGATTCTCTCAGACAGGGCTTCCTTTTTTGCTTGTTGAATATAGCATATAGTATAGCTCAATTTGTCAAAGGGTAACCTTAATGTATCTAATCACTGAGCTTAGCTAACTAGCATTTTGTTGTAGCTTGTCCAATGCCGACTAGACTAGTGCTAGATAATAACTAGCATTTTTATGTATGGCATTTGTCTTAAATTATACGAAAATAATATTTCGCAGATATGGAAGCCACTTGGGGGGGGGAAAGAAGAAGATACATAGTATGTATAAGTCTAAGTAATCTCATACTTATGACTTACTATCTCATAATTATGGCTTGAATATGTCATGATTATGAGATACAGTCTCATTATTACAACATACTGTGTAACTTCTTCCCCCCCCACCCCCAAGTGGTAGAAGTTATCTTCCATAAGCAGGGATACTGGATATCACCTTTAAAATGTTTCTTCAGTTTCCACCCAAATACTTTCAGACTAGCTCTGCCACTGCATATCTTATAAATAATTTATTGTCATCGTCTTTGTAAATGTACAGTTGTAGGCAGCCACTGTGATATAGTACCTAAAGCCATGATTTTGGACTGTCATTATTCAATGAAATTTCCATTCCATTCCACCTCCGTCTTTGCAACATGGCCAAATGGGACCTTGATCTGTAATTCATGTAGCCACGGCAACTCCTGCAGTGCTGGCAGCAGATATCTCCTTCGACTTCGTAATGTGTCTATGCCTCATTGCTTCATTTTCAGCCTTCCAGCTTTAATATCTCTACTTTCACACTGTGGACCTCTGCTCTGGTGCTGCCACATTTGTAGGGCTTATTGAACGTGGAGAGCCACATGCCATGTTAATCAATAGCTCGAGTGCTCCACTGGAGCTACATGTACACTTGCCAAGATTGCCATCTGCCTAATACTTGCCTGCCTAATGAGGTATGTCTTGGATTTTTAACTCAGCACAGCTTCAATTTCCTTCAAAATGCTTGTTGATGTTTTAATTTAAAGTTCTGTAATAAACTGTTTATAAGCAATTAATACATCATTTACTAATTAATTATTAATTAATGATCAATTAATTAATAATGCTTGTAGTCAATTAATGAAGAAGGATGTATAAAAGTTCTTCATTTAATGATGCTTTTCTTTGTATTGCAGTAAGAAATGACTTGTGTGGCCAGCCAATTTCAACCCCAGTCCCAGGGAATCAATGCCCTCAACATAATGAGCTGATGAGTCCTTCAGGCACTGGATCAGGTTTGTTTGGAATGGAAGAAATCTTGAATCTTTGCTTGAGTTCTTGTAAGCAGTGACGCATTATTAGTTTTCCCAGACTGTGACACACATTTATTTTCTAATTCATTATGCATAATTGAATAATAATTTTGGTAATATATTAAAAACATTTAGAAGCAATATTGGGGGAAGCCATGGTCAAATGGTTAGAGAAGAAGCTTTGGGACCAAAAAGTCACCGGTTTGATTCCCTGGACCAGCAGGAATGGCTGAAGTACCTTTGAACAAGGCACCTAACCCCAAACTGCTCTGCTGCTATGTTGTACGTCACTCTGGATAAGAGCATCTGCTCAATGCCATTAATGCAATGTAAATTAGTAAACCATGGTCTACCTGCACATAAATAGTTAATTCTTAAAGATTAAAGTTTTACTAATGTTTTTACATTGACATTCAAACCTATTACATTCGTAATATGGTCCCCTCTTGACTGCCATAACAGCCTCCGTTCTTTTTGAGAAGGCTTTTCACTTGAAATTGAAGAATGGCTGTGGGACTTTCTGTCTATTCAGCCACAAGAGGTTAGGCACAGATGTTGCATGAATAGGCCTGGTGCATAGTCAGTGTTCTAATTCATCCCAAAAGGTGTTCAGTGGGGTTGAGATTAGGGCTTGGTTCAGGCCACTTGAGTTCTTTTTTCCACTCCAACCTTGCCAACCCTTTTCATGGACCTTGCTTTGTGCACAGGGGCATTGTCATGCTGAGTGTAACAGGTTTGGGCCCCTTAGTTTCACTGAAAGGATACAAAGACATTCTACATGAGTGTGTGCTTTCAACATTGTGGCAATCAATCCATCAGTCAATTTTCCAATATGTAGTCTTTTTTTTTTCAAAAACATAAACCAATATTCATAAATCAGGTGGGGAAAATAAGTACACCCTATCATTCTGTAACATGTAGAACATACATTAGTATAAATACGGAGGTGATTATAGAAATTGTGTCCTGATTGGTCGAGAAATTCGGACTATTTTTCGATAATCACCTTGACTGACTCAGCAAAATGGCGGCCCATCGCTTTGTCACCGTACATGAGGAAGAATTACAATTTCAGAAAGTAAATGCTGTTCCTAAAAGCACTAAAGATGCTATGAAGTTTGGTCAAAAACTATTCAAAGGTAAGGTGGAATTGTGATGTATTTTTTCAATTTCAAAACAAAGTATTTTATGTGACTCAGTATAGATAAGTGACCAGTCTGAGCCACACCGTTATTACATTTGCACGCCACTTTTGAAGTTTGAAAAAAGATGTGGTTTTTTTTCAATAATCACTGGTGTATTTACACTAAAACAATTATCTGCCTCAATTGTCTCAGTTATTATTCACCGATATTCACTTCACCTTTGGCAGATAATTGTTAAACATATAGATCCCTGTTCTTTAAATAAAACAGGATGCCCACTCACCACCCCATCATCCCAATTCTAATTTCACCTTCAAATTAACTCCTAATCCTAGAGGTTCACATACTTTTGCCACTCACACGTGTAATATTGGATAATTTTCTTCAATAAATAAATAACCACGTATAATATTTTGTCTCATTTGTTTAATTTGGTTCTTATTTTATCTACTTTTAGGACTTGTGTGAAAATCGGATGATGCTTTAGGTCATATGTGTGCAGAAATCTAGAAAATCTAAAGAGTACACAAACTTTCAAACACCACTGTGTATATATTTGCATCATTTTATTCTAAATAAATTCATGACAACATCATTGTGGCGTATGAGAATATAAAATGAGCCTCACTACTGGCCCTGTCTTTGTAAACAGTCATTTATATCTTCTTATTTGCACATAAGTACATCTTAAGAACCAAAACTTTCATTCAAGCTAAAAAGAATCACAGGGGGTTATAATAAGGGATCTTTATGAACTTGGCATTATGAGTTACTATGAAGTTCACATCACAGTTAGAATGTATTTCATCTCGATACCCTGAAATAGGTACTTTTTCCTTGATCATAAAAGCATGAATAATTGAAAGTACATTTGTCCAGGAATAATTTCTCCCAGCCATATCAAATAACTGAATCTAATCAGATCTGAAAATCAAATAAGAATACCAAGTCCTCTGAGTAAGAAAATTAGTTGAAACTTAATGTCCTTTTTTTTTATTACGACAATGACTTTATTATGTGTAAGATGAAATAATCCAATAACTCAACTTTTGAGTATCTTCATAATCTTGCCAAGAGGTCATGATGTTTTTTGGCCCTCACTGAGGCACACAGGTATTCACACATGTATTTTTTCAAACATTGGTAATGAAATAATCAACAGTTAAATAGATTACAATTTATTTCACCCCCATGGTTTTTTGACTATAAATGTTCTTCATAGGTGGCACGGTGGTGTAGTGGTTAGCGCTGTCGCCTCACAGCAAGAAGGTCCGGGTTCGAGCCCCACAGCCGGCGAGGGCCTTTCTGTGTGGAGTTTGCATGTTGTCCGTGTGGGTTTCCTCCGGGTGCTCCGGTTTCCCCCACAGTCCAAAGACATGCAGGTTAGGTTAACTGGTGACTCTAAATTGACCGTAGGTGTGAATGTGAGTGTGAATGGTTGTCTGTGTCTATGTGTCAGCCCTGTGATGATCTGACGACTTGTCCAGGGTGTACCCCGCCTTTCGCCCGTAGTCAGCTGGGATAGGCTCCAGCTTGCCTGCGACCCTGTAGAACAGGATAAAGCGGCTACAGATAATGAGATGAGATGTTCTTCATACGTCTCAAACGGTGAATTGTCTTCCAAGTAAAACACTTTAGGCAGAGTTCAAATGTAGCAATAAACTCTATTTTTCAATAACTGAGAATAACAATGAGACAAATTCATCTTTCTGGCCTTTTGTGGGTTTTCTTTACACACAAATTTGAAGTATCAAATAATCAAACATGTGGAGGAGCACTGCCTGTTTGGGTAAGATTTGGCAAGAGAGATCATCCAGAAAAGAAGGTAACAGACAGGCTGCAAACAGATTTAACAGAGAATGGCATGTTTTTGTACTATGTTGGTATGTTTACAGGCTGCAGAATGTGCTTTGATGGGGGATTGTTGATCAGAGGTTGAAGCTAGTTTTTGAGATATTGCTCATTCATGAATGCTTTCGGTTTGACAAATGGAGAAGGACAAGACAAACAAACAATGTCGAACAAACTGGAAGAAATTACAACTCCAAATCAGAAAAAGTTGGGATGGTATAGAAAATGCAATTTAAAAATAATAATAATAAAAAAAAAACCAGTGATTTCTAACTTTAACTTGAATTATTATAACTTGAATGAACAATTATTTCATTGCAGACTGTATGAACCTAAGATGTTTTGTCAGGTCAACTTAATTTAATTTATTATTAATATACATCCATTCCTGCATTTCAGGCCTGCAACACATTCAAAAAAAAAAGTTGGGACAGGGCCAATAGGTCTAATATAGGTCTAATAATGAGGCAAAACAATTAAATAATGATGTGATTTGAAACAGGTGATGTCAACAGGTGATTTTAATCATGATTTGGTACAAAGTCAGTATCCAGGAAAGGCCTAGTCTTTGAGGAGCAATAATGGGCTGAGGATCTCCAGTTTGTCAACAAATACATGAGAAAATTATTGAAATGTTTAAACATTTCACCATGTTTTTAAACAGTATCAAAGAAAGATAGGAAGGGATTTGGATATTTCACCCTCTGTGGTGTATAATATCATTAAATGATTCAAGGATTCTGGAGGAATTTCAGTGTGAAAAGGGCAAGGGTTCAAGCCTAAGCTGAATATCCATGATCTCCGTTCCCTCAGACAGCATTGCATCAAGAACTGTCATTCATCTACAGCTGTTATAACCACATGGGCTCGGGATTACTTTAGCAAACCTTTGTCCAGCTCTAGAATATGGTGTTACATCCACAAATGCCAGTTAAAACTTTACTGTGCAAAAACGAAGCCTTTTGTTAATTGTGTATTGTGGTCAGATGAATCGGCATTCGAGGTCTTTTCTTGGAAGAAATGGATGCTGTGTGCTCCAGACCAAAGACAAAAAGACAACAAGTCCAAAAGCCAGGGTCTGTCATGGTATGGGGTTGTGCCAGTGCTCTTGGCAAAGGTAACTTGCACTTCTGCAATGGCAGCATTAATGTAGAAAAGTACATTGAGACTTTGGAGCAACATATGCTGCCTTCAAGACAACATCTTTTCCAGGGATATTTCAACAAGACAATGCAAAACCACATTCTGCACACATTACAAAGGCATGGCTGTGGAAGAAGACAGTATCTGTTCCCTCTGTTCCCAATAGAGAATGTGTCATGAGTTTTGAAATAAAAAATATGACAACGACAACCCCATACTGTTGCATAACTTAAGACCTGTTTGCAGGGAGAATGGGACAAAATAACACCTGAAATGCTTCATCACTTGGTGTCTTCAGTCTCTAAACATAGTTTAAGTGTTGTGAGAAAGAATGGAAACATTATAAAATAGTAAATGCTTTACCATCAGAATTTTTTTTTAAATGTGTTACAAGAATCACAATTGAAATAAGTGTTTATTTTGGAAAAAAAAACCAATAACATTCATGAGATAAAACATCAAATAATGTGCTGTTATATTTTTAAGTGCAATACAGATAAAAATATTTCCAAAGCACTGTTTTCAGTTTTAATTTCAAAATAATGTCCCAATTTTTTTTCTGATTAGGGGTTATGCTTATGAGTATTGTTTCCCTCATTTACAGTTTAATTTTCTTAGTATTCCCAGGCTTGGATAATTTTTATAACCATTCATAGTATTAGTGTATTATGCTCATTGTCAAACAAGGACAGTGAAAGGGAATGTTGTGTAGACATGCTGTATATTGGTATGTTAAAAAAAATGCAGTTATGTGAATGTAACACTTTTTCATCAACATTAATTGGTCTTAAAAATGATCATGTGGTGTGACCATGATTTACACAACAAATATTTCCTTAATATGTTTGAAATTTTACAAAGTATTACAAATAACATCGATATTCCAAGTAACAAGTATCCGTATGAAAATAAATCAAGTCATGAGCATTTATTTAGATGCTATACCTACGCCGCCTCCCTGTTCATATATCTGACTTGTTTTCTTAACTAATCAAACTGACTAAAAGAAATTACAAAGCTAATATCCTTTTGAGCATACTAACTAATATTTCAGTCGCAGAACTTATTGGTTATGCTATGGTCCTATCAAATGATGTCTGTAAACCGGTTGAGAACAGCCAAACTACAAACATGGACCCTTTGAACTACAACTCCCAAGAACCACAGTGCCTCCTGTCACCAGCCTATTGATTACCGCTGCCACTCATTCCACTAATTACCCATCACACTATTTAAGCTCCTCACTCACTCCACTCTAATGCGAAGTATCGTTCTGTTTCTCCAGTTCATACCAAGCCTTGCATTCTCTGTCTGCCTCTCGTTATTCTGACCTCTCCTTACTCTCTATGTTCATGTTATCTGTCTTGCCTCTACTACTCTGTTTGCTGATCGACCGACTCTCGCTTGTTTCCTGACCACGCTTTCTGTCTTATGATTGGCTTTGTCTACAGTTTGCATCCCACTCTCCTCTGCACTTACATCCATGCTTGCATTCTGACAGGATACTTCGCCTATCATGGATGTAATGGAAGAGGCAAAGCAAACTGCTCTGAACGATCAAAGACGTCTACTAGGAGAACATCAATAGATGCTTGCAAACCTCAATACCCGTATGGTGCAACTCGCAACTGTGATGTTGCAGGCCCTCCTAATGTGTCCTGAGTCTTCTCCCAGTCCAGCGCTGCAACCCCCCATTCGGGAGAAATACGCCAGAGATGCTCTCACCTGTAAAGATTTTTTATTCCAATGTTCCATGTACTTCTCTACTATGCCTAATCTCTCAGACGAGCACAAGACTGCTAAGTTTCTGTCCTTCCTCACTGGCAAGGCGCTATGATAGGCTAGCGCTGTTTGGAACAAGGGCGGTGAGCAGACAACATCATATGAACGATTCCTCACCTTGTTTGATCATGAATGTGAGGGGATTGAGGTCGGTGAAAGTTTGCTCACCATATCTCAAGGCTCCAGAGGAGTTGGTGAATATGCCTTAGACTTCAGAACGTTAGCGGCAGCCAGCGGATGGAATGATTCTGCCTTGAAAGCCAGCTTCCACCAAGGTCTTCGTCCTGAGATCCTTCGTGAATTGGCTTGTAGAGATTAACTACTCACACTTGACTCCCTCATTGACCTAGCGATCCATCTAGACCATTTGTTAACACATCGACCCTCTTTACAAGAAAGTACCAAACCAGTTCAATCCTCCGAGGACAACACACCTGTGGAAATGCACCCATTTGACATGTACTGAGTGTGAGAGAAGGAGGAAACAGGGTCTATGTTTCTACTGTGGGAGCTCCGAACATCAAATCAGCCACTGTCCTATCCACCCTTCCTGCACAGCTCCAGCTGCAAGCACAGCTCATACAGTTAGTCCAGTGAGAAAATTCAATTCCAAATCCTTTAAAGTTCCAGTGTTATTAAAGATGGCATCCTCCACACACATTCTATCTGCTTTTGTGGATTCAGGGGCAGAGGGGAATTTTATCAGCAGTATGATCGTCCAGAGGTTCAATCTACCTACAACCTCTCTGCAAAGTGCAATCAGCATTAGAACCATCAATGGAGGACCCGTAGGAGATGGTTTTGTCACCACTTGCACCGCTCCCATTCAGATACAAGTGGGAGCATTACACTCGGAACTTATCTCCCTCTATGTGACCACATCATCATTCTCGGTTACCCCTGGCTACAGCTTCATGACCTGACCCCTTGATCTCTTCACAGAATAAAGAAATTCTCCAATGGTCACCCACCTGCTTTCAGAGTCATCTCACTCGTCCACAAGTAAGTCTTTCCTCCATCTCAGTGGAGAGTCCACAGCCGGACTCTATGGAGAATGTTCCTGAGTGCTATATGGACCTTGAGGAGGTTTTTAGCAAGGGGAAGGCTTGCGGGCTACCACCACACCGACCTTATGACTGTGCTATCGACCTACTGCCTGGCATGTCACTGCCACGTGGTTGTATCTATCCCCTGTCTCAAAAGCAATGCGCCGCCATGGAGGAATATATCCAAGAGGCCCTCAGACAAGGGTACATCCACCCTTCCAAGTCTCCCGCGTCAGCTGGCTTCTTCTTTGTAGAGAAAATGGTGGTGGACTTCAGCCATGTATCGATTACAGGGGATTAAACCAAGTCTCCGTCAAATATCCCTATCCTCTTTCCTCTTGTTCCTGCAGCCCTAGAACAACTCCGATCTGCCAAGATCTTTTGGAAGCTTGACCTATGTAGCGCTTATAATCTCATCAGGATAAAGGGGGTGACGAATGGAACACTGCCTTCTGTGCTACCACAAGCCATTTTGAGTACTGGGTAATGCCATATGGCCTTTCTTCAGCTCCTAGCGTGTTCCGATGCCTTATTAATGACATGCTACAGGACATGCTAGGCAGATACGCCATCACCTACATAAACGATATCCTGATTTATTCCCCTGACAAGAAAAGTCACCAGGAGCATGTCAGAGCGGTTCTCAAACACCCGCTGGAGAATCACCTCTATGTAAAAGCAGAAAAATGTGAGTTCCATCAGGATCGAATCTCCTTCCTGGGATATATCATCAGTGCAGAAGGAGTCAGCATGGACTCATCCAAGGTTTCTGCTGTCACGTCCTGGTGAACGCCTACATCCATAAGGGACCTTCAGTGTTTCTTAGGCTTTGCTAACTTTTATCACCATTTTATTAGGGGGTTTAGCACGATTGCCATTCCCCTAACAGCTCTGCTCAAGAAGGGACCAAAGCGCCTCCAGTGGAATCCTTTGGCAGAACAAGCATTTAACTGACTCAAGCATGCCTTTACCTCTGCCCCTGTATTACAGCATCCTGACCTGTCCAAACTGTTCACCTTGGAGGTAGATGCATCTGACACAGGGGTAGGAGTGATTTTATCTCAGCACTTTGGTGAGAAACACAAGCTTCATCCAGTAGCCTTCTTTTCAAAGAAACTCACCTCTGCAGAGAAGAACTATGATGTTGGAAACAGAGAGCTGCTCACCATCAAACTAGCCCTCGAGGAGTGGTGACACTGGCTGGAGGGAACTACGCACCCCTTTGTAATTCTCACCAATCACAAGAATGCCAAGAGATTAAACCCATGCCAAGCCAGATGGGCACTTTTCTTCATGCACTTCAATTTCACAATTTCATTTCACTCTGGCTCTAAGAACACTAAGGCAGATGCTCTATCTTGACCTTTTGACCCATCATGTCAAGATTCTGTCACCCACCCCATTCTCCCATCCCAATGTTTCTTAGTCTATTACCTGGGACCTGGACAAAGAGATAAGAAAATCCCAACCACAGACAAGCCCTATTAACCTCCCGCCAGGCCTTCTTTACGTGCCTAAGCATCTTCAAGGCCAACTCATCACTTGGGCCCACACATCTCCCACCACAGGACATCCCAGCAGTAAATGAACACATCAGATGCTGAGAAATAAGTACTGGTGGGAGAACTTGCTCACTGAGATTAACCAGTTCATCGCCTCCTGCTCTGAATGTGCCCAAGCGAAGGTTCCTAGAACCCCTCCTGCTGGCAAACTGTTTCCCCTCCCAATTCCTCATAGGCCCTGGTCCCACATAGCCATTGACTTCATCATGGACCTCCCTCCCTCACAAAACAACACCATAATGGTAACCATTGACCAGTTCTCTAAAGCCTTAAAGCTCATCCCATTACCTGGCATTCCCACGGCTTCCCAAACAGCTGAGATACTCTTCCAGCAGACATTCAGATACTATGGTATTCCTGAAGACACAGTCAGTGACCAGGGTTCCCAGTTCATTTCACGTTTCTGGACTTGCTTCATGGAAAGACTAGGGGTATCAGTAAGCCTCATGTCTGGCTATCATCCACAGTCAAACAGTCAAGTAGAATGAGCCAACCAAGAAATCAGCTGTTTCCTGAGAATCTTCTGTATGCGTAGCCAGGGGGAGTGGGCCAGATTCCTCCCATGGGCCGAGTATGCACAAAACTCCCTTAAACATTCTGCAACCTAGCTAACACTTTTTTCAGTGCATACTCTGCTATCAACTGCCCCTGTTCCCCTGGGATGACATGCCAAGCCAAGTACAAGCTGTGGATGACTGGTTCTTTTGCAGTCGAGCAATCTGGGAGGAGGTATACCAACGTCTAGAGACAGTCAACACTAAGTATAAGGAATATGCTGACAAACACAGAGGTAACAACCCAGACTTCTCCCCAGGCGACAGAAGGGGAGTTGCCACAAGGAACCTCAGAGAACCCAACACCTGTCAAAAACTTCAGCCACTTTATGTCGGGCCATTCAAGGTACTGTGTTGCATCAATGAGGTCTCGTACCGATTAGAACTTCCCCCTCACAGCAGTATATATCCCACATTCCATGTCTCCAACCTGAAACCTGCCATCCTGGGCCCTCTCACTGAGAACACACCAGTCCAAGAGCACCCAGCACTCAACCTAGAGGGTGAACCCATCTACCAGGTAAATGAATCCTTGATTCCAGACATAGAAGAGGTCAAATCAAATACCTGGTAGATTGAGAAGAGTATGGACCAGAAGAACAAAGCTGGGTAGCTACATTCTAGACCCTCTGCTCAAACAAGAATTCCATACTCAACATCCTGGTAAACTAGCACTGAGAGGAAGAGGTCACCCAAGAAAGAATGTAGCTTCCTCGGGGGGGAATCTGTCAGTAAACCCGTTGAGAACAACCAAACTACAAACATGGACCCTTTGAACTACAAGTCCCAAGAACCACGGTGCCCCCTGTTACCGGCCTATTGATCACAGCTGCCACTCATTCCACTAATTACCTGTCACACTATTTAAGCTCCTCATTCACTCCACTCCAATACAAAGTATTGTTCTGTGTTTCTTCAGTTCATACCAAGCCTTGCATTCTCTGTCTACCTCTTGTTATTCTGACCTATTATTTCTCTCTACATTTACATTATCTGTCTTTTCTCTACTACTCTGTTTGCTGATCGACCGACCCTCGCTTGTTTCCTGACAACACTTTTTGTCTTACGATTTGGCTTTGTCTACAGTTTGCATCCCGCTCTCCTCTGCACTTACATCTGTAAGTGCCTGCATTCTGATAGATGAGAACAACACTCATGGTTTCAAAAAAAAAAAAAAAATCAATTGATGGAGGTGTAAAGTCTAACACAACCAAAGGCATTTTTTTTCCTCTCACTGCAACTTGAAGATTGGGTTTCTTGCTATCTTGCTTTGGCAGGTCACCTAAGATTAGTGCTGCATTTGAGGTGAAGGTGCTTTATAATTCCCTGCCTGCATCTGGTAAATATCACCAAAAATGCCCCTTCAACCTGAAATTTCAACTCATTCACTTGGTGTAGTCTTCTCAACTCTCAGTTTCCTCCCCATGTACAAAGTGATATCAAATCAACATGGCTGCACACACTGTGAACAGTGTAAACTCCCCTTTCTCTACTTTTACATTTAGTTGATAACAGTATTGGATTTAGAGCAGTTAATTTTAACACACTACTTGGTTAAATCTATAACATTAACCATACTAATCACTGTTTTGAAAAAAGTAATCAAACATGGTTATCATGAATGTTAGCTGGCTAGCTTGTTGCTAAGCAACTCACTATTGTCCACATTTGTTATGGTACTACAATTTCAGTGCAAAATGTTGCACGAATGTTTGAGATTTTTTTTTTTTTTTGGGGGGGGGGGGGAGTAGAATATGGGCACTTTCAACAAGCTAAAAAATGTTGATCATGTTTTGTGTTTTTTATTGATTTTTTGTTTGTTTTTTAAACACCCTTCAAACCTTCTGAGCAAGACTCAGCTTTTGCTTTAGGGTGAGTGTTGCCTGTGGTGTGTACTCAGTTTTTTATTCACTCTTAGTGGAATCAAATCAGGTTAAAATAAATGAATAAATATACAGTAAATAAATCATTAGATATACAAACATGTTTCCTCATAAAACAAACAAAATACTGATCCTCAAGTGATAATTTTATTACCTGTGTCAACTGTGTTGGAGGAGGTTATGTTTTTGCCTCTGTTTCTTTGTTTGTCTGCCTTTTCCTAACGTAGCTCAAAAAGTAGTGAATGGACTTTGATGAAATTTGGAGGAAAGGTGGGTTGTGGGCTAAGGAACAATTGATAAGATTTTGATGCAAATCTGGAAATGTATGTAGATCCAGGATTTTTTTTTCTTTGTCGTCTGTTCCCAACATAATTCAAAAACTAATGAATGGATTCTGATGAAATTTGGTGTACAACTTTAGTATTTAGGTTCAAGTGCTTTAATGTTGATAGTATGTGGCTTGGCAGAGGTACAGTGGTGCTTGAAAGTTCATGAACCCTTTAGAATTTTCTATATTTCTGCATAAATATGACCTAAAACAACATCACATTTTCACACAAGTCCTAAAAGTAGATAAAGAGAACCCAGTTAAACAAATGAGACAAAAATATGATACTTGGTCATTTATTTATTTATTGAGGAAAATGATCTGATATTACATATCTGTGAGTGGCAAAAATATGTGAACCTCTAGGATTAGCAGTTAATTTGAAGGTGAAATTAGAGTCAGGTGTTTTCAATCAATGGGATGACAATCAGGTGTGAGTGGGCACCCTGTTTTATTTAAAGAACAGGGATCTATCACAGTCTGATCTTCACAACACATGTTTGTGGAAGTGTATCATGGCACAAACAAAGGAGATTTCTGAGGACCTCAGAAAAAGTGCTGTTGATGCTCATCAGGCTGGAAAAGGTTACAAAACCACCTCTAAAGAGTTTGGACTCCACCAATCCACAGTCAGACAGATTGTGTACAAATGGAGGAAATTCAAGACCATTGTTACCCTCCCCAGGAGTGGTCCACCAACAAAGATCACTCCAAGAGCAAGGTGTGTAATTGTTGGCGAGGTCACAAAGGACCCCAGGGTAACTTCTAAGCAACTGAAGGCCTCTCTCACATTGGCTAATGTTAATGTTCATGAGTCCACCATCAGGAGAACACTGAACAACAATGGTGTGCATGGCAGGGTTGCAAGGAGAAAGCCACTGCTCTCCCAAAAGAACATTGCTGCTCATCTGCAGTTTGCTAAAGATCACGTGGACAAGCCAGAAGGCTATTGGAAAAATGTTTTGTGGATGGATGAGACCAAAATAGAACTTTTTGGTTTAAATGAGAAGCATTATGTTTGGAGAAAGGAAAACACTGCATTCCAGCATAAGAACCTTATCCCATCTGTGAAACATGGTGGTGGTAGTATCATGGTAAGCAGCCTGTATTGCTGCATCTGGGCCAGGATGGCTTGCCATCATTGATGGAACAATAAATTCTGAATTATACCAGCGAATTCTAAAGGAACATGTCAGGACATCTGTCCATGAACTGAATCTCAAGACAAGGTGGGTCATGCAGCAAGACAATGACCCTAAGCACACAAGTCATTCTACCAAAGAATGGTTAAAGAAGAATAAAGTTCATGTTTTGGAATGGCCAAGTCAAAGTCCTGACTTTAATCCAATCGAAATGTTGTGGAAGGACCTGAAGCAAGCAGTTCATGTGAGGAAACCCACCAACATCCCAGAGTTCAAACTGTTCTGTATGGAGGAATGGGCTAAAATTCCTCCAAGCTGGTGTGCAGGACTGATCAACAGTTACCAGAAACGTTTAGTTGCAGTTATTGCTGCACAGATACTGAAAGCAAAGGTTCACAGACTTTTGCCACTCACAGATATGTAATATTGGATCATTTTCCTCAATAAATAAATTACCAAGTATAATATTTTTTGTCTCATTTGTTTAACTGGGTTCTCTTTATCTACTTTTAGGATTTGTGTGAAAATCTGTTGTTGTTTTAGGTCATATTTATGCAGAAATAGAAAATTCTAAAGGGTTCACAAACTTTGAAGCACCACTGTATGCACTCTACCAAGTGCCCTTCTAGTTAAAGCCATAATGTAAATATAGATTTACAGATGCAATTAAATTTTCATTTTCTTTAGGTCATACTACATGACAAGCACATGTGGCAACTATAGAGCAGTACTTAAAAATGTGAAAGTCTTAAAATCTTTGAGATCTTTCCAAAGATACTGGCCATGCTGCTGTATGATGTCACTTTGTTTTAAATATAAACGCTCCAGAATGGTCTTTTCTTGATTATTATTATTATCCCAACTGATATTTTGTCAAATTACCAACTTTGGATAGCTTTTGTTCCTAAAAAAAATTATAAATCCACTTGCTTTGCAGTTACAGTTAAGCCGGAAAGTCTGCACACCCCTTTCACCTTCTCCACATTTTATAACATTACGGATTTATTCTACAATAGATTTGAGTTCATTTTTTGTCACAAAATTCTACACAAAATAGCCCGTAATGACAAAGTAGAAGCAGGTTTTTAGAAAATATGCAATTTTATTTCACTGACAAAAATAGGTTATTTAGGGGTACACAGGTATAGCTGTACACAGGGCGGCACGGTGGTGTAGTGGTTAGCGCTGTCACCTCACAGCAAGAAGGTCCAGGTTCTAGCCCTGTGGCCAGCAAGGGCCTTTCTGTGCGGAGTTTGCATGTTCTCCCCGTGTCCATGTGGGTTTCCTCCGGGTGCTCCGGTTTCCCCCACAGTCCAAAGATATGCAGGTTAGGTTAACTGGTGACTCTAAATTGACCGTAGGTGTGAATGTGAATGGTTATCTGTGTCTATGTGTCAGCCCTGTGATGACCTGGCGACTTGTCCAGGGTGTACCCCACCTTTCGCCTGTAGTCAGCTGGGATAGGCTCCAGCTTGCCTGCGACCCTGTAGAAAAGGATAAAGTGGCTAGAGATAATGAGGTGAGATGAGATAGCTGTACACACCCTTAGCTTAATACTTGGTTGATGCACCTTTGGCAGCAATTACAGCTTCAAGCCATCTTGGAAAAGACTCTGTGAGCTTGGCACACTTGTTTCTGGACATTTTTGCCCATTCCTCTTGGCATATCTTTGCAAGCTCCTTCAGGTTGGATGGGGAGCATCAGTACACAGCCATTTTCAGCTCCTTCCACAGATGTTCAATTGGATTCAGGTCTGGGCTCTGGCTGGGCCACTCAAGGACATTTACAGACTTTCTCCGAAGCCATGCCTTTGTTCTCTTGGCTGTGTGCTTCACCCCAGCCTGAGGTCCAGAGCTCTCTGGAGCAGGTTTTCTTCAAGGATCTCGGTGTACTTAACTGCATTCATCTTTCCCTCTATCAGGACAAGTCAACCCGTTCCTGCTGCTGAAAAACATCTCCACATCATGATACTGCCACTGCCATGCTTCACTGTAGGGATGGTATTAGCGAGATCAGGGGTCCCCAACCTTTTCAGCACTAGGGACCGGTTTGGTTCAGCATTGTTTTGCTGCGGCCCGGTGTGTGTGTGGGGGGCGTGGTCTCACACGCGCGAGCTGGGGGGCGGGGTGTCTACGTTTAGCAGACACTGGGAGAATGCATTTAGCTGATGCTTTTACAAATTAGAATAATTGATTATTTGAATTGGAGGACAATTTTGGTGATCGTTTTGGTTCCATATCTGGTGTTGTGCATGCGTTAAAAGTAGCGAACTTCAGCTATGAACAGTAAGTAAAACTGAATCAGGAACATAAACTTGAACGACAAAATTGAACTAGGAACATGAAAACAACATGCACAACACAATAGGAATAGGTGCTGAAACAAATTAAAGGCCTAATTTTATTATGGCATAAGCCGATTAAATTTTAATGTGAGCCCTGTGCTTGTTTCCCTGCAGCTAGAATGTCCCATCTGGGGGTGATGTTGGACAGTGACACTCTTAATGTATTTGAAATATCCAATCGGTTTCTCAGTTTTGTTTTGGTCACTGTCATTGCGGAAAACCCGGCCTCGCAAAGATAAGTAGTTGGGAAGGGCAGCAACGTTTTGAGCGCTTTTACGGCTATTTCCGGATATTCCCGTTTGGCATTTACCCAGAACGCAGGCAGAGAGTTTGTTTGGTCAAATTTAGTCTTAAGACCACTGTCATTTGCCAGCTCGATCAGCTGCGCTTCCTCCTGAACGGACAGGTGGTCAGGAATTCTTGCAAATGGATTGCGGATCCATTCATTCTTATCACGCGGATCTCGGGAGGCTGGGAAGTAGCGGTCGAATTCTTTCGACAGCCCAACGAGATGGTTACGAACCAACTGTGATAGAGCTGGCGCTGGCTCCGTTTCCCCCAATAGCCCCACTAATAAATGAAATATGTCAAATACACCCTTGTCTACGCGACGCCCCCACTGATCCAGCTTTGCTTTAAATGCAGCGACTTTGTCTGCTACTTTAAAGACAGTCGTCATTCTCCCCTGAAGTGTCAGGTTGAGCTCATTAAGCAAAGCAAAAATGTCACAGAGGTAGGCGAGTTTTGACACCCAGTGTTCATCACTGAAATGCGCAGCCAGATCAGACTGTTTTCCTGCCAGAAATGCCTGCAGAGGCTCTCTCAACTCGAACACTCTGGCCAGTGACTTCCCCCTCGACAGCCACCTGACCTCTGCGTGCAAGAGAAGGCGTTTGTGCTCTGCATTCATTTCTTCGCAGAGCTGCTCAAACAACCGGGTGTTGAGTGCGTGTGCTTTGATGAAGTTGACCATTTTAACGACATCGTTCAATACAGCATTCAACTCCGGTGACAATTTACGGCTGGCCAGCATTTCTCTGTGAATGACACAGTGTGTGTGTTCGCAGTCAGGTGCAACCTCGCTCAGCCTCGCAGTGAAACCAGACAGCCGCCCAGTCATCGCCGCAGCCCCATCAGTACATACACCGATGCAGAAGGACCAGTCTAATTTCCCTGACACGTAACCATCCAACGCCCGAAACAACTCTGCACCTGTGGTGTTTGTTGGAAGGGAGAGCACACACAACAGATCCTCCTCAACATCCTCCTCAAAAATGTACCGCACGAAAACGAGAAGTATTGCCCTGTTTTCCACATCAGTGGACTCGTCTACCTGAATTGCAAACCACGGCGACCCTTTTAGCCTCTGCAACAACTGCGCCTCAATATCCTCCGCTATATCATTAATGCGCCTCTGCACAGTACTGGCAGAAAGAGGTACCGAGCCTATCTTTTTGGCTGCTGCCTCCCCAAGCACTTCATCGCACATGTCTTGGGCAGAAGGCAGAATTAGCTCTTCTCCAATAGTGAATGGTTTCTTTGACTTAGCTATTTGACACGCCACTCTGTACAAGGCTCTTAGCAAAGCCACGTTCACAGAAGTAGTTGTCTTTAGCATGAGTTTTTGTGAATCTTGCTCTTGCTTTTTGCGCTCAAAGAATTCAAGAGGTTTATTTTTAAGTGTGGGGTGTTTAGTTTCAAGGTGTCGAATGAGCTTTGATGGCTTCATAGACTCATTCGACAGCTTGTCCCCGCACACCACACACAACGGATTAGGAGCATGCGAGTCACCGGTCTGTGTAAAGCCGAATTTTAGGTAGGAATCCTCATATCTCCTATTGAAAGATCCCTTCTTTTTCTTTGGGTTGCTTCCGGGATCATTATTGTCATCGATGCTGGACCTCTTTTCACCCTTACCCAAACCAAAGAAACTTTCTAAGGACGTTTGCTGCTTCTTGCTCATTGTAGCTAATATACACTGTCACTGACCGTGAGAACTGAGCTGATCTGAGGCAGCGCTGTGGGAAAATAGCCTATGTGTTGAGGGCGGGTCAGACAGTCATCATGATTGAAAAAAATAAAATGTGCTATCGGCCTCCGAATGCAATAGGCTATGCAGCGTCCACGCATACTTATCTAACGTGAAATGAACCCATGTTTTATTTACACCTCTCTCTCTCTCTCTCTCTCTTTTATATATAAAAAATCCCCCCCTTTTTTTGGCATTTCCCCCCAATGTCACGACCCGGTTCGGAATGTCTCGCGGACCGGTACCGGTCCGCGGACCGGTGGTTGCGGACTGCTGAGCTAGATGATGATTGGTGCCTGACTTCCTCCAGACATGACATTTGGCATTCAGGCCAAAAAGTTCCATTTTGGTTTCATCAGACCAGAGAATCTTGTTTCTCATGGTTTGAGAGTCCTCTAGGTGCCTTTTGGCAAACTCCAGGCGGGCTGTCATGTGCCTTTTACTAAGGAGTGGCTTCCATCTGGACACTCTACCATAAAGGCCTGATTTGTGGAATGCTGCCTGGATGGTTGATCTTCTGAAAGGTTCTCCTATCTCCACAAGGATATGTTGGAGCTCTGTCAGAGTGACCCTCGGGTTCCTGCTCACCTCCCTGGCCAAGACCCATCTTTCCCAATCACTCAGTTTGGCTGGGCAGCCAGGTCTAGGAAGATTCTTGGTGGTTCCAAACTTCTTCCATTTACGAATGATGGTGGCCACTGTGCTCTTTGGGACCTGTAAAGCTGCAGCAATTTTTCTGTACCCTTCTCCACATCTATGCCTTGACACAATCCTGTTTCTGAGGTCTGCAGATAATCCCTTTGACCCCATGGCTTGGAGTTTGCTCTGACATGCACTTTCAACTGTGGGACCTTATATAGGCAGGTGTTGGCAAGCCCCAGTCATGTCCAATCAGTTGAATTTATCACAGGTGGACTCCAATTAAGTTGTAGAAACATCTCAAGCAGTATCAGTGGAAACAAAATGCACCTCAGCTCACTTTTGGGTGTCGTATCAAAGGGTGTGCACACTTGTGTACATATGATATTTTACACTTTGATTTTTAATAAATTATCACAAATGTCTAAAAACTTGCTTTCACTTTGTCATTATGGGCTATTTTGTGTAGAATTTTATGACAAAAAATGAAAATCTTTTGTAGAATAAGTCTATAACATAAAACGTGGAGAAGGTGAAAGGGGTGTGCAGACTTTCCAGTTTGACTGTACGTAATCCAAAAAATGCTTTGTAATTAAAACCAAATATGACAAATTAAAAAAAAAATAAAGTGATTTAGAACAAATTTAAATAAGTTTTTAGGACTGCACTAGTGCTAAGATAGTTGCACCACATGATACACTGTTTAGCCATTTGTACAGTGTCTTGCAAAAGTATTCATCCCCCTTGGTGTTTGTCCTGTTTTGTCGCATTACAAGCTGGAATTAAAATTTGATTTTGGGAGGGTTAGCATCATTTGATTTACACAAAATGTCTACCACGTTAAAGGTGAAAATTGTTGTTTTATTGTGACATGAACAATAATTAAGATGAAAAACAGAAATCTGGAGTGTGCATAGGTATTCACCCCCTTTTGTATGAAACCCCTAAATAAAAGCTTGTCCAAACAATTCACTTCATAAGTCACATAATTAGTTAAGATCCACCTGTGTGCAATCAAAGTGTCACATGATCTGTCACATGATGTCTGTATAAATCAACCTGTTCTGGAAGGACCCTGACTCTGCAACACTACTAAGCAAGCAACATGAAAACCAAGGAGCACTTCAAACAGGTCAGAGACACAGTTGTGGAAAAGTATAGATCAGGGTTGGGTTATAAAAAATATCCCAAACTTTGAATATCCCAGGGAGCACCATTAAATCCATTATTGGGCAAGGTCAAGGGGAAGTGAACATCGATGGCAAAAATTCAAAATGGTCTTAGGCACTTTTGCTCATTCTAGATGTTTAGGTATTGGTCTGAACCTTCTGGAAGAAGTTGAATTTCTCTAATTGGATCACTACGAAAAAAATGAGAGCTGTTTGAATTGGGGTGTGTGTAAATATGTTGGAACTAATTTTTTCACATAAATATTGGCATTTTTGCTTCAAGTTTTTTCTTCAGTGTTTAATTCAAAATCTTATCCATTTAACTATTATTTGCATTGCCATGATCATAAAATTAGCATACAACCTTAGTTTTAGGGGTTGATCTGAAAAAAGGTGTTTTTGAATGGTCTGAATTTCACAATCTTGGGTAATCCTGATTGTTATTCCGTTACCAAAAAAAAAACATTTTTAAATTTTTTTTTGCCTAATTTTTATTTTGAAAAAGTGAAACTTTTAAAAAGAAAGCTTCTTTGGACCTATAATCAGATTCTAAGATCAGTTGTTTGATTTTAAATTTTTTTGGTTGTTTGTTCAGTGGTCCAAATCAGTTACTCCGTTACCAGGTAACGGAGTAACTGATTAAGTCACGGAGTAACATCAGCTTTTAACTTACTAAATCAATGTTTTCAATGCATTTCTTTTCGGTTTTTCCCATTTTTATGTTATAGAAATGCAGATTAGCACAATATCAGTCTTAAAACATCACAGACATGCAGTAAGATGATATCTTTATTCACCCTGGGCACTCGACAACTTCACAATCTTTGACCCTCCATGGCTTCGTGGGCTTCTTCAGTTCAACTTAGAATTTTTATTCATGTCTTCTCTACTTGCATTGGTGGCTTCATGTAATATCAGGTATATAAACAGTATCAAAATAAACTGCCTAAGTGAAGACTCCAAGAGGGAACGTTAAAGATGGCTTTAACCAAAGCAGAAAAGCAGAGGCGGTACAGAGAACGTCAACGAGAAAGAGTCGGTGAAGAAGTGTTGAAACAGAAAGATGCTGAAAGAAAACGCTTGGCCCGAGCAAAAGATAAAGATGCTGATAATGAAAAGGCAAGAGATAGGATGCGGAAGTGGCAGGCTGCCAAAAAAGCAGAAAACAACAAAGCTAATGCATACAGTACACCCTCAAGTCTCAATCGTGCCGTCAAGCGTACGCTTAATACCCTTCCACAATCTCCACGCAAACGAAGGAAGGTTGTTACTAAACTGACCCAGCAATTTGAAGCAGAGTATTCTGTGGAACCAGAAGCTGCCGAACCAGAACAACTCCCACCACCACCACCGGCTAATAAGATTCCAGATGAAATACGAAATCGCATACAGGAATTCTACCTTTGGTCAGACATCAGTTGGACGGCCCCAGGCAGGAAGGACAGCATAACGGTCGTTAGAGATGGCAAAAAAGTCAAAGAACAGCGCCACTACCTCTTAATGACAATTCAGGAAGCATTTGCTCTCTATAAAGAAGAAAATCCAAATGACTCTGTCAAACTGACGAGTTTCAAATCATTTCGGCCAGATGTGGTGCTGTTCAGAAGTGATATGCCGCACAATGTTTGCGTGTGCCAATATCATGAAAATGTGAATCTTATACTCCAAGGACTCGGTCGAATAAATACCATTCCTGACAATCACAAACTTCTCCTTCGTACATTGTGCTGTGACATTGACAATGAGAACTGTATTTTTGGGAAGTGCAAAACTTGTCAGCGGAAGATAAGCACCGACTCATTAGCAGAACTGGTTGATGATGATGAACTGTTGTCCGAGAATGCCAAATGGTTCAAGTGGATTCGTACTGATGAAGGGAAGATGGCCAAAGTGGAAGAAACAGGAACCGTAAATTATGTATTGCAGTTACTTGCCGATAAGCTCCCCGCCTTCAAGATTCACTGCTTCATCAAAAGCAAGCAGGCTGCTGAGTTCGTGCTGGCCTATTCGAACCCTCGCCCCAACCACGCCGTAATGCAGATTGACTTTAGTGAAAATGCTGCGATAATCGAGCAGGATGAGGTACAGAGTGCGCACTGGAGTCACATCCAGGTGACAATCTTCACTGCTGTCGCATGGATCATGGAAGATACCAAGTCGTACTGCATTACATCTGACACCCAGTCACACGATAAATACACTGCTGCCGTCTTCTTGAACACTTTGATTGACAACCTGCAGGCGGCAATGCCCGGTGAACTTACAGATCTAGACATTTTCTCTGATGGCGCTGGTCAGCACTTCAAGCAGAAGTACATGTTCTTGTTCATCTCAAGTTTGGTGGA